>NW_006400072.1:382730-399255 GCF_000299155.1 Elephantulus edwardii | reverse complement strand
AAACATGGGTATGCATGTATCTACTTGGATGTCATTTATGGTCTCTTTAGGGTATATTCCCAGTAGTGGAATTGCTGGGTCAAATGGTATCTCTACTTGCAACTTTTTGAGAAAGCGCCACATCACTTTTCACAGTGGTTGCACCATTTTACACTCCCACCAACAGTGAATAAAGGTTCCAGTCTCTCCACAACCTCGCCAGCATTTGTTGCTTGCCGTTCTGTTAAATTTTGCTAGTCTTACTGGAGTGAGATATCTCATGGTTGTCTTGAATAGATGAGTTTTTTTAAAAAAACAAAACAAAAAACTCTTCTCCTTGTGGAAACAACCTTGTCTAGTTTTATCATGCTTGAAGATTGTTAATAGATGAGTTTAAAAGAAAAATAATAAATTGCGTAAGCTTGTCTAGGCAAGAGTATGTATTTACCCAGGAACCTCTTAGAACCTGGGCTGTGCTTGATGGTGGGCAGTGGGAAGAAAACGAATTGAGCTACAAAGTAATAGCCGTGGTTGCTTTGTTGTAGGCCCGTGTGTTTAATGAAACTCCTATCAACCCACGGAAATGTGCCCACATCCTCACCAAGATCCTTTATCTCATAAACCAGGTAATACAAGGTGGAGAAACTGGTCCTGGGGGAGTTTGAGGGTTCTAGACAGGTGAGTTACGTGATTTAACAGCTTTCATGTGGTTACAGACATGGACACAGCTTTGCCTCCTCTGGATGCTCAGTGTGTTGCCTTTGATGGAACTTCTTTAGAGTTTGAGATGGTCTGGGGTGATCAAGCAGGAAGAGACATCGATCCCCTTTGTCCCAGGCTGAGGTTTCTTGTTTACCACAGGGGGAACACCTGGGGACCACGGAAGCAACCGAGGCCTTCTTTGCCATGACCAAGCTCTTTCAGTCCAATGATGTAAGTGCCCTGACCCCAGTTAGCCATTAGGGGGACAGCTTGATCCCAGGGAAGCCAGTGCCCCCATCCCAGCAGATGAGATTTCCTAATCCATGCTGAGCCAGGGGAGATAGAGCTTTTTCTGTCTCTTTCACAGCCCATCCTTCGTCGGATGTGCTATCTGACTATTAAGGAAATGTCCTGCATTGCAGAGGATGTCATCATTGTCACCAGCAGGCAAGTCTTTGAGCGCAGAGGTTGGCTCCACTGATGGCTCCATGGACACAAGCCATTTTTCCTCTCGTGTCTACCACTCTTTTGATCAGTGGTAGATTTTAGGTTGCCATAGTTGCCAATTCTTTTTCTGTCTCCTACATTTCTGTCATTTACTGCTACCACCCATCAGGGAATGTTTCCCTCTTAATTCTCTCAACTTAGATTCAAAGCCTTCTTTTCTTTTGGTTTGTTATAGTGAACGAGTACCATAACTTTAACAAGGATTTTAGTGAGAACACTGTAAAAATAAGCATAGAGAAAAAAAAATAGGCATAGAAAAAGCAAGCTACATACAGATGAGCTTGCTTGTTAAACACTAGATTCTACTTTTGGCTGAATCATTAGCCGACAGATGTGAAATTAAGTAAAACTTTTCCCTTAAAACTTGAATCACAAAAAAAGAAACAACAAAAAACACCAAACTTGAGTCACACTCTTCTGATTTCCTCTTGCCCTTGTTTCGTTTTCTTTTCCTCCCTAGGGACGTAAGTGTTAAAGGGGATTCAGTATAGGTTAATTTAGAAAATGTTTACTCTCAGTCTGCAATGAAAGACAGGCAATTGAGGTTGGATGTAATGTATTTAATCATAGGAAGTGTGACTAAAAACACCCAACTTGAATTTGGATCAGAAAATAGTACCTGGATGAACTGCCCAAGTGGAATCCTGAAGGATGAGAATAAACTAAGAGTATAACTTTGAAATGAGGGGTGAAGGATGTTCCATACAGAGATCTGAAGGGAGAGCACAGAGGCCACTTAGAGAACTTATACACTGGAGAGTAATATGTGATGTTCATGGCAGTAGAAAGCCATAGAAATGTTTTGATAAGATCAAAACAGTGACCTGGTCAGTACTGAGTTTTGTATAACTCTTTTAGGCTGCTATGTGGAGTTACGCTTGGGAAGAGCAAGAATGGTTAGAGGAGACCATGGTAGTAATCTAGGCAGGTGTAGTAATGGGGCATTTGAGACATGGGAGAGAGCAAGCACTGGCAGGTGGTAGGCCTTGGGCTTAGCAGGCAGGTTCCCTGCATGTTGAAGAGTCCCTTCCTCCACAGCCTGACAAAAGACATGACGGGCAAGGAGGACAACTACCGGGGCCCCGCAGTGCGCGCCCTCTGCCAGATCACTGACGTGAGTTGCTGCTGTGGCCAAGCCACCTGCCCCTTCTCTGCTTCCCCACAACTCAGCTCAGGCTCTCGGTCTCACCCTGGCATGCATTTGGTTGACCCTCCTCTCCTGAGCAAAAAACCTTGAGCTGTGGTGTATTGAAACACATGGATATGAATACCCTCTTCTCCCAGCCTGACGCCTGTCCTCCTGAAAGCTGCTGGGATTGATAGGATGCTCTTGTGCCCCAACTCCTTGTCTTCACAGAGCACCATGCTGCAGGCCATTGAACGCTATATGAAACAGGCCATTGTGGACAAGGTGCCCAGTGTCTCCAGCTCTGCTCTGGTGTCTTCGCTGGTATGTACCTGCAACCAGAGCCCTGAGAGTTGGGTCAGAAAGAAAATCTCAGAACTTTTTTCATTAGAAAGAAGTGTCTTGTACCCCTAAGTCTGAAATTGTTGTTCTTGCCAGTGAAAAGATTAAGGGAGAGTCTGTGTCAATGGAGGGGGCCTGGTGGGTTGGCCTTATTTCATCTTACGGGACTACAGGTGGAGCTTGGCTCTGGGAGGAAATCTCCTGTCATGACAAGGAGAAGGAGGTGAGTGCTGGCTTGAGTTTAGGGCCATAGTGAGGCCCTCCAGTATGAGGGTGACAGTGAGGCCTTAGGTGTGTCTGGGGAGACTAGAACTAGACTAGATGAGATGCTTAGCCCAGGAGGTTGATCTGGGTGGCATCCTGTCTGTGCTTTAATATATGTCCTGTTGTCCACAGCACCTGCTAAAGTGCAGCTTTGATGTGGTCAAGCGCTGGGTGAATGAGGCCCAGGAAGCGGCATCCAGTGATAATATCATGGTCCAGGTGAGATGCGGGGAGCTTATTTAAGTGGCTGCCAGTTAGCTGGTGCTGAAAGATTTGGATGTTTTGGTAACCAGCTGAGTATGTTTTAGAGTGTGTTATGCTTCAGCAGTGTGGCCAGTGTAGGGAGAGAGTCTCCTAGATTCAGGTCTTTGCCAGGCTTACTTTATTGGTAACACATGTAACTGTATTGGTGAGGTCTTCATCTATTTAATGCCTCATCAGTGCCCTAAGCCAGTATTTTTTTCTTCTCTCACTGAGTCTTGGTTTCTTTGTCTGTAAAATAATTTGTACCTTTCCAACTTGTAAGCATTAAATGAAACAACATATATAATATTTAATGCGTTTGATATATACAACATAGAACTCATCTGGTATATATCTGTAAGTGCTCCCTGCATGTTTATCTGTTCCTTTCTCTATTTGCTGATGCTTTTTTCAGGCCTCTCACAACTTAACCTGTGGTTCCTCACAACATTTCTCAGTTAGAGAACTGTCACGCATAGTGATACCTACAGCTATCATGTCCAAGCTCTTAAGTCAAAGAAACAGAAAAGAGCAGAGAAGACAGGAAATAACTGTACGATATCTTATCTCTTTAGAAAGAGAAAACCCTGAACAAGACAGACCAGCTTTGCCAGGACCAGACATGAGTCCTCGGCCTAATCACTGGGGTTAACCTTTGGGGTGTTGTTTGACATACACAATGTCTTGCATAGGCCATTATGACACATGATGGTGTCCAGGTCTTTAACTTTGGCTTTTCTCTTCCAGAAAGACATCAAGTCATCTCCTCTTTCCTTTATTTCTGTCATCACTCCCACAACTGTGTGCTTGGTGTCTGGGCCAGTGTTGAAACTGGGGACTCAAATGAGAACTATAGACACACTGATGCCCTATGTTCATTAAGCATTTGTGCCTGGTACTGTGTTAGTGTGTGGGGACTGCCGACCTGAGAACTGAGGTTGAGACCCAGAGAGAAGCGGTGACCCAGCCTTCACACCCTTGATCCCTGCTGCTGCCCTGTCTTTTAGTACCATGCGCTGGGGCTTCTGTACCACGTGCGCAAGAATGATCGCCTGGCCGTCAGTAAGATGATCAGCAAGTTCACTCGGCATGGCCTCAAGTCTCCCTTTGCCTACTGCATGATGATCCGGGTGGCCAGCAAGCAGCTAGAAGAGGAGGATGGCAGGTAACAGGCTCGTCTCTCCACAGGAGTGAGGGCCCTTCCATTTCATCATACCAGATAGCCCAGGCGCCTTCTCACTGCCCTGTAGTCCCCATGGTTTGGTTTGGTTTGGTTTTGTTTTTAGCCGTGACAGCCCTCTGTTTGACTTCATTGAGAACTGCCTACGCAACAAGCACGAGATGGTGGTGTATGAAGCTGCCTCAGCTATTGTCAACCTGCCCGGCTGCAGTGCCAAAGAATTAGCCCCAGCAGTATCAGGTACACACATCTTCCTTCAAACCATCCTTGCCTTTGAGTGACTGAGTCATGGCCCTGGAGGAGGGGGGAAAGAAGGAAAGTGCCCTCAGATAGGTCATAGTCTGGTATTCAGGAGAAGAATTAGTACTTCCTGCACACCTGCTGTTCATTGTGTTGAAGTCTTTCACATGCATCGTATCTCTGGTGGCCTAGTAATAAGAAGCTGCACTGCTATCCCAAAGGCATGCAGTTCGAGTCCATTAGCTTCTCTGCAGGAGGAAGATAGCATTCTCCTCCCAGGCAATTTACTGCCTCAGAAAACCCACTGGAGGGTCAGTTATGAGTCAGTTCCAACTTCATGGTGCCTAACAACAACATTGCTCTTGACTTGATTCCAACTCAGAGCATCCCTATAGAATTTCCCCAGAGAGTTTACAAGGCTGTAATTTTACCAAAAGGTGACTACTCTGTCTTTCTCCCATGGTGCAGTAAGTGGGTTTGAACCACTGGCCTTTTAGTTAGTAGTGGGATGCTTTCACTACTTCACCACAAGGTCTCCTTCGTTCCGTGGCTGAGGCCCTACCAAGTGGCAGAAGTGGTGTTGATACCTACTTTGGTGCCTGTCAGACTGGCTGGCCATGAGTGGAGGACTGTGAGAAGCTGAGTCAAGAAACCCCACAGGTGCTTGGCAAATGAGCCATTGAGTTCTCGTAACCAGACTAAGGCTTTTCTGCTCGTGGCTCTGGTGCCTACAGAGAGAGGAACTTGCTTTCTTGGTTAGAGAAAGACGTATCCACTGAGCAGGGGGTTTGTAGCTGACCACACTAGAGACCCCTGCATACCTTTGACACCCTTTCCTTGTGCCCCAGTGGGAGGTCTTCTCCGGTATAGTAAGCAGCCTGGCACATAACATCTGTCTCCCCACAGTGCTCCAGCTTTTCTGCAGCTCCCCTAAGGCTGCCCTCCGCTATGCTGCTGTCCGTACCCTCAATAAGGTAAGAATCCGGGAGTGGGAAGGATGGGAGCCATCGGCTTCTCCTGCAAGGTTAGACAGTGGTGGATGGCCAGGTAGAGATTTTTGCTAGACTGGGAGCTGCACTGTAAAAAGTGGAACTTGGTCACACTTTTCCTGGTGCCAAGATCATCTCTTCCAAAGGGTGTCCAACTTGGCCACACCTATCATGTCATATGACAAATTGGGGTCTTGTCCCCTTTGTCTTACTTTTCTCCCATACAGGTTGCCATGAAGCACCCATCAGCAGTGACAGCCTGTAATCTGGATCTGGAGAACCTTGTCACTGATTCAAATCGCAGCATTGCCACACTGGCCATCACCACGCTTCTCAAGACAGGCAGTGAGAGCAGTATTGACCGCCTCATGAAGCAGATATCCTCCTTTATGTCCGAGATCTCGGATGAGTTCAAGGTACTCAAGCACGCTTTTGGAGTAAGCGAGATGCTCTGTACCTGTTCTGTTTACCTGCTGCTTCCAAGCCTAGGGACTTGAGAGGCTGGTCAGGCTTGCGGATTCAGGAGAGGCTTGGCAGTTGAAATTGTACCTCTTCCTGCCTCTACACCCTTTATTTATACTGTTTATACTGCAACACTGGTTGTTTATGGTTAAGTCAGGGATCCATTTGGTAATTCTTTCAATGTTTGTTGAACACTTGTTTTACACAATTTGAGGAGAGCAGGGCATAGCAGTGAACAAGATAGTCACATGCCTCTTCTCGTCATGCTTTCTTTCTAGTGAGGGAATATAAGCAAGTAAACAAATGAGCTGACAAGATTGTTTCAGACATTGGTAATGTAGTGAAGGAAATAAAATAGAAATCCAGTGGAGGTTGCCAGGGAACAGGGAATATACCTTTCTAACATGGAGACTTTGAGCTAAAATTTGAATAAGGTAAGAGAGCCAGACCAGGCAAGAGCAGCAACAAGAGAGAGGAGCAGTGAGGGGCTTGGGAGCTTTGGGGAGAGCAACAGACAATGACTTCAGAGAGTAGATAAAGGCTAGATCATGTAGGGCCTTGTGAGTCAAGAAGTGTTTTGATTTTAAGGAAAGCAATGAGAAGGTTTTAGTTCTTTTTTTTTTTTAAATCATCCATTCTTGCTATTTATTGTCTTCTTTTTGGAACAAAAGGTAAAGAATTCAGAAATAATAACATCAAAGTGTGTGTTTCCAATTAAGATCAGAGTCCTGTTTTTAAAATAATTTCTTTACAATTAAGGAAGCAGCAGAAGACCCATTAACAACTGATTCTTTGGAGAAGTTGGCAGAATGACTGGATTTAGGGACTTCACCATGTTGAATTTACGAGGTGGAATTAAAAAGAAAAGCAGCCTTTTCCATTCAAAATCCTGGAGGTAAACTGTAGAGAAGTAATATCCAAATCTGAAGACAAGGTAATGTGGCTGGATAAAAGCAGCAGGAGTACCTGATACAGGAGACAACACAGAAATGCTTGTCAAGTCCTGAGTTCAGAATTTTGTTTTCTTTTTCGGATGAAGAAAATATAAAAAAGCACCTAAATGTCAAGGAAGATGTTCTTCTTGTGTTAAGGAAGCTAAGAGAATAAGAGGTTCTAGCAATCCAAATTACCTACATAATCCATTAAACGCAACTGACACCCCAGGGCCGGCCCAACCCCTCCGGCCCCAAGGCCGGTTCAGGAGGCTGCGCCTCACTCCGCCATTTTCGCTCCTTGGTTTTAGTTCTTTTAAAAACTATATTTTGGTATAATTCATAGACCCAAAGAACTAAGAAATACCGTTTTCCCTTCACTCAGTTATCCCTCAGTACCAGCATCCCACACAATATAGTATAATATAAAAACCAGGAAATTGGCATTGGCACAATCAAAAGAATTTGTCTGCAGTTATACATGGTAGTAGTGGAACATTGTCTGAGCTTGTACTGGGAGATGAGCCCCTCAGGTTGCAAGGTACTTTAAACACGACTTCAGAAGAGCATCCTCCTCAAAGTAGATTCTACCCTAATGGAGGTGGAGGAGACCTTTCACTCAACAAAGTACCTACATTTGTTGACATACCTGATGTAAAATGAGGAGAAACAGCCGCAAACATCCACTAATAATTGTATTTTGGAATATATGATATGTGAATCTAGGAAAGTTGAAGTTGTCAAGAATGAAATGGAACACATATAGCTAATCATCATAGGTCTTATTGTTAAGTGCCCTCGAGTTGTAGATGACTTATAGTGACCCTATGAACAAAAGACATGAGCACTATTCATAGAGTTTCTGGAGGCTGAGCTGAAAAGAACTTATATTGACTACTTTGAATCAGACAGACATATACTGAGAATGACAAAGAAAGTGGTCTTGCATACATTGTCAAGAAGAAATTTCAAGATCAGTCCTGAAATATAATGCTGTCAGTAAGAGAATAATATTCATATGCATATAAGGAACCTCTGTTAGTACAACTATTCAGATTTATACACCAGCCACTAGAGCTAAAGATAAAGAAATTGAAGGTTTCTATCCACTTGGCAATTTGAAATTAATCAAACAGTTAATCAAGATACATAATAATAATTGGTGACTGGAATACAAAAGTGAGATACAAAGGGTTGGTTGTTGGAAAATGCACAGCCTTGGTATCAGAAATAAAGCTGGAGATTGCATGATAGCATTTTGTACAATCAATGATTTATTCATTGCAGAAAACTTTTAAAATGATGACTCTGTATGTGGATCTTGCCTGATGGAATGACTACAAAGGAATAAAATTTGTTACATCTATGAAAAGAGATGGCCTGGAAGCCCAGTATCAGCAGTCAGAACAGACCAGTGACCAACTGTGGAGCAGACTATCATTTGCTCAAGGTCAAACTAAAGCTGAAGAAAACAAGTCCATAAGAGTCAGAATACAACCTTGAGTTTAAAAACCATTTTAAGGCTAGATGTGATGCTTTGGACACTAATTGTGAGTTTGTGGGATGACATCGAGGACATTAGACATGAAGAAAGAAGATGATCATTAAAAAGACGGGGAAAAAGGAACAGACCAAAATGGTTGTCAAAAGAGCTTCTGAAACTTGATCTCCAGTGTAGAGGATTCATGCGAAAGGAAGAAATAAAATAGCTGAACAGAATATTTCAAAGAGCAGTTCAAGAAGACAAAGCAGAGATTATCATAATATATACAAAGACTTGGAGTTACAAAACAACAACAACAACAAAAAAAAAAAACCCAGAAAGTGCACATCCTAACTTCCATCAAAATCAAGGTTTTCAACTCCTTCCTAGTCATACTCATCCCTTCTGCCAATCTGTTCTTAATTTCTATCATTACTTCATAACTGCTCTACAAATGGAATTAGACGATATGTCATTAGAGAGTTTTGACTAGGGCATTTGATAATATACTTAATTATAATGTAGCGTGATAAGCCTTGTAATTGGTGTATACAAAGGGACAAAATGCTTATGGCTTTTAAGAATGTTTTGTAGACGACATGACCCAGTGAGAATTGCATATCAAAAAGGTTCGTTGAGCACAAGGATAGAGGAGGGATGAGTGAGGAGACCGGAGGCAAGGAGGAATAAGAATAGCCTAAACTGGGCAAGCAGGAGTGGGAGAGAAGGGGTGGACTCGAGAACTCATCAAAGAATACACACAGTTAACAGAGCATGGGGTGATAGGTAAGGCTGTGAATGTCATTTAAAAAAAGGCGTTTTCTAGCTTGAGTTGCTGGTAGTTGACCAGTTTTTTGTTTTTTGGTGTTTTTTTTAAATTTTATTATTGTGTGTGTGTGTGTGTGTGTGTGTGTGTGTGTGTGTGTGTGTGTGTGTGTACTTCTAAAATTATGAGTTTGTGTGTTTTTAAAAAAATCAAACGAGTACAAAACCAAAAATAGAAACAAACAAATACACGAAGAAGAATAGCATAATTGAGGTTATTATTGTACATTATAGGTCTTTTTTCCACTTAATAATGTATTTTTCATGTCATTACAAACACATAATAGTAGTTTTAAAATGCTGTATCATAATTCACTTGACCATTCATTCCTTCACTGTTGAATTTAGAGTTCCAAATTTTCTGTTTTGTTCATCTACCTTAAATTTAAACATGAAATTTTTTAAACAATGCAAATTTTTTATATGTATTTCATAGTATTTCTTTAGGATAGATTCCTAAGAGAGTAACTGGGTCAAAGGTTATGCATGATTTTAAGAATTTTGGTTTGTTGTCAAATTGCTTCCTGGATAAAGTGTACCTGTTTTTGTCTGTGAGGAAGTCCTTCTGTACACGGAAATAGTTCTTTCATTTTCACCTCTACACTTGGATAGAACTGAGGTCAGGATCATTTTTGGTTCTGACTGTAGGACAGCAATTCCATGCCACTGGAGTTCAGACCATATGTCTGTCCATGGCCAGGGGTTTTTTAGAGTTTATGACTAGAGGGACAATCACTGTAGAATATAGCTGACATCCACCAGTGTGTCTGTCATTCTAGAGCTATGGGTGAGAATGGGCCTTGCCTATGTCAGAAATGAGACAGAGATGATCCTCGACCCCAGTAACTGCCTAGGGCTAAATGGACTTCAGAGAGCTGATTCCAAAGCGCTCCTTTTACTGTGGAGCTGAGTCTTAGATTCACCTGAAGACCCACAAGAGTAGGAGCTTAGTGAAGATCTGTTGGGTGAACAATCAGGGAAACTTTATGTAGATTTAGTCAAGGTGGGGACATGTATAATGTGTCAGGTTCCGGGAGGGGACAAGCTGAGGTGGGCATTGGGGTTCCAGTGAATGTCAGGCTGGAGGACACAGCTGAGAAAGGAGGAATGATCTACCGAGTCAGAAATGGCTGCTGAGTTTTGAGATGCTTGTAGTCTCTAGGGAGTGACCAGTATAAGAGGTAGGCCTTGAAGACTCTTCTATGCATTTCTCTAGACAAGGGATCCTTGGGGCACTGACTCCAGGCAAGCTTCAGAAGGACTGTCATCTCAACTGACACCCTAGAATGAGAAGAATTTTGGTAGATTGTTACTTAGACTCAGAGTTATAGGGACATGGGCTCTATTTACATTGAGAATGGGTGTCCATTTAGGTTGCTGTGTGTCCCTAGAACCTGACATGGTCTACCACTTAACAAGCAAGGGCTGTTGCATGTTGGAACAGGAGTTGAGCGATTGAGTTCAGAGTAGAGGCTGAGATGGCAAAAGCAGGGAGTCCCTCCTACAGAAATGTGGGCCTGACTTCCATTTCTCTCTTCAGCTTGAAGATCTGGAAATCACTGTAGCTGATCACATCCAAAAGGTCATGAAAATGAACTTTGAAGCAGCCTGGGATGAGGTGGGTGATGAATTTGAGAAGGAGGAAACTTTCACTTTGTCAACCATCAAGACACTTGAAGGTAAGGCCTGAGGACAGCATTCTGAACTGTTTATATTTCAAAACCCTTGGCTGTAGTGGAAGTTCTCCTTTCTCATCTCTAACACCCTTAATGATCCACAGCTATGTCTCAAGCACATACTTCAGGTGCTACTTGATTGAAAGCCCCTCAGTACAGGGTTAGGGATAAGGAAGGAGTGATGACACAAAGTGAGAAGACATGTTTATGATGCTGAGATTTCTCTCTACAGAGGCTGTGGGCAATATTGTGAAATTCTTGGGGATGCACCCATGTGAGAGGTCAGAAAAAGTGCCAGATAACAAGAACACCCACACATTGCTCCTCGCTGGTAAGCACCATTCTTGGGGTGAGGAGGGTGGGAAGGGCCTGGGCAGTTACAGCCTGGGTGCTCCTCGTCCGGCACCTCCCTCTGGCAGCACAGTGATTCAGAATTCACCGAGCTTAAAACAAGCAAGTGTGAGAAAACTGCTATGAAACGTCTTCCTCCCCTTCTTTCTGCTAGCCAGCCAGTTTCCCTCTCAGCAGGTACCCAGGTGTTACTGGGCAGACAATGCAGGTACATCCTTCCTATTATTTTATGAATTCCTTTTTTGAAAAACACAAGTGTTTATGTACAAAATTGAATATACATCGTTTTGTACTTTGCTTTTCACTTGAGTGGACATCTTCCCTCGGATACATAAAGCTTTCTCATTGTTCTTTATAACTTTTATTGTATGGATTGGCTGTTTATTGAATTAGTCTGCTACTGAACACTTAGACTGTTTCCAGTGTGTTATTATAAATAATGCTGTATAGTAAATACCCATATACACACATACATGTATGCACACTCAAGCTACCCATATATATTTTATTTTAAAGGTCTAAAAATAATATTTCTAAGTCAAAGTGATTTGCATTTCTCATTTGGATAAATAGTTCTAAATTGCTTTTTATAGAAATTTATAGAACTTATAGAAAATTTCTTGCCCCTGACACTCTTGTGGGCCCCTGACACTTTGTCAGCCTGGGTGGGAAATGGCATCTCAGTGTAGTGGTTATTTTTTAAGAAAAGGAACTAATTAACTGTTTAACTGTTGCCATTTCAACAGGGTTTCACAGGTAGCAATGAAGACTAGTTTTAATTTATATTTCTTGTGTTTTGAATGAAGTATCTTATAAATGTGGAAGAGCCATTTGTATTCCGTCTTTGGTAAATTGTTTTGTTTTCCCTTTGGAACATATTTAATTAGAAAGTTACAAAACATCGTGTTTTACTCACACAAATTCATATAAAAAAATATAATGGAATGCAAAGCAATAATGTTTACATACATATCTTTAATGTCTCAATACTACCTTTCTAACTTAAACTAGAAACCACTTTTCCATGGTTTAAGCCTTAGGACCATTGTTTTGGTCCTGAATGTGAGAGAAGAGTAGAGAGGCCAGTGCTAGGGGGTTTTGTATTTGAGTAATTCCAAATAGCTTGTTCCCCAAACTTTGATTTTAGCCAACCTAAGGGAAAGGTGATGAGAGATGGAGAGAGTGCTTTGGAAATAAGACCTGTATCTCCCAGGGGTAAATTGTTTTTAATTCATAAAATTTGCCCAATTTTCTGGATGGGTTGATCTGTTCAAATAGAAATGGGACTTTTAAAACTCATTTTATTATAGGAATTTTTAAACACACACAAATTATATATTTAATCCCATGTATTCATTTTCCAGCTTTAACAACTATTATTTTCCCCTTCTCGAGGTAAAGCAAATCTCAGAAAATATATCATTTTATATGTAAGTCCAGCTATAATTGTGATTATGTTAAGAGATAATGATCCAGGGAACTCTGGTGGCCTAGTGGCTAGAAGCTGCATTGCTATCCCAGAGACTCGTGGTTTAAATCCACCAGATGGTTGACTGGGGAAGGAGGGACAGTCTCCTCCCGTACCAGTCAGATCTGATTTGACGGTACACACATACAAAATAATAAAAGATAGAAAACTTAAAAAAAAAGAGATAATGATCCTTTGTCTAAAAAAAGGAGTACAGCTGTCAAACCTACAAGAGTTAAAAAGGGATGAACTACACCTCTCTCTGCAGTGTTTATAAACAGAGCTGGGAGGATGCTGTGCTTCATTGACCTGCTCCCAACTGACAGGCCCCACCATCTGCTTCTGGCCACAATGAGTCACCCCAGTCCCCTGGGTCTTGCAGACACCTGTTCTGTGGTTCTCTCATGGGCCTGTTCCCTTCATCTGCTAACGTGTGAGAGTCTCTGTGACCTCAGACACAAGTCTTTTACTTCAGTACTGCATGTGAGTCTTGGCAGAGACCTGAAATAGTATTATAATTCTACTTTGAAGTTACAGATACTTGATGCTCAGAGGTATGAAGTGTCTTGCTCAAAGCCTCACTCATCGATTTTAGCCCACCTTTTCTTGCTGCAAGCCCACCTATTTCAGTTGGTCATTTACTGCAAAATGCTACTCCAGCCTTATTTCCATAACCTCCTTTGTTACAAACCTGCACTTCTCTTGTTCCTTCTAGGTGTATTTCGGGGTGGTCATGACATCCTGGTACGTTCTCGGCTGCTGCTTTTGGATACAGTGACAATGCAAGTGACAGCCAGAAGCTCTGAAGAGCTGCCAGTAGACATCATCTTGGCATCTGTGGGCTAGGCCTATAGAATCCCTATTCCTACCCCTTTCCCCCAACACTACACAGAAGGTATGCCTTCCTTATGAACCCAGTGGAAATCCCATCTTCAGCCTCTGTATTAAAAATAATTAGGAAGCTTTGAGGATTTTTTTTTTATTTCCTCCCTTCCCCCAAAATTGTCAGGGAGTAATTTATTTTTGTAATAGGAGATGACTTGTTCTAGACTTGCTGCCCTGCCTACAGAGGGGGAGGATATTGCAATTGATATGTTTTAAATGAATAAAATGTTTGCACCTCTTGAACATCTTATCCCTATAAATAAATCAGCATGTGTTTATTGAATGGCTGCTGCTACTTGTACAGATGCATTCTTAGGGGTTCACGTTCCTCTCTGTAGTTTCCCTACCTTCAGCTCAAACTCACTGCAGCAAGTTTTCTGAGGTTTTAAACAGCACATGTAAAAGATACTTTTTGGTTATTGTACTTGGTGTGAGGTAGATCCTGTCCCACACATCGTCACCACCACAAGTGTAGGGACTGGACAGCATAGTAAAAGAACAAACAGGCATTGAGTGCAGACTCTTAATCCTGGACTGTCATCACCACTCACCTTTTATAGAATACAAAAGGAGGCGTTAACAACTGAGTGTTGTCAAGCCTCAGGTCAGAGGTAAATTTGTATGGAGAGAGTGATAGAACATTCTTTCTTTGACTCTTATTTGAAGAAATCCAGTATTGAGGTCTCAAAGAGCAGGCTCAGAGAATTGGGTTTTTATATGCAAACCAGATGTGCTTTGCAGTTTCAGTATTTGTGGGTGGGAGGGGACATGAGAGGATCTTGGACACTCTCATTCTGGTGCCCACGAGAGTTAGAGGTTCATTTGTGTGATTAATGTTTTCCTGACTGCTTCAGCTTCTGCTCTCCAAAAAGGACTGTGAGGCAGAGAAAACAGCTTAACTGGTTTTACTGCTACAATGACCTGGTACCCTAGAGCTCTGGTCCCCCCATACAGTCAAAGGAATGCACCTAGGAGACTGGGGGTGCACACAGTGCTTGAGGACCCACCTTTACCTGGTAACTGTGTTCCCACTAGGGAGGGATGGGTTAACTGGTTTCACCACTACAATGACCTGGTACCCTAGAGCTCTAGTTCCCCCATACAGTCAAGGGAACGTACCTGAGAGGCTGGGGGTGCACCCAGTGCTTGAGGACTGATCTCCACCTGGTTACTGTGTTCCCACTAAGGAGGGAATGGGCTGGCCCCACCTGAGAACAAAGGAACATGGAGAGCAGTGGAGCTTGAGACTCTTGAGGCCAACCGTAGTCTCCCTGGAACTTCCTTAAGACTAAGATCACCAGGGTTCTCCTGCTGTGATTTAGGGGAAGCCAATACTAAATATTTGTAATAAACTGAAAGCTAGTTCAGGAATGGGGGTCTTCAGTCGAGAACTGCTGGCCCCGTTTTTCATGCTCTCTGTTCACTCTCATTCCTGGCTATCTGTCTCATTAATAATTATAAAATTACTTTACCCTCGGTCTGCAACATTCTGGTGCCCGAACCTGGGACAAGGTGGTGGTTTCTATTTGGGTAAGGTGGTGGTCTCGCTTTCTCTTTTTTGAGCAGACACCAGGAACCAAAAAGGAATTCGCTCAGGGTAAGTGAAACTTTTTGGAAAATTAAAGGCAGGGTCATGAGAAAATCCTCACTAAAAGTTTCATGAGGTTTCTCATACCCCTTGACAAAGACAAGGGAAGAATTAGAAAAAATTCAGAGTAGAATTGATAAAAAGGAGTCATGTGGAACAGCCCATCCTCTGAAGCTCAATACATTACATTAATTAAAGAATTACTTAAGAGCTCAGGGGTAAAGGTAAGATAAAGGTCATTTTTGCTGTTGTTTCAGTATGTGCAGAAACACTGTCACTGATTTAAACCGGTAAATAAAGTGCAGTTAAATTTAAAAACTTGGCAAAATGTTGTGAAAGCTTTATGAAAAGCACATCAAAAAGAGAACAGACTCCTATTAATTTTTGGTCAGTAAGGGCTTTGAAAAGAATAGTAAAAAAGTCTGTGCAGGATTGTTCTAATAATAAAAAAAATTTGCAAAGAAAAATGGCTAAATCTTTGCACGAATCTGAATTAAATGATAAGGAGGTTAACGCTGAAGGTGAGAAACAGCCTTTGTCACCTTTCGAAAGAGTTTATCAAAAGGGAGATGTGATTCCTGCTTCGGTTTGGTTACTAAGTGATTTGATCACTTCGCTTTAAAACTATTACAGTCTGAGGAGAAGATGTCTGAAAAGTTAGAAGAAAAAACCTCTTCAGAAGAGATGGATAGTGATTCTGATACAATGGAGGATGAATTTCCTATACCGCCAGCTTCGGAAAAATTGAGCAATATAATCCAGGATGATAGTCCTTATGAGAAATTAAGTAAACAAGTTTTAGAACTTGCTAATAGACAAAATGGGCTCTCGAAATGAGATATATTGTTGTAATGTGCCGTCGAGTTGCTTGTGACTTATAGCAACCCTGTGTACAACAGCCCTAAACGCTGCCCTATCCTATGGCAATCGCACTGCCTCTGACACACCCATCCAGATTACCCCAGTCACTGAATCCACTTCATAGAGGGTCTTTCCCTCCTGCGCGGTCCCGCTACCCTCCCAAGCATGATGTCCCTCTCCAAGGACCTGTCCCTCCATGTCCAAAGTATGTCAGATGAAGCCCCAGAATCCTTGCCTCCAAGGAGCAGCCTGGTTTAACCCTCTCCATGATCAATCTGTTTGTTTTCTTGGCAGTCCATGGTACATTCAATACTCTTCTCTGGCACCACAGCTCAAAGGCATCAATTCTCCTTCTATCCTCCCTAGTCATTGTCCAACTCTCTGATGCATAACTAATGATTGCAAAGACCATGGCCTGTATC
>NW_006400072.1:353798-365251 GCF_000299155.1 Elephantulus edwardii | reverse complement strand
TAAAGGTTAGGAACCACAAGATGTAGAGGCTCAACTACGTCATTTATTTTCTTCAGTCCTGGACCAAATTCCATCTACCACTGGGTTGTTTTACAACTCGGAAGTCCATATGCAAGGCAGAGGTGAAGTAAGGAACTGCTTATGAGGTTTTCTGTCAATTCCTACAACTAAGAATGAGAAGAGTTGGGACCTCAGAAGGCTTTTTAGACCAAATAGTAGGCTCTTGTGTCCAGGAGAAAATGAATATACTTACCAGTAATGTTAATGCTCACCCACAGCTCTTCTGGTCTTTTATCTTTCTTAGAGTATGGATACATTGGAAACAATGTTGAGAAAAGCAAAGACAAGTGGAAATGTCATTGGTTGGAGCCTTGTTGGTTCTGCTTGTCAGTATAGAAACACCATAAATTTAAGTTAGTGTAAGGAAGGCAATGGATTTATAACTGCTCATGCTAATAACACTGTATCATGGCATAGAGGAGGAATAATGGAACTGTATCCACATTTACAATATTCTTACCAAAACCATATATGAAAAATAGGAATTGCATCAGAACATGTATCTCTTTGGATTGGAAATTATTCGTACAATAATATTGATAATATTACTAGCCCTAAATGTAAAAGATTATATTGTTCAAAATTATTTTTTATATATTTGTTTATGAGTAAGACCTCCTTTTCCTGACACAGACCCTAAACTGACAGCAATAGCTGCCCCAATAATTTTGGCCACCCAAAGGTAATAAAGGAGGTCAGAATTGCTTCCACTGTGGAATGTTGGGCCACTTCAGTAAACAGTGTCACAAGTGAAAACCACAGGTAGGGAAGGGTGTAGAGAGGAAGCTCCCACTCACTTGCTTTAAGTGTGGATCTCAAGGTCACTTGGGCAAGGGGAGCCCTCATCAGTTCCTCATGGCTGACAGAGGACTGACAGGCCCCAGTTCCCAGTTGGAAACAAAGGTGGACACTTCAGCAATTCAGGTCCTCCCAGAAGAGCCATGGGTGAGCAATGACGTTGCTAATAAGTATATCTGTGTTTCCTGTCGTCCCTCCCTCCCCCTGACACAGAAGTCTATTATTCGGTCCTACAAGCCTTCTCAAGTCCACCTTCTTCCCGCTATTCCTTAGTTGTTGGAATTAACAGAAAACCTCATAAGCAATTCTTTACTCTGTCTCTGTCTTTCATGTGGACTTCCTAGCTGTGAAACAACCCAATGGTAAATGGAATTTGGTCCAGAACTTAAGAACAATAAATGACATAGTTGTGCCTCTACATCTTGTGGTTCCTAACCTTTATACTATAATAGGCAAAGTGCCAGCCAATATGCCTTTTATTTTAAGAACTATCTTCCCTCTGTAACTTGGTTTTTATCACTGTTAGAACATCTAGTTGGAATATTATTGCTTTTCATTTTTGACCCATGTATATTTTTAACTTGTTAGTCAAAGTTGTGTCTTCTAGGCTGCAACAGTTCCATGATGCATCTCCAAGGATATGAACCTATATCCCTAAGCACAACTGATAACAGTGCATCTAAATTCCAAAATCAATCACCACAGTAGTATTCATGTTTCCTAGTGCCAAAGGGGCCCTTTAGAGTAGTGAGAGATCTTCACCCCGAAACCTGTTGTTTTTCAGTGCCATCGAGTCGTAGGCAACTCATAACAATTCTGTGAACGAAAGACCTGGACATTTGTGTGTGTGACTTTCATCCTTTCTCCAGGTTCATAGGGTTTTTGGAGGCAAGCTATTTACGGAAGTGATGCCACTCCTGCTTCCAAGCTTGTTTTAACCAGGGAGCGCCACCAAACACTGTCCACCATGGGTAACTGTTATTGCATTTGACACATCAGTGTCAAGAATGTTCAGCTTCACAGCAACCACAAGTTACCTCTGTACAGCAAGTGGACACACCAGGGCTATACAACTTGGAGAGACCAGTTGGCCCAGTGGACTGAAAGCAATGCTACCAAGCCAAAGGTGGGTGACTCTAAAACCCCGAATCCTACAATGCCCTTTTTCCAGCAGGAAGTAGCTAAGAGAATATAGTGCCCCCTCTCCTAATGAATCAGGGTGAAATCTCTCTCAGGGAGGAGTGATAGGGAATGGCAAAGGACATGTTGTCTAAGGAGATTAATCAGAACTGGTTTTGACATGGACTGTGGCAATATAACAATAGAAACAGACTCAAGGAATATTCATCCTGAATCCTTCTGATTATATGGAGATTTTTGAAAGTATTTCTTTGAGTTTACTGTGCTTAATTTGTTTTATTTGTTTGTGTATTAAGGATGGAGAAAACAAAAACAGGCAAGAAGGAATCAAAGAAGAGAAGAAGCCAGTACTGATCTAGATGATAACATAATTATAATAAAAACAAAAGGGGGGAAATATGGGAAGCCAATTCTAAGTATTTGTAATAAACCTAATGCTATCAGGATGTGGGGAGGTGAGGTACTAGCTAGAGTACACCCTGAGGCACTAAGGCAATCCTTAAGTGTTTATCAGATTCTTGCATTTGCTGACCCCTCCCTCATGAGTCAAGGGGAAGATTTCCAATAGAAAGAGTTTGGATTAATTTACATTGAATTATCTTTGTGCTTTACTTCCTGATAATTTTCAATAAAGATGGAAGCTGGAATGGAGGTCTTCAGTCAAGAACTTCTGGCCCCCTGTTTTTCGTGCTCTCTGTTCTATATCATTCCTGGCTATCTGTCTCATTATTAATAATTATAAAAATACTTTACCCTTGGTCTGCAACAATGATTGTTGCTGTGTACCCTCCAGTTGGAACCTACTCCTAGCTGACCCTCCAGTGGGTTTTCAGAGGCAGTAAATTACAGGGGAACTGCCCACAGGACATGCTGTTGATAGGGAATGACAAAGGAAATGCTAACAAAGTAAATAAACCACAAACTATTCTGGACAGTGGTGTGAAATGGTGGCAAAACAACACAAAGAAAACAGACTTCATCTAAGAAAGGAGATAGATCTAAAAAGAGATAAATCCATCAAAAGCTGTGCACCACCATAAAGCCGGTAAACTTTACCCCCTCAAACAAATATATATAAATATATAAATACACACACACACACACACACTCTCATTTGGAAGCAGGAGTGGCACCCACTTCCACAATAGCTTGCCTCTGGAAACCCTATGAACCTGGAGAAAGGATGAAAATTATACAGGAGGTATCCAGGACTTTTTGTTCATAGGATTACTATGAGTTGTCTGCGACTTGATGGCACTTAACAACAACATATATACTCGTAGCCAGGAAATTAAGACAAATTGCATTGGGAAAGTCTGCTATCAGAGACCTCTCCAAGGTACTGAGGAGCAACGATGTCAGTCTTGAGACTAAGGTGCACCTGATACAGGCCATGATCTTTGCCATTACTTGTTATGCTTCAGAGAGCTGGACAATGATTAGGGATGATAAGAGAGTGATGCCTTTGAGCTTTGGTGCTGGGGAAGAGTGCTGAATATACCATGGACTGCTAGAAAAACAAGTTCATCCCAGAGAGGTTGAAACTAGGCTGTTCCTTGGAGGCAAGGATTCTGAAGCTTCCTATGACATACATTGGACCTGTTGTAAGGAGGGACCAGTCCTTGAAGAGGGACAGCGCAGGAGAGGAAGACCCTCGATGAGACTGAGGCACTGGGCTAATGGGTAGGCTGTTGGACACGATGAGATTGGCACAGGATAGAGCAGGGTTTAGGGCTTTTGTAACAGGGTAGCTATGAGTCGCAGGCGACTTGCCTGCACATAACAACGACAACATATAAGGATAGGATCAGACTTTCCTGAAATCCGTTTGTAGTCCGTTAGGAACGTCTGATAACCCTCCGTTTTGCTTGTTCTCACCTGGTGTCGGTATCTTTCTTGTAACAATGTCCTATCAAAGTCTTCTGAGAACTTTATAGTTCTTACTAGAAGAGGGCCCTGGACCTCTTTGGAAATCATCCTCTTGACGCCGGGTCAAGGAGGGCTGCAGGGGGGCACGGTGGCGCGGTCAGTGGAATCCCCGCCATGACAAGGAGGGCTTCAGGCCGGCCCTGCGGCGCGGTTAGGGGGCTCCCGGCCACAATAGTGCGGGCAGCAGGCGGCCCCGCGGAGCACCCGGGAGTCCCCACCATAACACGGAGAGCAGCAGGTGGCCCAGCGGAGCACCCGGGAGTCTCGCCATAACACGGAGAGCAGCAGGCGGGCCCGCGGAGCACTCTGTGGGTTCCCCGCCATGACACAGAGAGCAGCAGGCGGCCCCGCGGACCTGGCGGAGACTCCCGCGCCGGGGGCGGGGCTGACCTCTGTGGGCGGGGCCTGTCGCGGAGCGCGGGTCCGCACGTCGGCGTCGGACGGCGACGGAGCCGCGGAGAGGTGAGGTGAGCGGGCCCGCTGTGGGGGCGTGGGATCTGTGAGGTGGGGGCGAAGACAGTGAGGCTACACGGGGCGGCCAGGGTGAGGGTGAGACGACGCGGGCGGGAATGAGACGACGCGGGGCGGCTGCGGGGTGGGGGGAGGTGAGGCGGGGCGGCCGGGGCGGGGCTGGAGGATGCGGGGCAGCTGAGCTGTGGGGTGGGCGACGCGGTCTAGCGGCGGAAGCTGAGATGAGGGACATGGAGTGACTGTACTAGGAACTGCGGGACAGGCCGACCCTGGACTCGACAGGGAGAGTCATGGCAGCGCGGACGCGTTATCGGAGGCTTCTGGAGGCAGGAACTCTGCTGCGGCCCCCAGAAACTCTGCTGGGCCGGGGTGGGTGGGGGGGCGCGGGCATTCGGAGGCCGGTGCCGAGGTGGAGGCGGCCTCCTCGCAGCCCCGGCTGCCGTTCTTCAGGTTAGCTGGTGCCCGCAGGGGTGCTGGGCCCATCCTTTCCCGGAGTGAGGCGAGAAGACAGCGAGCTGGGGTAAAAGATGATGGGGATGAGGCCCCAAGAGGAAGGAGGGACCCAAAAGTGACCTCCGGGAATTAGTTTGACCTTTCTTGGCTGAACCATTAAACCGAGGAAGACTGGCTTCTGGGAGAGATATGGTCTTTTCTATTCAATCAACAAATATATAAGGAGCACCTCACAACCTAATGACTTAGGTGATGTGGGACGTTGGGGTCTAGTAGTGGACCCAGAGGCATAACCTTTACCCAGTCGGCGCTCCATGGCGAAACCTAGACAAGTGGTTTGAGAGCAGCACCTCAGTTGGTGCTTTGAAGGACAGCACTGTAGGCATCTGGATAGTGTGTGAATGAGATAACAGTGTTTGAGGTAGACCAGCTTTCCCTGTTCTGATTTGCAGGTCCAGAGGCAGTAACTGAACGATGTGTGGGCGAACATCGTGCCACTTACCTCGAGATGTTCTCACCAGAGCTTGTGCCTATCGGGACAGGCAGGGCCAGCCGCAACTTCCAGAATGGAGAGACCCGGACAAATACTGCCCCTCTTACAACAAGAGCCCACAGTCAAACAGCCCAGTGCTTCTGTCTCGTCTGCACTTTGAGAAGGTAACTGTTTTATCTCACACCAGCTTCTGACTCAGCCTTGTGGTGCTCACCTCTTCCAATCTGGTTTCATATATGCTCAGCCTCTAGTATGGTATAGAACTCCAGCCTCTTGATGTTCTACCCCTATTGTTTCCCCCCTGCTCCTATTTTAGAACTGTCTCTGAGTCCCACTGAAAGAAGTTTTCTTAACATAACTTTAGAAAGAATTCTTTAGGCTCCCTTGATGTGCCTTTTTTTTTCTTTTCTCTTCCCTGCCTCTTTTTATTTAAACAGTCCCTCCGTAAGGACTATCCACTTAGCTTTGTATCCAAAGACAAAATTTGTAGGTGAAACGAGTTAGCCATCGTTACAGACTGGTTAATTTCAGGGTCGAAAATATGGAACGCTTCACTAATTTGCGTGTCATCCTTGCGCAGGGGCCATGCTAATCTTCTCTGTATCGTTCCAATTTTAGTATATGTGTTGCAGAAGCGAGCACGATGTGCCTTTTCTATAGCATGGCCTTTTTCTGTCGAGTTGTCCACGACTCATAGCGACCCTAAAACAAAAGGCCTAAAGCCTTTCTATAACTATCATAGTTTCTCAAAGTTCACAGAGTTTTCAGAGGCATGTTGTTTAGGAAATGGATGCCACTCCTGCTACAAATAGCATGGCCTTACTGCATGCCAAAAACACCTTGTATTTCAATACACTTATTTAAGACAGCAGCTTTAAATCCTCACAGCCTGTCATTGTTTGAATATCTTAAAAAAAGAAAAAAAAGGTCAAGCTGCTTAGCAGACTCCTTGAATCAGATTGTCCAGGACTAGGTCAGGATTAATTTATATCCAGCTTAATCTAAACATTTAGATTATCTTGAGTATTAAAAAGTTTCTTGTGTTTTTAATCCTTTTATGTTTCTTTCTTACTGAAGTTAGAAACTGTGTCTGATTTGATTAGTTGAGGTTTAATTGTGTTTATACTAGATTCTTGGAGTAGCCAGTAATTACAGTTATGATTTAGTTCTTTGCTTTATATCCAGGACGTCTGTGTCTGTGTGTGTCAGGATAGATGGATATAGTGTGGTATAGATAATAAAGATGCTTCATTTCAGAATGAATAGTTTTCCTATATCTTGATAATTTTAAATGCCTTTAATTTTTAAAATAAAAATTCTTTTTCTCTTGGATTTTTATTACATTTGTTGACTAATGCTGAAATTTTTCTATTTATTATTATTTTATTGTCTTTTGTGTGTACTGTCAAATTGAATCAGACTGGTATAGGAGGAGATTGCCCTTACTTCTCTAGCAGAGCACCTGGTGGATTCAAATCGTGTATCTCTGGGATTGCAGTGCAGCTTCTTGCCACCAGGCCACCAGAGCTCAAATGCTGAAATTATTTTACGTTTTGGCTTTATTTCTCGCAATCACCTGTTATGCATTAGAGAGTTGGACAATGACCAAGGAGGATAGAAGGAGAATTGATGCCTTTGAGCAGTGGTGCTGGAGAAGAGTATTGAGAATACCTTGGACTGCTAGGAAAACAAATAGATTTGTCCTGGAGAGGGTTAAGCCGGGTGGCTCCTTGGAGGCAAGGATTCTGAGGCTCCGTCTAACTTACTTTGGACATGTAGTGAGGAGAGACCGGTCCTTAGAGAGGGACATCGTGCTTGGGAGGGTGGAGGGACGGCGCAGGAGAGGAAGGCCCTCTATGAGGTGGATTGATTCAGTGACTGGGATAATTGGGATGGGAGTGTCAGAGACAGTGCGATTGGCACAGGACAGAGCGGAGTTTAGGGCTGTTGTACATAGGGTCGCTATGAGTCGCAGGCGACTTGACGGCACATAACAACAACAACTTATCAGAACTCTTGTGAGTAATATACAGAAAAACCAACCAAACCTGCTGCTGTGGAGTTGGTCACTTACCACTGGGTTTTCAGGGCTGTAAATCCATACAAGAGGAGACTGTCCATCTTTACCTGGTGGATATGAACAACTGTCCTTTACATTAACAGAGCAACAAAAATGACTTATTTCTGTGTTACAAAGATCACATTAATTCTAAAATAAAAATCCCAAACAGCATTGATCTCTTTGGTTGAATGAAAATATTTGCATGAAATTATCTTAAGTCACTTCCCTATTAAACCAGAAAAAAAAAATCTAATGAAGTAAATCAAGATCAAATCAGTGACTAACTTGAAAAGGAATGGGTAACATAAAACATGTTTCAAAGAAAGGCATAATTTGGAGTGAGCAGATAGAAGGACTGTATTTATGAGCCTTATTTTTTTTTAGTCTTAATTAACTTTAGCTGGAAGAAAAAAGTTTAATGTGTAAAGTATAGAAAAATTGTGACTTCCTGTAGGCTATCAGTTAATGGGGAACACAGCTAGAACTCATCCAGGGATCTGTCCCCACTCCAGTTTTTCTGGAACTGAAAATAAAGATGGTAAAAAACCAATTCTCAACCTCATAATCGACTCACAGCTGACCCTGCTATAGTTTTTAGAGGCTGTAAATCCCATGAAAAAAAGACTTGGAAAAAAAGAAAAGACTGCCCATTTTTTAACCATGTGCCACCAAAGCTTCTGAGAAGGTAGAGCCCCTCTCAAACCCAGACAACATTTTGGATCAGTGGGATGAATTTATTAAGTGTTTGGTCAGATTTTATTAAGATTCTAGGACTTCTAAATTTGTATAAATATTTGAGGTTTTCTTTCTCCCATACCTATAAATTATAATGCAAAATTAGAACTGTTTCAGTGCTTCATTAGTCCAAATCATCAGCAGTTAGTACATAAGTACAAATTCCAACATTTGCATTTGAAACCACTGATTTACAAATAACTTCCCCTTTGCTTTTTCTACTCCAGTGCTACCAGCTGTCTGATCAGGAGCCCAGAATGATAGAAGAAAAGATGACTAATAGTAATATTTCAGTATTTTGACTTCTTAGACCCTTTTTATTCATTGCCCCGAGTAGGAGACAGCCTCAGGTGTAGGTGTGGTTTACAGTTGTCCATTGGCATAGTCAAATGTTAGAGTTAAATAAAATTTGTGAGAGCAAGATATCTCAATCTTGGCACTGTTAGAAATTTGGGAAGAATAATTTATTGCTATAGGGGACTGATCTATGCTTTGTAGATTATTTATTAGCAACATCTCTGGCTTGTACTCAGTTGATTCTAATTAACACTCCTCTGTAAGTCCTGACAACCAAAAATACCTCCTGGCATGTATAAGAAATTGCCCTCTGTTGAGAACCACCAATTTTTATAAATTTTTGATGAGAAGTTAACTGCTGTTGAACATTATATAAAGATAACTTTTATTTTCTCCCCAGTTTCCCCACCCCCAGAAATAGGGGCCTTTTACTTTAAAAGCATATTCTGTAGAAAAGGAATTCTGGAACAAGCCTCTGCTTTCACCTTTCCCTGAAGATTTTACAGCTCCATTTGTTTTCTCTCGATAGTCTTTTCCTTAGTTTTCTTGCATTCTCATTGGCTTTATTCTTTATGCCAGTAGGTATATAGTGTACCTACACTCCTTCCATTTTTAAGGTATGTATAGATATCTTATACAGATTGTTCACAGCTTCAGTTTGCGTGGCTCCACAGTCCACACTCTCGGCACCAGTAGCCAGGAAATTAGAAGACATATTTCCATGAGAAAGTCTGCTATTAGGAACCTCTCCAAAGTACTGAAGAGCAGTGGTGTCTCTATGGAGACTAAGGTGCATCTGATACAGGCCATGGTCTTTGCTATCACTTGTTATGCATCAGAGAGTTGGACAGTGACTAAGGAGGATAGAAGGAGAATTGATGCCTTTGAGCTGTGGTGCTGTAGAAGAGTATTGAGAATACCATGGACTGCTAGGAAAACAGACAGATTTGTCCTGGAAAGGGTTAAACCGGGTGGCTCCTTGGAGGCAAGGATTCTGAGGCTCGTCTAACGTACTTTGGACATGTTGTGAGGAGAGACCGGTTCTTGGAGAAGGATATCATGCTTGGGAGGGTGGAGGGACAGCACAGGAGGGGAGGGCCCTCTATGAGGTAGATTGATTCAGTGACTGGGATAATCGGGATGGGAGTGTCAGAGACAGTGCGATTGGCACAGGACAGAGCAGAGTTTAGGGCTGTTGTACATGGGGTCGCTATGAGTCACAAGCGACTCGATGACACATAACAACAACAACATAGATACATACATAATCCACTGTTGTCAAGTTGATTCTGCCTCATACAGCCCTCTACCAGATTTCTGAGTATCTAAATCTTTATGAGAAGACCACCGATCTTTCTTTCAAGGGAGAGCAATTGGTGGATTCAAATTACCAACCTTTTGATTAGTGGCCAAGCATGTAACACTGTACACACCAGAGCTCCCTGCTGTGAAAAGGCAAGATAGAGAGGAAGCAGGACAGAATCTTATCAGGATCATCCTGGAGAGAGAAACTATAATCAGAGCAGCTCTTTTCCCAAAATAGTATCACCACCAATTTCTGTCCTTGAATTTTATCCTCTTAAGATCTTCCTGATTCAGCTTTTATCTCTCTAGGCAGCTCTCTGCTGGTATAGTCCATAGGGAGTTGCACAGAGGCAGCACTAATCTGGTGATTCAAATCCTCCAGTTGCTTCAAAGAAGAAAGATGGCAGTCTTCCTCCCATGTGACTTCCAGTTTCCTAAAAACCCACTGGAGGATCAGCTATAAGTTGATTTCCAACTCAGCAAGTTCTTTTATCTCTCAAGTGTTTTCTTACTATTTTTTATCATAGCCTTAGGTAAACATTAAATACCTATTCTGTGCTACATAAGGGACTTGGTAGCCTAGTGGTTAAGAAGTTACGCCTCCAAGCAGGAGGTTTGAATTCATTAGCTGTTCTTTAGGGGAAAGTTGCATAGTCAGCTTCCTTGTGATTTGCTGTCTCTAAAAACCTATAATCCATGGAGGGTTGTTTATGAGTCGTTTCTGACTCCATGACAATGACTTTGACTTTTATCTCTGTCCCATACATTAAAACTTTATTATCTGTAATTCTTCAAAATAATCTTAAAGGTAAGTATTATTGAATCTGTTTTTACTATTAAATCCACTGCCATCAAGTCATTGTTAACTCATAGTGACTAGATAACAGAGGAGAATCACCCCATAGGATTTCAAGGCTATAAATCTTTCTGAAAGCAGATCGTTCAGATTGTTACATTTTTGTTGTTGTTGTCGTTATGTGCCGTCAAGTCACCTGCGACTCAAAGAGACCCTGTGAACAACAGCTAAACCTAAACGCTGCTCTATCCCTTGCAAATCTCATCATTATCTCCCACACGCCTATCCTCATTGCCTTAGTGACTGAATCAATCCATCTCATCAAGGGTTTTCCTCTCCTGCACTGTCCCTCCACCCTCCCAAACGATGTCTCTCTCTAAGGACTGGTCCCTCCTTGCAACATGTACGAAGTATATCAGACGAAGTGTGAGAATATTTGCCTCCAAGGAGCAGCCTCGCTTCACCCTCTCCAGGACAAACTTGTTTGTTCTCCTAGCAGTCCATGGTATATTCAACACTCTTCTCCAACATCACAGCTCAAAAGCATCAACTCTCCTTCTATCATCCCTAGTCATTGTCCAGCTCTCTGATGCATAGCAAGTAATTGCAAAGACCATGGCTTGTATCAGATACACCTTAGTCTCCAGACTGACATCGTTGCTCTTTAGTACTTTGGAGAGGTCTCTGACAGCAGCTTTTCCCAGTGCAATTCATCTTTTAATTTCTTGGCTGCTGGTTCCAAGAGTGTTGATTGTAGAGCCACATAAACTGAAGCTGTCAGCAATCTCAGTCTCTTTAGCGTCTATCATGATGCTGCCAATTGGCCCAGTAGTGAGAATCTTTGTTTTCTTGATGAGCTTCAATCCATACTGATTGTTACATATACTCCATTAAATCAACTGGTAGATTCAAAT
>NW_006400072.1:332751-352566 GCF_000299155.1 Elephantulus edwardii | reverse complement strand
AGAAAATGATCCTTCCAAGCTACAGTTCAACACTTCTAACTGTCGTAGTGACACCATGACAGAGAAGCAGTCATTCAAGGTAGGTACCTGTGTAGGGAAGTCATCTATACACATTCTGGTCTTGTTTCTAAATGAATTATTACTGTCCTGTATAGCTGAGAAGTAAGGTAAGATTCTCTTCAGACTTCTTTTAAGGTTACAATAAAGATCTTTGGTTGTGTTAAGTGCCTGTCTGCTGACTAGAAACATCAGTGGTTTGACCCTCATTTTCTGCTCTGCAGAAAAAATGATGTGGCAATCTCCTTCTTTGAAAATACATAGCTTTGAAAACCCTTTGAAGTTATTATGAACCACTTCAGTGGCAGTATCTTTAAGATTACAAAGAATATTGTTCTCAATTCTCAATAGTTGTTTATGTTGAATGATTTTCCATTTATTACTGTGTAACAAACCATACCAAAATGTAGTCATTTAAAAGAGTTACTATTATCTCTTATGCTCTGAGTTGACTAGGCCCAACTGCTATTTCTCTTAGGAATTACTTATGTAATTATGATCAAATGCCAGCTTCTTTGTTTACTCACAGTCTGATACCTTAGCAAAGATGGTTAAAACAAATAGAAGCCTTTCCACATGCCTAGCTTAATAGTCTTAGGGTAATTAGGTTTATTACTTGATGGCTGGCTTAATCCAGAGCTTACAATCTAAAAAGCAAAGTAGAAGCAACCAAAGCTTTGTGACTCAGACTTGGAAGTCACAGAATCACTTCAGCTGCAGTTTGTGGGTTATGCATAGCCATCCTAAATTCCATTTGGGAGAGAACTACATAGAGAGTGAAGATGGGGAATTTTGGTTTATTAGGGGACCAATTTAGGAGACTAGCCACCTTAAGTGCCTTCTATTTGTTGGATAACAGACCTGATTACTTTTTATGTACCTTATATAATTCAACAACTTCATAACTGGATGATATCACCATTTAATACATAAGAATTAAGTGAGGGGTGAAAATGTAAATAACTGCCCTAAGATCACACATTGTTGGACCTATGACTTTAACTCAGGTTCATAAAACAGATGATTCTTAGGACCATCTCTTTTTTGTTTCCCCTCAGGTGCCTCTGTGTAAGGGAAGACGTTGTGTCGTTCTAGCAGATGGGTTCTATGAGTGGCAAAGATGTCAAGGAACAAACCAAAGGCAGCCGTACTTCATCTACTTCCCCCAAATCAAGACAGAAAAGGTATCAGAAACAGCAAAACTCACAGTAGGTATTTAGAGAGGTTGTTAGTGGGTGCTGTCCACTTGACTATAACATATAGTGGCCCTATGAACAATATATCTGAGCCTTGCCCTGTCTTGCCATCATCACCATCCTTACCATGCTCAGGCTAATTATTATTTTTTTTTTAATTAATGAAAGTTTACAGAGACTTAGGGTTTCCATTCATCCATTGTTGCACTTTTCTCCCTGCCCGCCCACAATTTGCTCTTCTCTGAAAAGTAAAATAAAAATTCTTTCACTGTTATGCAATCCTTCCTCCCCCGACCCCGCCAAGTCCACTCCACTGTGCAGCCTTCATTCTGGACTCCTGTCACGACAATAATACCCAATCATATATCCCTTTTAAACAGTGTTCTCCCTCATCTGTTTCAATGCAGTATACTTTTTTTTTAATTTTTTTGCAGTATACATTATTTATCCCTTCTTTCTCATTCTTCCCTCAACCCCAATGTCAGTCCCATTTTACAACAGTGGCCCTTTTCAGTATTTGTCCCTATGTGACTAAGATACTTCACTCAGCATAATGTCCTTCAGGGTCATCCATTTTGTATAATATTTCATGAGTTCACTGTTTTTCAATGCAGCATAGTATTCCATTGTGTGAATAAACAAGAACTGCTCTGTCCATGTTTGTTGATGGACACTTAAGTTGTTTCCAACTCTTTGCTATCATGAACAAAGCCGAAATAAACAGCTCAGGGTAATTCTTAAAGTCACTGTGTCAGACTGTCCCATTGAGGGTCTTCTTCTCTTTTACTGTCTCTCTACCTTTCTCAGCATAATATCTTTTTCTAAGGACTATCCCCTCCTAACATGCCCAGAATATATGAGGCAGAATTTCACCATCCTTGCCTCTAAGGAGCACTCTGGTTGAATTTCCTCAAGCATAGATTTGTTTGTTCTTCTGGTTGTCCATAGTATAATCAGTACAAACACCAAAGTTCAAAGGCATTGACTTCTCATTCCTTTATTTACTGTCCAAAGTTTGGATGCCTAGGAAGCAATTAAAATACCAAGGCTTGAATTGGGTGCACCTTAGTCTTTAAATTGACATCCTTGCTCTTAAGCACTTTAAAGAGGTCCTTAATAGCAGATGTCCTCAGTATAACAAATCTTTTGATTTCTTGATTGCTCTTACCATGGGTGTTGATTGTGGACCCAGGTAAAATGAAATCGTTGACAACTTCAATCTTCATCTATCATGGTGTTGCCCGTTGATCCATTGGTGAGAATTTTTGTTTTCTTGATGTTGAAAGGTAACCAATATTAAAAACTATAGTCTGTAATCTTCTTTTGTGAGTGCTTCAGGTCTTAATTATTAGCAAGCCAGGTTGCTGATAAGTCTTCCTCCAATCCTGACGTCACATTCTTCTACAGTGTTCATCTTCTTGAATGATTTGCTCAGCATGCAGACTAAATACACGTGTAGAAAGGCTACAACCCTGATGCACACATCTTCTGATTTTAAACTATGTGATGTTCCCTGTTTTATGTGAACAACTACTTCTTGGTCTCTGTATAGTTTTCATATGAGTACAATTAAGTGTTCTGAAATTCTCATTCTTCTCAATGTTATCGATGATTTGTTATGATCCACACAGTCATATGCCTTTGCATGATCAATAAAATGCAAGTAAAGATTTTTCTTGTATTTCCTACTTGCAGCCAAGATCCCTCTGACATCAGCAGTCATATCTCATATACCAGCTAATTCAGTCCATCTTTTCCAGCATTTCTTTGTTAACGAAACTATACCAGATATTTTAAAAATAATCTTAAGCAAGATTTTACTTGCTTGTGATATTAATGCTGTTGTTAAATAATTTCCACACTATTGGCTCACTTTTTAGGGGTCAGGAACAATTATGATTTCTTCCAATTAGTTGATCTGGTGACTGTTTTCTAAATTTCTTGCAGTAAACTAGTAACCACATCCAGGGTTGCATCTGTTTGTTGAAGCATAGTATTCCATTAATTTCTGGAGCTTTATTTTGTGCCAATGCCTTCAGTGCCCCTTGAGCTTCTTTACTAAAAAAGGAAGTTATAGATCACTATCCCTTATAAAAGTTGTTGCAGATATTCTCAGCAAACCTACCAGTAGAATCCAATATCCTATCACAAAAATCATTCGTAATAATCAAGTAGGATTCATAACAGGTACACAAGGATGGTTCAGCATTCTAAAGCAATCAATATAATTTGTCATATCAAAAAAACAAAGGAGACTCTTCCTTTCTGGCCTACTCCCAGCACTGTGGTCTAAAATTGGAGTGGTGAGAAGAAGAAGGACCCTTCTGCCATCAGTAAAGTGGTGACCCGAGAGTACACCATTTAAGCATATCCATGGAATGGGCTTTAAGAAGTGTGCCAATCCAACACTCCAGGAGATAAGGAAATTTTCTTTGAAGGAGATGGGAACACCATATGTTCTCATTGATACCACGCTCAGTAAAGTCTGGGCCAAAAGAACAAGGGCTGTCCTGTACCACATCCATGTACAGTTGTCCAGAAAACTTAATGAGGCCAAAAGAAGCTGTGTGCACTGGTTACCAATGTACCTGCCACTACTTTAAAAAAAAAATCTCCAGATGGTAATATGGATGAAAACTAATAACTGATTATCAAATACAATTATAAAACCACACACAAAAAAAGCTAAACCACATGATCATCTTAATTGTTGTAGTGAAGGCAGTATACAAAATTCAACAACCTTTTTTATTCTTTAATTCAACCTTTTCTGCTATATATGCTCAATAAAATAGAAATTGATGGGAAATTTCTCTAGATAATTAGCATATATATACAAAATCAATGAGCAACATTACCCGAATGGAGAAGGATTGAAGGCCTTCCTCTGGCAAAAGAGAATCAGATACAGTTTTATCTCTACTCTTATTTGATCTTATATTGCAAATTCTGTCCAGAATAGTAAGATAAGAAAAGCAAATAAAAAGCCTTGAAATAAAGAGAAAATTATCTTTTACTTGAAGATAATCTATATGTTGAAAATCCCCAAGACTCAGCAAGAAAATTACTGACTAATGGACTCATTCGGCTGTGTGATAGGTATAAGATCAGCATACAAATAACACTGGGATTCTCCTACTGGAACCAAGAACTCTGCAAAGAACGTAAAATAATACCTTTTATAATAGTCACTCAGAATATGAAATGCTTAAAAATCTAATTAAAGATATAGCAGACCCATACAGAGAAAACAACAAAACACTTGCATACATGGGAAAGTATATTATGCTCATGGATAGAAGGCCTTACCGTTATAAGTAAATACAATGCAATCCTGATCTATATCCTGTCTTTTTTTTTTTTGAGGAAACATGTTTATTTTCAGTCAGCCTTATTTCCACTTTTTGAAAAACTGAAAAGACAATTTAAGACCACTTGGTGTTTGTCTGAACCATTCATTGGCCTGAATAGTTAGGCCTTAGACCAGTCTCTAGTTGCAGGCTGAGCACTCCAGTCTTCAGTAGGGAACTACTGAATAGGCACAGAGGGCACCTGCACGCCTTCAGACCAGTCCACAACCTCAGGCTGAGCACCAGTTTATTGAGGATCAGGAGCCATCCATTCTCTCTGAAATAACTCCTTGGTCACAGACTTTTCAGCAGCAGACTTTTGTTGTCTGCTATTTTTTTTAAGTTAAATACTTTCTTGTTGTGATTTTTAACAAAGTTTACAGAAAACTTGCATTTCCATTTATACATTGTTGCACTGCCATCAAATTGGAACCTATTCAGCCCATCCTACAGCAGGTTTTCTGAAGCTGTAGATCACAGATTGTTCATCTTTTCCCTGCATAGCTGCTGGCTGATTTCAGCTGTCAGAGGGATACCACCTTTGAATTAGCATGTAAAAAGAACCAGGGCTGCATGGAGACAGCCATGTTTGACCTCTTCTAACTCCAGAAGAGGGAGCTGCCCCCATCAGTGGCATCCACAATACAAAACCAATTCACATCCTTCATACTCAACTCTTACTGCTCTACTGGATCTAGAATCCATTGCAATACCTCATAGACCACACAGAATCCCTATGAGGTTTATTAGGGAAGTCAAAGACTGTCTGACTTAGGTTTACAGTAGATTAAAACCACTATGTCAGAACAGCTTCTGAAATGTGCACTTAGGCACCTCAGCTTTCAGCCTTGCAGGTTTAGGCCAATATTACAAAGCTCTTAATCCTGCTAATTATGAATCCTACCCTCCCCCCCCAAGTCTAATACACTTGGATGAAGGCTTTTAGCTCTGATTCTGTGAGGTAACAATTCCAAGGTCATCTCATGTTAGGTCTCTGGTGCTGCTGCTGCTCTCCTGTAGGTCTGGCTGGCACAGGGATCTCTGGTCCTAAAGGACATGCTGCTTTCTCTGCTGTTTGTTGGTGGTGAGAGTCTCAAAATATGCTGCTGAATCTGCTTAATTTGTTGTTGTAGTTGTTGTTAAGTGCCGTCGAGTCGCAGGCGACTCATAGTGACCCTATGAAGGAGAGTCCTCAACGGTTGGGTTCCTTTCATCCTCTCTCCAGGTTCATAGGGTTTCTGGAGGCAAGCTATTATGGAAGTGGATGCCACTCCTCCTTCCACGCTTGTTTTAATTGGGGAGCTTCACCCCACTCTCTGTCCGCATTGGGTAGCCAACCATTAACACATTTGACACATCCGAGTCACAGTGTTCAGCCTCACAGCAACCACAAGTGACTGCGGGACGGCAACTTGTACACCAGGGCTATACGACCTAGAGGAATGTCTGTGTGGCCGACAAACCACATGCACTGCGTGTCGGGGAGCGGTGGCCGCCCAGGCCCGGGGGTTGGAAGTCCCAGACACGGAGTGCGCGGGAGAGGAGGAACGCGCAGGGATTCAGGATGGGGGCCTGCGGGTCACTAAATGTGACCAGAAAGAAAAGGAGAAAATCAGAATCCACCTCCAGACAATCAGAGACCGCAAACCAGAGCACAGTCATACCAACTCCTGCTTAATTTAGTAATAGCAAAATTAGACAGTCCCTTTGTGGATAGGCTAACATGCCCTATTCGTATATTCCCATCTATTCACATGACAAAGTCAAAGTCAGTGGCCAGGAAAGCCATTTTGAACAATAAACAACACACAGCACTACAGATCTGAACTCTGTCCAATCCTGTGCCATCCTTGCACTTCCTAATATACTAGAGCCCGTTATGGCATTCACTATGTTAGTTCAACTTATTAAGGATCTTCTTCTCCTTTGTTGACTCCGTCTTTCTGAGGTTCTTGCCCCTCTCCAAGGAATGGCCCCTTTTAGCAACATGCCCAAAATATTTAAAACAAAGCTTCAGCATCTTTGCCTCCAAGGAGAAATCTGGCTGTACTTTTTCTAAGACTTACTTGTTCTTTTGGAAGTCCATTGGATATTCACTACTCTTCTCCAATATCACAGTCCAAAGGGTAGATGTCCTCAGTATAACAAATATATTTTTATCTTTATTCCTTGCCCAGCTCTCAAATGCATAGCAAGGGATCAGAAAGACCATGGCCTGAATCAGATGCACTTAGTCCTCAAACTGACATCATTGTTCCTCAATAATTTAGAGAGGTCCCTAACTACAAACTTTCCCAGTGTAGTATGTCTCCTGATTTCCTGACTGCTGGTACCAAGGGTGTTGATTGTAGATCCAAGCAAGATGAAATTGACAACTTCACCTTTTCTCCATCTATCATGATGTTGCCTATTGGTCCACTGTTAATTTTTGTTTTCTTGATGTTGAAATGCAATCCATTGAAGGCTGTAGTCCTTGATCTTCTCAACAAGTGCTTCAAGTGCTCACTTTGAGCAAGCAAGGTTGGATCGTCTGTATAATGCAGGTTATCTCGATGCCACATTCTTTATAGATTCCAACTTCTCGAATAATTTGCTCAGCATATTGCTTGAATAGATAATGGTGAGAGGATACAACTTGACCCACACTTAATTTTTTCCTAAACTTTATTTTATTGTGATTTTTAACGAAAGTTTACCAAAAAGTTGGATTTTCATTCTTTTGCTACCTTTCTTAATTTTAAACTTTGTGGTGTTCCCTTGCTCCTTTTTGCACTGCAGCTTCCTGGTCCATGTATAGATTTCTCATGTGCACAAGTAAGTGCTCTGGAATTCCCATTCTTCACATAACTTGTTATAATCCACATAGTCAAATGCCTTTGCATAGTCAATATAGCATAAAACATTCTTCACTTAGCCAGGATCCATATGACATCAGCAGTGATATCCCAGGTGCCCCGGCTTCTAACTCCTGCTTGAATGTCTGGCAGTTCCCTATCTGTGTACTGTTCTAGCTGATTTTGAAGGATCTTCAACAGTATTTTGGTTGCATGTGATAGTAGTGATATTGTTCGATAATTTCTATGTTCTATTGGATCACTTTTCTTGGGAATGGGAACAAATATGGATTCTCTTCCAGTCAGTTGGCCAGATAGCTGTCCTCCAGATTTCCTGTCATGAGCACATCCAGGGCTATATCTGTTAATTGAAACGTGTCATTCGGTATCCTGTTGATTCCTGGATCTCCCTATAGACTAGGCCACCAGAATTCCCTCATCAGCTATTCATTCAAAACAGCCATGAGATACTGACTCATCCCAACAATAATAGCAAAGTTCAATAAGAAAGCAAACAACAGCCTTTCTACGAAGATGGCACCGAAAGCGAAGAAGGAAGCCCCTGCCCCTCCCAAAACTGAAGCCAAAGCAAAGGCATTAAAGGCCAAGAAGGCAGTGCTGAAGGGCGTCCACAACCAAAAAAAAGAAGATCCGCACGTCACCCACGTTCCGGCGGCCTAAGATGCTGAGACTCGGAAGGCAGCCCAAATACCCCCGGAAGAGTGCTCCCAGGAGAAACAAGCTTGACCACTATGCTGTCATCAAATTTCCCCTGACCACTGAGTCAGCCATGAAGAAGATAGAAGATAACAACACTCTTGTGTTCATTGTGGATGTCAAGGCCAATAAGCACCAAATTAAACATGCTGTAAAGAAGCTCTATGACATTGATGTGGCTAAGGTCAACACTTTGATTAGGCCTGATGGAGAGAAGAAGGCCTGTGTTCGACTTGCTCCTGATTATGATGCTTTGGATGTTGCCAACAAAAGTGGGATCATCTAAACTGAGTCCAGCGGGCTAATTCTAAATATAAATTTTTCTCACAAAAAAAAATAAAGAAAGCAAGCAAACAACAGCTTCTGGCAGGAGTCATAGAAGTGTCCATTAATGAGTGGCTAAAGAAAGTACTTTGTGGTTCTTTCACACCATAAAGAATTATGAATAATTTAAATATTAAGAGTTATGAATCACTTAAATGTTATTAAGAATTTGTGAGCTACTTTACAGTATGGATGAATCTAGAAAAATTGTGGTGAGTGACAAATCACACAAAAAATTATGGTATAGAACATTTGTTACAGAAAAGTTAAAAGATTTGCACAGATAGAATTAATCTTGGAGGGATATCAGTAGGGAATAAAAACAAATGGGTAAATTGGGTAAAAAGAATTGCAGTGAGCCAGTACTTGTATCCCATCTTTCTTTGGAGGCCCCATCTTCTTGTCCGGCTAGTAGATTGTTTTGTGGCCTAAGTTCTCTGTTAAGTTCAATAAAATTTATTATTTTGGAAATAAGTTGAGTTTTTTATTTTTGCAGCGTGGGACTGAGACTCTAGCTTTCTTTGTCTTGGGCCTTCAACTGATTCTTGAATGATAGTAGGAAATATCGTGGTAAGAAAGTTATTTTGAGCAGAAAAAGATACTTGGAGAAGACCCAGCAACATGGCATTGCATGAGAGCTTCATTTTCAAACAGCTTGTTTGGGATCATATTATAAATAAGTTAGGAGAAATAGTGGCCTAGGTCATGGAAGGACCTGAATGCCCAATGAAAGTGTTAAATGGTGTTCTAAAAGAACTGAGGAACCATAAATCTACAGCTTGATAGACATTTGCCACCAAGCCTCTTTCTTTGGTAATCAAGAAGGGTTGCTAAGGCAAAAATTTAATTACTCCTAAAATAATTGCAGGCTTGTAAGTCAGTCCATGATGCCCAGTTTGTGTAGCAAAGACTGCTGAATATTTAATTTGCCCATGTGTTTTATTCCCCAGACAGGAGATAGTGGTACCATGGACAGTCTTGAGGAAGGCAAGAAGGTGTGGGACAACTGGAGACTACTGACAATGGCTGGGATATTTGACTGCTGGGAGCCTCCACAGGGAGGAGACGTGCTGTATTCCTACACTATCATCACAGTGGATTCCTGCAAGGGCCTGAATGATATCCACCACAGGCAAGTCACACTGCTGTTTCTTAGTCCAAATGAATTCAGAGGGGGTTGGTTCTCTTTGCTTTTAAATTAGTAACTTGAATTCATTGCTATCAAGTTGGAACTGACTGATAGTTGACCCTCCAGTGGGTCTGTCATTCATGGGAGAAGATTGCTCTTCTTTGTCAAGCAGAGCAGCTGGTAGATTCAAACGGTGGTGTGCTTTTGGGTTGACAACACAACTTTTCACCTGCTAGGCTACCAGAGCTCCCTTTTAGATAGGTAGCTTTTGGAACTCAAAATTTCTTTATGCACAGATTTATAGACTAAAAAGCTAAGACAGTTGCTTTGCAAAATAAAATTATAATCATTTCTTCTATAACATGTAAATTTCTAAAAATCACTACACTGTGCAAAATGTGCAGCTAGTAATAACTTAACCTAAAACCCACAGAACTTATAGGAAAAGTGAGGTGACAGACATGACACTTAAAAACTTTGTTAGTGACTTATTGAGAGAAAATGTTAGGCTCCGTTGTAACTTATAGTAAGCCTCTGCACTGCTGAACAAAGACACCCAGTCCTGGGCCATTCTCACAGTCATTGCTATGTTTGAGCTCATTGAGGCAGCCACTGTGTCTATCCATCTTCTTGAGGGTCTTTTTTTGACCTTCTACTTTACTAAATGTGATGTCCTTTCCTGGGAACATGGCCACGGTACAAAATCTTGCCATTGTCATTTCAAAGATTCATTTTGACTGTACTACTTCCAAGATGGATTTGTTTTTCAAGCACTCAACAGTGACCTTTAACTTTCTTCACCAAATAATAGGAATCTAATAAAGATTGTTTCATGGCTTTATATATGTCAAGTGATAAAGAAATGCAAAAGTATTCCAATAACTATGACACTTTACCTAGAATAACACCTGATATTTGCTTTTGAAAATGGTTATTGGAAGGGTTACAGCTCATGAGTTATGAAATAGTAGGGTTACCAGAATTTATCATTTTTTGCAGTCTTAAGTTTTTGTGGCAGTGTTTTCTGCCTTTGAAATTTGGTTTCTTTGAGGCTTGTGGTTATAATAGATAAACTGTTTCATCAGAATAGAAAAGTTTAATGTATTGTCTCCTCCTAAAACTCTGGTAGCTTACTGGTAAGGAATTGTGCTGCCAGCCCAAAGGTATGCCATTCGAATCTACCAGCTACTCTACAGGAGAAATGTGGGGAATCTCTTGTGCAATTAAACTGCCTTTAAAAACGCCCTGGAAATTCAACTCTGAGTCTATTCAAACTCAGTGGTACACAACAATAATAATGAATGTATGTGTCTCTGCTGAAAATTTCTTTTGCTGCTTTTCCATTTGTGCCTATTACCCCAACAGCTGAAGGCTTTGGAAATTGTATTGATGCTTGAAACTACCAAATCAAACACTGCTATCATCAAAAGGAATCAACTCTGAAAGTTTTAGGTCTTTTTGTTTTCTCTCTTTCAGAATGGCTCTAGTTTCCTCCTCATTTGGCATTTAGTCCATATGCAAATATTTTTCTCCCATTCCTTTAGGCCATATTAATATTGCAGCATTTCTTGAAATCATTCCAGCCTAAGTCTCTTTTCTGTGGCATCATCACTGATGATTATCACCCACTGATGTCCATTATACTATTGGCCAGAGGATAGCACATTTTTATGTGTGTTTTGTTTCAAAGATGCTTTGCTATTTCAAATTTTTCCACAGTTCTTGAGATTTCTATTTGCATGCTGTTGCTGTGTACTATTGAATCAGAACCCTCCTAGTGGGTTTTCATAGGCTGTAAACTAGGCAGGAGAACATTGCCAGTCCTTCTCCTGCAGAGCTGTTGGTGAATTCAAATTGCATACTTTTACATTTGGGCCAGCAAAGTGTTTGAGATATTGAATGCCTTTTAAATACATAGCAAAACACAACTTTGTGGACTAATACATTGCAATTGAGATATCTGTAAGTATTTGAAAAGTGGGTGGGTAGGTGTTTTGTATGTTTCTACAAGGCTCATGTCAGCTGTGCGCTGTTTCTTAGGTTCACCATGTGGATTTTATAGACAAAAATGTGTATAAACAATTGGTTAATCTGTGTTTTGCTCAAATTGTTTTCTCATAAATTAGTTGCATTGGAACAGATTAACATCTTGAAAACAAGCATTAGCAAAACTGACTAGGTTTGTGACACCTTGTACAATTTTTGCCTAATAGGAGTACTCTCAGAATTAATTTTTCTTTTTATTCAAAAGAATACAGTGTTGCAAATATTGGTATTATCTTCTTTAGTCTTTTGACCTGAGGGCCTCATCTTCAGGCACTGTTGTATGTCATTGAGTTGGAATCAACTCAAAACTGACCCTCCAGTGTGTTTTCAGAAACTAAATCACACAGGAGGAGATTGCCCATTTTTTCACACAGAACAGCTGATAGAGTTGAATCATATGCCTTTGCATTGCCAGCATAGCTAACTTCTTACCCATTAGGACACTAGAGCTCTCTTTCAGACAGTATTTTGCTGCTATAGGCTTACTGCCTGATCTTAGTCTAGAAGTTATGCAAAAACCTACCTAACACAGGTGGCCCAGTTGATATTTGAAATACCAGTGGTATAGCTTCTAGCATCGCAGCACCATGCAAGCCATCACAGTAAAACATATTAACAGATGAGTAGTGGTCATCTCTCTTAAAGTACGGTGCTGTCGGTGATAGGATAATAACCATAAACATATGTAAGAAATCTTGTTACTATGACCATTATGCAAATTTACACACTAACCACTAAAGCCAAAGGTGAAGATATTGGGGATTTCTACCACCTTATACAACTTGTAGTTTATCTGTCATGTAATTAAGTCATTAACAACTAGAGATTGAAAACAGTGTTAGAAATGATGAAGATTGATGGTTGAAAAATAAAAACATGGTGATAAAAATTAAGAGTTGTGTAATAGAATTTTGTACAATCAGTTGGTTATTCATTAGTCATTGAGAAGACCTTTTTTTAAAAAAATAGTGCCTATATACATGGACTTTACACAGTGGTGGGGGTTGGGGGAGTTTGCTAGTGTGTACACTGCAGAGCATGGTGCTCTAGAAATAGCACTGTTCACTCCCTAAGCCATGAAACTTGACTCTCCTGAGGTTGAATTTGGTGTGCCCTGTCAGGTTGGGGTTAGGGACCCTCCATGGCAGCTGTCAGTCTGTACTATACAGAGGGAGACAGGCTTTTCCTTGTGATGGTTTGATCTATTAGACTCATGTCTCTCCTTTTCCTCCCTACCCTCACTTCACCTCTCCAACCCCTGAACTATTCTGACCAGGATGCCTGCCATATTAGATGGAGATGAGGCAGTGTCTAAATGGCTGAACTTTGGTGAGGTCTCAACACAAGAAGCTTTGAAGTTAATCCACCCTACAGAGAATATCACCTTCCATCCAGTCTCCACTGTGGTCAACAACTCCCGAAACAACACTCCTGAGTGTTTGGCTCCTGTTGACTTAGCAGTCAAAAAGGTAGGAACCTGTGGCTGTTCAAGTCCTTTTTAAACTATCATTCTTGTCTTGTCTTTTAGGACATGACCTTTTATACTCTGTTAATTGAAACCACCAAAAACTCATATTTCTGTAAATGGCAAGGTAGAGTGTTGAATCTTAAATCTGGCTGTAATCAGAGTCTTCAGGGAAGCTTTTTAAAGTTGCAAGTGCTCAGCCCATCTCATCTCATTGCCATTATGTCAGAATTGACTCATAGTTGGCCCTCCAAGGGTTTCTGAGACTATAAATCTCATGGAAGGAGATTGCCCATGTTTCTTCCTCAAAGCCATTAAGAATTCAAACTACTAGAGAGGTGTGACCTTTGGTTTAGAAGTGCAGTTCCCCATGGACTATGCGACTACAGCTTCCTAGGCCCATCTGTAGTTGCCTAATCAATATTCAAGCATGGGCTGGGCTTTCCATGTCACTAAAAAGCTTCAGTGTCCGAAAACCTACTGAAAGGTCAGCTATGAGTCAGTGTCAACTTAACAGCAGTTAGTTGAGTTGAATAACCTATACATGTGTATTTGTAGGGGAGTCCTGGTGGCATAGTGTGTTCTGTGTTGAGCTAACCAAAAGGTCTGTCATTTGAATCCATCAGTCACTTAGTGATAGAAAGTTAAGTCTGAGGGAGCTCTGGTGGCCTAGTGGCAAGAAGCTGCACTTCAATCCCAGAGGTGCGTGGTTCGAATCCACCAGATGCTCTGCTGGAGAAGGAGGAACAATCTCCTGTACCAGTCAGATCTGATTTGATGGTACATGCACACAAAAATAATAATTTTTTATTATTTTTTTTTAAAGATAAGTCTGTTCATATTAAGATTTGGAAAACTGGTGGAGGGTCACTTGAAAGCAATGGGTTAATGTATTCACCAGAAACAAAATGATTCCATGAACTCATAGGTAAAAGATGCTAATTGGAAAGAGTTGTGTTACCTGTATTTTTACAATGACAAAAAGATATTACTCTTTAGTATTGCTTTGTAAATTGTTTTATTCAGCATAAATAAAAATATGAGATTTTTAAAAGGGAAAAAAAGATGCTTCAGTGAAGACTCTTAATCCAGAAATACAAAGGACTCCTTTACTATGATTGTATTTCTGGTTTTTTATGTCCCTTTTCTGTACCTCTTCTTTTCCAGTTATAAGCTGGAGAAGGAGTTGTAGGTCTCTTATCTCCTTCAGAGGTTTTGAGAGTGTTCATGTTATGAACTTTAATATCTTAGAATTAGTAAAGTTTATGATTTTTTTTTTTGAGAATTGAAGCTGTGTATTATTCATCTTTGAACCCTCAAATCATAGTTTTCCTTGAGCTAGCACTGAAGAAAGGAAGAAGTAGAATAGTAATTATGAAGATAAAGGATTATTGAGAATTATCCTAAAAGCATGCTTTTTTTAATTTTACTTTATTAATTTTCATGAACATTTACAGAGATTTTGGATTTCCATTAATTCATTGTTGCACTTTTTAAAAGCATACTCTTTTTTTTTTTAAATTTTTAAAAAATTTTTATTATTTTGTGTGCGTGTACCGTCAAATCAGATCTGACTGGTATAGGAGAATATTGCTCCTCCTCCTCCAGCAGAGCATCTGGTGGATTCAAACTGTGTACCTCTGGGATTGCAGTGCAGCTTCTTGCCACTAGGCCACCAGAGCTCCCTAAAAGCATACTCTTAAGGACACAAAGTTAAAGTAATAAAATGGGGAGGGGGAAATTTGAGAAGTGAATTGTAGTTAATGTAATAAATTACTAAGATTGTGGGCCCACCTACTAGCTGTGTGTGACTTTTAGCAAGTGACTTCTCAGAACATCCCTTTCTTTGTGAAATTGTGGAAATAATATGTACTTCATAGTGTTGATTGAAAAGATTAAATAAGAAAATCTTTGTAGCACAGTATTGACCCTCAGTTCAATTACAATTACATCTACATGTATAGAGAAAGGAAGAATTAAATGTTTAAATATTAAGTATGTTTCTAAACATATCCAGCCTTACTTGATCCTGTTAACTCTGGCATTAGGAGATAGAGACTACGTGGCATTGAGCAGCAAAAGAAGAGAATGTTCTTGATTGCAGGGCTTTGCTCTAACCGTGGTATTATTTTCCTAACTTGAGTCAGGACCTAACACCTCTCCCCATTTCTTCACTGGGGAGGTAACCACTTTCTTAGCCTTTTCCCAAATGCTTGAGCACAGTAACAGTAATTTGAGCTCTGTCCTCTTTTCTCTTAGGAGCTCAAGACAAGTGGTAGCAATCAGAGGATGTTGCTGTGGCTAGCCACAAAATCGCCCAAAAAGGAAAAATCTGAAACAGCCCAAAAGGAAGAGTCAGATGTGCCTCAGTGGTCCAGCCAGTTCCTACAAAAGAGCCCACTCCCAGCCAAGCGAGGCAGCGCAGGACTCCTAGAGCGATGGCTGAAGCGGGAAGAGGAGCCAGTGGCCAAGCGACCTCACTGCCAGTAAATAGCCCAGCACTTCGGAGGCCAAGGCCACAGCGTTGCTGCACTCTGCCTTCATCGCTGATAACAGTCTCTTGATCTATATATAGACTATGGAGTTGGAGGAAAATACTTGCTTTAGGTTGTTTCTGACATGAGAGAAGAGGTGGCACAGTTTTATTTGACCATTTTCATAGCTGTGACTAGAAACCCATCATGGGCCTGATGGGCATGGGCAGCCCTAGGAAAATGTACCCTGTTCTTGAGAGGAAGAGACCAGTATCTTTAGGGCCAAGCCTAGCCCCAGCCTTTGTTCCCAGCAGGCGACTGTTTATTCAACTTTGGGAATGTTCTAGTCTCTTAGAATTAAATTCTTTAACTTTTTTTTTCACTTTATATATTTGATAATGTGTATATTTTGGATAATTATACTGGTGAAGAAGTTTGCATTTTACCCAGTTTTTTCTTGGCATTATTGTAAGGAATGGGTTTGTCACTTCCAGCACTGGGACTTTTTGTGGATAAAACGGCTTTTTTGGAAACAATAAAAAGTATTGCTTAGTGGCACTTTGTTGAGTCTCTGTTTACATAATAGAGCTGACCCTTGAACAATGTGGAGCACAGGCCTGCCGACTATTCCCATGCACATGTAATTTACAGTTGGCTCTTGAGGAGCAGTGATGTTTGAGGACTAATGTGAGCCTTATTCAGGCCATGGTCTTTTCAATCACTTGCTGTGTGGCCAAGAACTGGCAAGTGAATAAGGATGACAGAAGAAGAATTGATGCCTTTAAGTTGTGGTGTTAGAGAAGAGTACTGACTATCCCATGGACGGCCAAGAGAACAAACAGGTATGTCTTAGAGAACGTGCAGCCAGAGTGCTCCTTGAAATCAAGGATGATTAAACTTCGCCTTTTATGCTCTGGGAATGTTGCTAGGAGTGACCATCCATTGGAGAAGGACATTGTGCTTGGGTAGTTAGGGGAACAATGTAAGACAGGAAGACTCTAACCCAAGTGGATTGAGACAGTGGCTGCTGCAATAGGCTCAAGTGTGTCAGAATTTGAGGATGGCACAGGATAGGACAGGATTCAGATCTTCGTCGAGTCACTGTGAGTCATACTCAACTTGATGACATCTAACAACAGCTTGAACAACACAGGTATGAACTGCATGAGACCACTTACATGGAGATTTATTTTCTTGTTCCTGTTGAGATAAATGTTTTGCGTATGTATAATGTCAATCATCTCACTTCAGAGATTAACAACACTTGAGTTCACAAAGTAGCAACAGGGAAATAAATCTACATGTAAGCAAGCCCTCACAGTTGAAAACCCAGTTTTTCAAGGGTCAGTTCTTGGAAGTCTGAATCTTTTCACATAAAACCAACTTGATTGAGTGCTTTACATCAAAGGGGAGATGCAAAGAGAATGAAGAAGAAGGATAAGACTCCTTGGCAGATTCTGGGCTGAGACCTGCCTGGAATAACGCTGAAGATAACGATGAGGCTTCCTGGGAGCAGGAATCGAGGCAAGAGCTGCAAGGAGACAAGTGGAGGACAAGAGGGAGGAAATCACTGGGAGGCCTGAAAATGACATGTACCATGAGATCCAAGATCCTGAGGCTTCCTTAGCCTGGTCAGACCACTCAGCCCAAAAAGCAGCCCAGAAATGCCAGCAGCGGCGATGGGAAGCAGGGGGGTCAACAAGCTAGGGTCTCCAGTGCAGTTGGCAGCGGCAGGAGGGAGAGCAGTGGCTCTTCCTAGAATGAGTCCAGGTCAAGGAGGGGACCTGTGAAAAGAGCTGGGAACTTTATGGGGACCAATGACTAGAGGCAGCCAGCTCTGGACTCAGGGCCAAATATGTAAGAGGAGCAGATTTGGGGTGATACTCCCTGGCCCTGCTCTTGGGGAGTGCACCTGGAGGCCCTTCTGGTTGCTAAGTGCACTCCCTTAAGGAGCAGTCGTGTCTGAGGAGGTATTTGAAGTTTGAGCAGGTCTCTTGGCATGCTGATCACTTCCTGCAGCAATTCCAAAGTCAAGTTGAGACTGGGAGCTTGGTTGCCTGTGACAGCCCTTCCCCAGGCCCTGAATCACCATGCCAAACACCTCATGTGTCTCCTTGAACAGCACAAGAAACTATGAGGAGTGAAGCAGAAGGAAGAGTGAGGCAGATACTGCATAGAGGATATAGAGAGGGATTGAAACCCAACAACCCAGAGGTGAAGGAGACGTGGCTCCCCACCATTCCTCATAAGCTCTAGTTCCACACCTTAAAAATAGTAAGGTGATAAACCATGTTCTGTCCAAATGACTGCCTCGTGTTTTTTGTGTAGGCTCCACACAAGCACTTTCAAATGTTCTAGAACTTCCATTCTGTGTAATGTTACCCATAATTTGACATGATTCACACGGTTAAACTCTGCTGCATAGTCAATACAGCACAGATAAACATCTTTATGATTATTTTCTGTTTTAGCCAAGGTCCATCTGACATAAGCAATGACAGACTCTCATCTCCTTTTCTAAATCTGATTTGAATTTTTGGGAGCTCCTGGTTGATGAACTGTTGTTAAGTGCCATCGAGTCGCAGGCGACTCCTAGCGACCCTATGAAGGAGAGTTCTCAAAGCGTGGGTGTCTTTCATCCCCTCTCCAGGTTCATAGGGTTTCCAGAGACAAGCTATTACGGAAGTGGATGCCGCTTCTCCTTCCAAGCTTGTTTTAATCAGGGAGCTCCAACCCACACTGTCCACATTAACACATTTGACACATCAGTAAACTACTTAACAATTACTAAATTATCTTCAGGGGGGGAAAAAAGTAAGATGAAGCATCAACCATTTTTTCCTTCCAAGGATCATTCTGGCTCTATTTCTTCTAAGATTTCAGTCTTGCTATTCATTACCCAGCTTTTACATAAATATACCAAAAGAACTGCCATTAATTGATTCCAACTTACAGCAACCCTCCATCGGGTTCCCTAGTATAATGGGAAAAGAATGCCCATATCCTAAAGAGCAGCTGGTAGATTCAAACCACTGATCTTTTTGGTAAACAGTACAACATATAATTCACTGTGCTCTTAATATACATAACTCATTGCCCTCAAGTCAACCAACTCAAAACTGACCCTCTGTTGGGTTTCCAAACCTATAAAAATCACATGGGAGGTGATTCAGCAGCATATGGACAGGAGCCCAGGCGCTCAGCAACCAGGTCATCTGATCTGAGCTGTTCAAGATGAGAACAGGGCGGGGGGGCAGAGTGGCCGCACCCCCTGAGCCCACCTGTCTTCGCCAGCAGACTTCCTCCCAATACTTGGAACCCCTAGTGTGAGTGCTTCCTGACTGGACTTTGGACGTGACATTTTGAGAGATAACGAAGGCCTAGCTTTGAGTGGCCTTGGGGAGAGCGAAGAAACCCCAAAGTGGAGGACCCACGCCACCATTGGCCTGGACCACAGACTTCTCCCAAGGATCGCTATCATCAATTTAGTTAGTGGCAGTTTAACATCCTTATTGATCCTAGTGACATTGATCAGTACTTTTGTTTTCTTTCAGCTACTTCCAAAACCTCTGAATAGATATATATTACTGCTTGCATATTTATCTACTAGTATTGGCAAGGAGACTTAGAACTGAAACTTAGAAATTTAAGTTACTATTATTTCCTATCATCATGTTACATATATGTGCAAACCTGTATTTCTATTATGTGGGAAAGTGAAGCTGCCAAGGACAAATACTTAGCAGGACTCTGCAGGGCTGTGTATTAGGATGATGAGTAGAGCTGAAAAAGGTACATTGAAGAATCTTCTGTAAGAGTCTGGTACATGATTTTCATGTTAATTGTAAATCTAAATTCCCTTTTGCATAGATGAGGGGAGGCATAGATGACTTTTCAAAGAAAATTTTTTATAATGTTAATTACATGGCAAATAGGCTATATAACAAACTAAAGCTTGCATTTAAAAAAAATTAATTTTAATGAAAGTTTACAGAGACTTAGAGTTTCCAGTCATTCATTGTTGCACTTTTCTCCCTGCCTACCCCCCACCCCCCAAGTCACTCTTCTTGCAAAGTGAAAGAAAAACTCTTTCATTGTTATGCAATCCCTCCTCCCAAGTCCATTCCACTGTGGAGCCTTCATTCTGGACTCCTGTCATGACAATAATACCTAATCATATATCCCTTTTAAACATTTCTCTCCCTCATCTATTTCAATGCAGT
>NW_006400072.1:323650-330616 GCF_000299155.1 Elephantulus edwardii | reverse complement strand
AAAAAAACCCTGAATATACAATTACTATTCCCTGTGCAACCAACTTGCTTATAACTACAATTTTATTCACATTAACAAAACAGATGGTGAAAAGACAACTTTAATTGTGAAGATCTAATTACAATAATAAATAATTTTTACACAAAATAGTAAGTAAATCACATGGGAGGAGATTGCCCATCTTTCTTCCACAGAGCAGCTGGTAGATTTGAACCATGTGCCTTTGGATTGACAGCACGGCTCCTTACCACAAGACCACCAGAGCCCCCTTGCCTACTAACTAAAACAGAGAATGTCCTTTCACATGTATGTGTTGTTGTGGGTTTTAGGTGCCATCAAGTCAACTATGACTCATAGCAAACCTATGAACAATAGATCTGAAACCTTGCCTTACCCTGTATCATCTTCAAATCTCTACCATGATCCAGTCCATGGTTACAGTCACTGTGTCAGTTCATCTTGTTGAGAGTTTTGCTTGCTTTCTCTGACCCTCTAGCTTTGCCAGCATGATGTCTTTGTCCAGGGACTAGTCTCTCTTGACAAGAGCCCAAAGTATGTAAGGCAGAGTTTCACTATCCTTGCCGTTAAGAGCACCTTGGTTGCACTTCCTCCAAGAAAGTTGGACAAGACAAGCTACTTTTGAGAGTCCATAAGATACTAAGTCCTCTTCTCCAACACCACAGTTCAAAGGTATCATCCATCCTTCTTCTGTCCAACTTTTCCTTTTTCCTTTTCTAATTTCCAAATGCATAGCAAGTAATAGAAAAGACCATGACTTAGATCATGCACACATTACTCTTTGGTTTAAGTTGCAGATAATTTCTTTTCTAAGAAATTGGGTTTGGGTTTTTTGGTTTTGTTTTTTTTTAGTCACTCATTCATAAACATTTTCTTTATCTTCTGTCCCTACACTTCAGTCTTTAATCTGACATCCTTGCTCTCTAGGGCTTTACCACTAGGCCACCAGAGCTCCTTTGCTCTCTAGCACTTTAGAAAGATCTTTAACAACAAATTTTCCTACTGCAACACATCTTTTGATTTCTTGACTGCTGCTACCATGGGTGTTGATTGTGGATTTAAGTAAAATGAAATCATGCAGTGTTTCCTTATTTTGTTCGAAAAGCTCTTAAGTCTATGTACAGATTTCCCTCAGATTGGAAGATAACCAAAAATTGAGGGAAAAACTGTAAATATGTTCTAATAATTGGAAACATAGAATGTAAGAAGTATGAATCTAGGAATATTGGAAGTTGTAAAAAATGAAATGGAATACGATTGTGTACCAATGAGGGAGTTTTTCTTTTGCTTTTCAAGGAGAGGAGCAAATGGGGGGGGGAGGGGTATGTGCGGGGAGAAGGGTGCAACAATGAATGAATGGAATCCCCAAATCTCTGTAGATGTTCATTGAAATGAAAAATAAACAACCTAAATTTAAAATAAAATAAAATAAAATAAAAATGAAATGGAATGCATAGAATTTACATCCTAGGCATTAGTGAGCTGAAATGGACTTATATTGGCCACTTGAAATCAGACAATTTTGTGATATTTTATGCTGGGAATGACACAATTAAGAAAAATGTCATTACTTTTATAAAAAGAACATTTAAAGCTCTATAAAGTAGAATGCTTTGAGTGATAAGGAGATTGTCTGTACACATACAGGGAAGACCTGGTAATACAACTATTACTTGAGTATATATGCATCAACTACTAAAGCCTTAATTCAGTTGACAGTAGACTGTGGACTGGAATGAGTGCAGTGTTAGTCTAGAGACTAAAGTGCACCTGACCTCGTCTATAGACTTCTCGATTACTTGCTAATGCATTTGAGAGCTGGACAAATCAATAAGGGTAGCAGAAGAAAAATTGATGGCTTTGAATTGGGGTTCTGGAGAAGATTTGTTTGTTTTTGTTTTTGAAGAAAAAAAGTAAAGGTAGATTTATTAGAAAGTTATGTCCCAAGAATGGGACAGAACTTCCACCTTGAAAAAGAAATGTGGAGGAGGCCTGAAGAAGAGTATTGAACATACCATGGACTGCCAAGAGGACAGGTCTGTTCTGGAGAGGGTGAAACCAGCTTGTTCCTTGGAGACAAGGACTTTGAAGCTCTGTCTCTCATACTTGGGGCATGTTGCCAAAAGGGACCCATTTTTGGAGAAAGACATCGTGCTTGGAAGGGTGGAGGGTCACTGCAGGAGAGGAAGACCCTGGATGAGATGGATTGACACAGTGATTGTGGCAATGAGGTATAGTGTGTCAGTGGCAGTGAGGTTGGCTCAGAATAGGGCAAGATTCAGAGCCATTGTTCACAGAATTGCTGTGGGTCATAGTAGGCTTATAACAACAGGAACAAGGACACTGTACCTCGGGGGTCACCGGTATTAACATTGTTGTTATGTGCTGTTTTGGTTGACTGTGACTCATAGCAACCCTATGTACAACACTCCTAAACCCTGCTCAATCACCTATCCCCATTACCCCAGTGCCTGAATCAATCCATCTCATCGAGGGTCTTCCTCTCCTGTGCTGTCCCTCCACCCTCCCAAGCATGACGTCCCTCTCCAAAGGACTGATCCTGCCTTGCAACATGTCCAAAGCTTCAGAATCCTTGCCTCCAAGGTATTAAGATTATGGAATAAAATAATTCCACCTTTTTCTTAGATGATACTCAAATTTGCAACACAGAAAAGCCTTCAGGGCAAAAACGAGGTATTATAAATCTGAGGAAAGGCCCTGCCCAGGAACTGTCCTTAGTGCATCTGATACTACTGCTGGCATTCTGACTGATGGACACGACTTGCCTTTTTGATGCCTTTAACTGCCTTGGCTTTTTGCCAGTTGTTTGGAAGGAAATGTCATAAGTTATTCTGCTGTGATTGCAGATGTGAGAAATGAATTAAGACCACTGGGTTTGAGGAGCACACCCTACATCAGCTGTGAGTCTCCTGTGGAAGATCACCCTGGCCAATGACAGCGCCTGGGCCTGCCTGGAGAAGTGGTGAAATCCAGGTGGGTCAGCTCTGAACTATTCTCTATACCTCAGGTAGATTGTTGTGTACATCTCACTACCTGGAAATGCACCTGACAGCAGGCTTTATAGATAGTGTAGGAGCAAGTAAATGCCCCTCACCTCCAGGAATATGCAATAAGGAGTAGTCTGGGCTAGCCATCTGCCATCTCTGTACAACTTGAGAAGACTGCCTTCTAGTGTATTGAAAGAATTATTTTATTTCCTGCTGAAACTGAGTAAGTGCATAAAGGAGTGTTTCAAAATACAGTGGCTTTAGACATTTTAATTACAACTCAAGGAGGATCTTGAACTTTAGTTCATACTGAATGCTGTGTATATATTCCTGATTATAAACATAATTTCAAACAGATTATCCAAAATGGCTTATCCAGAAACCACTAAAACACTACATCGGCAGAGAGTTGACAGAAATTCAAGCTGGATTTAGAAGAGGCCATGGCACCAGGGATACCACTGGTGATGTCAGATGGGTCTTGACTGAGAGCAGAGAATACCAGAAGAATGTCTTCTGGTGTTGGGTTTTATTAACTATGCAAAGGCATTTGACTGTGTGGACCATACAAATTATGGATAACATTGAAAAGAATGAGAATCCCAGAACATTTGTGCTCATGCAAACCTATACCTAATCCAAGAAGCTGATATCCAAACAGAGCAAAGGAATACTGCATGGCTTAACATCAAGAAAAGTGTGGGTCAGGGCTGCACCCTTTCTCAATACTTATTCAATCTGTATGCTGAGCAAATAATTTAAGAAGCTGGAGTCTATGAAGAAAAATGGCATCAGGATCAGAGGAAGACTCATCAACAAAAGTGATGATGTGTACCTGACCCATAGTATTTTAAGTTGCTCCTTATGCATTGTAAAGTTGAACAATAAATAAGGATGGTAGAAGAAAAATTGATGCCGTTGAATTGTGGTGTTGGAGAAGAGCACTGAACATCCCTGGTACTGTTAAAAAGACAAACATATCTTAAAGGAAGTGCAACCTGAGGGCTCCTTAGAGGCAAGGATGGTGAAACTTCATCTCACATATTTTGAGCATGTTGTCAGGAAGGGCTGGTCGTTGGAAAAAGATGCCATGCTGGGACAGGTGAAGGGTCAGAGAAAGAGAGGAAGAGCCTCAAGCAGATAGATTGACATAGTGACTGTAACCATAGGCTTGAACATGTCACAGATCTTGAGGATGGTGCCGGATAGGGCATGGTTCAGATCTGTAGTTCATAGGATTGCTGTGAGTGTCAATTCAATGACACCTAACAACAACAGTGTATATGGAAAGAGAGATTTAGCTCAAAGAGATGGTGTCTGTGCTTGTCTGTGGGCCAGACAGCAGGCTAGAGGCTTCTGATTTATAAAGCTGTGGGAACTGACAAGCCCAGGATTGGCAGATCAGATAACAAGCTTTAGAAGCTGACAAATCCCGTCAGCAGGTCGCTGGCTCAAGTCCAAAGGGAGTAACTGCAGCATAACTGCCAAACCAGAGAATCGTGGACAGCCAAGTTGACACGTGATCTTAACCATCACCCTTGGAAATGCACATAATTCCTCATGCTAGATTATAGTTGGCATCACAAGTGAGATTCCTTGCAGTGTGACTCCTGACCTATGGAAGCATGGGGCTTTGGAAGAGAAAGGATGACCAGGCGTGGACTGAGAAACTTCTGATTCTTGAATGGTTATTATGTAGTGACTAAAAGGAAATGAAGAGATGTTATGCTGCAGCAAATAATAGGTATGAAGAATCTGGAGTGCCCTGGGATGAAAGCATGGTAGGTCAGAGTGACTGCTGGGAGCCAGTGTCTTCTGATTCAGAGACCCGGGGCAACATACTTTAAATAAAACTGCTTAAGGTAGTTTTGGAAAAGACATGAAACTGAGATAGTTAAAAAATTAAATGTTTATTAGAATATATTATGAATATTTGTCTGACTGAAGGAATATCCCCAACCTGGTGTAAAAAAGACCTGAATGTATGGTTGAAATTAATGTTGAATATTTTTTTAATTCTTTTTATTTTTAAAAATGTATTATTATTTATACCATCATTCACTTTTACACATTTATTCATATACATCGTTTCATTATTTTTTTTCAAAAGAAGGTAACTTAGCCTGTTAAGTGGTTACTTAATCAGATATGCTAAAAGGGAAAATTGTCAATTAAGCTAAAAAGCTAAAAAGCAAGTAAGATGAGGAGATTCACACCTGAGACAATTATATTTGACTTTGCTTGAAAGTACTGTGATAGCTGAAGGATCTTTTAACCAAATAGTTGCTTTTTGAATGAACAGTAAAAGAGTGGGTGGAGCACAGTCCTAAGGAATCTGAAGGGCATTTTGAAATAGGACATGCCATTGCCTATCAGTGGAGCCCCTTTTCCAGGACTAGAAGATAATGGGAGCAGATGAGGAGGGAGCTTCTTAATGCTACTTGAAGTGATCACTGAATGAGTGGAGGTGGGAGAGGTGCAGCGGTGAAGAGATGCACTTATTTAGACATGTTCCTCAGACATCTGCTCACATGAAAGAAAGAGAAGGGTCTGGCTGAAGGACAAGACATTGTATGAACTCCCGAGTCTATAGCTAGTACCCATTGACCTCATATCTAGGGATGCTACATTTAGGGATGAGCTGGCTTGGGCCTGGATAAGGGGAAAAATGTATCATGGGGTTGCACAAATTTGATGGGGTGGGTGAGGGTGGGGTGAAATGGGAAGGATCTGGTGTGAAAAACAATATATTAGAATTTTATAAATAAACGTATAAAAATAGAATGTATATGAATGATTGTATGAAACACAATGTAAATGAAAGATTGTATAAAAACACAATGCATATGAATGAACATACTATAAATGTATTATTATATGAAAATAAATTAAAAATATTTTTAAAATAAAAATAAAACATTGACATAGGCAATAGGATTCCCTACAATTTGGTGCCTTGCTTTGACTGTGCTTATAGAACTAGATGCTCAGAATTCAGTTCCTCTTCAGAGGAGTGGTTCAGTTGTTGTTGTTGTTGTTAGGTGCCATCAAGTCAAATATGACTCACTGCGATCCAATGAACAACAGATTTGAACCCTGTTCTATCCTGCACTGTCCTTATCAGACCTGACACTTTTGAGTCCCTTGTAGCGCTGTATCAATCCAACTCCTTGTGAGTCTTCTACTCTTCTACCTTTCCAAGCACAATTTCTCTTTCCAAGGAATAGCCTCTGCTAGAAACATGCACAAAGTATGTGAGATGAGGTTTCTTCATTTTTGCCTCCAAGGAACACTCTGGCTGCACTTTCCCCCAAACATATTTGTTTGTTCCCTTGGCAGTCTATGGAACATGGAATATTTAGTATTCTTCTCAAACACCACAAATCAAAGGCATAAATTCTTCTACTGTCATCCTTATTCATTCTCCAACTCTCAGATGCATAGCAAGTAATTGAAAAGACCTTGGCCTGAATCAGATGCACCTTAGTCTTCAAACTAACATCATGCTCCACAGCACTTTGGAGAAATCCCTGACAATGTGCTTGCCTAGTGCAATATGTCTCTTGATCTCCTGACTGCTGGAACCAAGGGTGTTGATTGTGGAGCCAAATAATGAAATAATTAACAGTTACAATCATTTCTCCATCTATCATGATGTTGCTTATGGGTCCAGTGGTAAGAATTTTTGTTTACTTGATGTTGAATCCAAATGGAAAGCTGTAGCCTTTGATCTTATGCAGCAAGTATTTTGAGTCCTCCTCACTTTTAGCAAGCAAAGTTGTGTCATCTGCATAATGCAGGTTGTTGATAAGTCTACCAATCCTGAGGCCATATTCCTCTGCAAAGAGTGTAGCTTCTCAAATAGTTTACTCAGCATACAGATTGGATAGATATGGAGAAAGAATATAATCTTGATGTACAACTTTTCTGATTTTAAACC
>NW_006400072.1:316933-321353 GCF_000299155.1 Elephantulus edwardii | reverse complement strand
ATGAAATCAAAGTCATATTTTGGCTCCTGTGGATTTGGTTTCATTTTCCTCAGCTTCAGCTGTGTTCAAGGATTCCCCTGAGAGTAAACTGCTGTCCCTTCACTTCTTGGTTCCTTTTCCAGATGAGTTCTCCCTCTGGCAGGTCACTGGTCACTCTGGTCTTATGTCTCCAAATTTGGTGATCTTAATGGAAAAACATCAACAATCTTTCTTAATAATTATAAAGAAAAACATAGGATTAAACCAATGGGAACACAAGTCCACTTACGATCCAATCAATGTGACCAAGTGAACAAATAAAGAACTCCCTTGACCAGGTCTTATGTAATGAGTGTGTCCCCAAGGTTGGAAATACCCCAGTACTGAGCCCAAGAGTGGGGTATGGGTGCTCATTGAAAGCAGGGCCAGCAGGTGCTTCTGTAGGATGCAGGGGTCAGGATGGAAAAGACAGTATCCGGAGAGAGGAGGAGAGGAGAGGAGTGAAGTCGGGATGGGAAAGGGGTGGAGCAGCAGCACTAAGAGGGTGGTAGCTGGCAGGGCCAGATGGTGTGAGTATCAGAGGGTGGACTTTGGTGGAATATCTGAAAACCCAGTAAGGTGCACACCTGTGTTTATTGCTGTACTGTTCACAATAGCAAAGGGATGGAAACAACCCAAGTGCCCATCAACAAACGAATGGTTGGAGAAGCTATGGAATACTATGCAGTACTGAAAAACAAGGAACTCATGAAATATACAAAATGGATGACCCTGGAGGACATTATGCTGAGTGAAATATCTTAGTCACAAAAGGACAAATGCTATATAGTAAAACAGGACTGACATCGGGGTTGGGGGGAAACTTAGAAAAGGGGATAAATAATGTACACTGCATTGAAACAGATGAAGGAAAGCACTGCTTAAAAGAGATATATGATTAGGTATTATTTGCATGACAACAGTCCAGAATAAGAGCTGCATAGTAAAGTGCACTAGGGTGGGGGGAGGAATTGTACAACAAAGAATTTTTTTTTCCAGAGAGAAAAGCAAACTGGGGTAGGGTGGGCAGGGAGGAAAATCTGCAACAATGAATGAATGGATGTCCAAGTTCTCTATAAACTTTCATTAAAATATCAGTTAAAAAAATATAAAACTTTTACAGCAAAACAAACAAACAAACAAAAAAACAAAAAGCAAAAACCGAACAAACCCAAAACACAAAGCCAAGCAAAACAAAACAAAAAACTTTTTTTAAAAAAAAAAAAAGTAAAGAGGAACAAAGATGACATGACACTTAGATTTTAGGACCTACTTGAAAGACATTTTAGGGCTCCAGAGTTTATGAGATGTTCTTAAGAATAGGGTGGGCATGCTTGGTTAGGAAGGGTATTTCAGGGAGGACTCAGGAGGGGCCTGACACCCCAGGTTGTGGGCATCTGATGAGCAGTTGGTTCAGAGGAAGCAGTGCCCACAGAGGGCAGATGTTCAGAGGCCTTGGCACTATGGGTTATCACAGCCCTTCCCAAGTGCCTGAGCCTCAAAACCACCTGGGGATGTAGCCAGAAAATAGATCCCAAGTCTAGCCCCAGAAATCCCTATTTGGACAACTGAATGGAAACCAGGTTGCATCTGAGCTTGAAACAAGACCTCCAGGTGTCACTGTCCTGAGGATTGACTGGTGGGCAAGTAAAACCCGAAGCATTACGTTTGGCTGGTCACTTAGCTGCACTTCCCCCTGCCCAGACTCAAAGTATGCCAAGGCGTTTCATGGCTGTTAACTGCTGGTCATCTATCTGCTGGTCTGGTGGCAGATTTGGACAGGGCTAGGCTGGCATTCGGAAGGCATGCTACCCTCCAGCCAAGAACTGCAAGTTATGGAGGCTGTTACTGGTCAGTAGGATGGGGAGAGAATGGTAGGCAGAGATGGTGCACCGTCAGCCTTGCCCACAGGTATCTAAATCCCAGAACTGTTTGTCTCCTCGATGCCCACAGCTTCCCCTGACCCAAAAGTCTCATTGCCAAGTCTAGTATCGCACTTCCAGCCTGTCCTGGTCAGCAGCAACAGAGCCGGAACTAGGCAAGGCCCCCCCACACTCTGAACTTGTGCTTTCAAGTAATAAAGTGCTGAGGAGTCCTGTCTGTTGAGTTCTAACTCCTGGTGGCCAGAAACCTAGGGAAGAACAGCCAATAATAGGGAGCTCTGGTGGCCTAGGAGCAAGAAGCTGCGCTGCAGTCGCAAAGGCACAAGATTCGAATCCACCAGATGCTCCGCTGGAGGAGGGGAAATCTCCTAGGCCAGTTGGATCCAATTCAGCGGTACACAAGGGGATGGGGGAAAGGACAGGTATTAACACAGGCTTTATCCTCTGCTATGTGCTCAGAGCCAGGGCAGGACAGGGCAACTCATGCTGACCCGCCCCTGCAGTTTTCCAAGGGGCTGGGGGCAAATGAGCCTGTACTAGCCCTGCAGGTGGGTCTGCCACTCACCCGAGGCCCCACCTCAGTGCAGGGGAAGGGAGTGGCTAGAAGGCAAGGGCGCCTGGCTCTCAGATCAAGGATCACCAGGGTAGCAGTAACTCTTCCTTCCCCGAACTACTCAAATTGAAAGCCCTTGTGGTTTCCTAAATCTCCCTCTCCCCATCACCTCCCTCAACTGCTTTCAGAATCAAGTGTAACAAGTGTCCTCTGCATCTCCCCTAAACCCAGACCTTGGCACACCTACTCAGAAGCTGCTTGGTTCTGCCTTCTGGTCTGCAGTTTTCCCCTCCTAGGCTTAGTGGTAAGGAATTGCACCACCAACCCAGAGTAATGTGGTTAGAATCCAAAAGCCACTCTGCGGGAGGAAAAAATGGACAAAATCCTCCTGTTGACTTACTGCCTCTGAAAACAAGTATGTTGTGATCTCTGATCTCAAAGGTAAACAGAAGGGACAACTGTAGGAACAGGCCTCAGCCTATCACCAAAGTACATGAAGAACCATTTCCTATGATGGCCACCAGTGTCCTGGTTAGAAATCTCATTTCACCTATCTGTCCACTTTCACCCCAAGACCTTCCTCGATCAATCCAGTCACCCACTCTCAACAAACTGGGGTGCCGAGATTTCCACTCTGTATCGTGGAGATCCCTGGGCCCATGCATCCAACCCAAGCCACGCCGCCTACGCACCGCGGCTATCCCTATCTCACCGGGAAGAAAGCAAGAACAATTCAAAGGTTTAAACAATTTATTATGAAAAAAAAAATCCCGTTAGGGTGAAGTGAGACGCAGCGCAACCCCGAGCGATTGTTTGTCGCGCACCCAGAGGCTGGAGGGTGGGGGCTGGGAAGGCGCGGTGGTCGCGTCCCGCGCGCCGAGGCCCAGGCCGAGCTGCTGTCGCGCCAGGCTGGCCGGAGCAGACGCGGCCATTGGCGCCTAGAGGCCGGTAACCATGACGACGGCCGTTGCCAAGGGCGAGAGCCAATAAGGGCGTCGCCGAGGCTGTTTCAAAAATCTAAAGCAAACAACAACAAAAAAAAATAACCCTCCGCGGTCGGAGAAAAAGGAGGATCGAGGAGGAGGGGAGTGGGGGGCTGGGGACGGAACCGAGGTCCCCTCCCTGCGGCTCAAAGCCAGTGTGAATAGTACAAAACCTACAGCCACTTGGGGTAAAAAAACAAAACAAAAGCAAACCCAGGAAACCGAAAAGACCCAGCAGGCCGAGTGGGCGCTTCCCATCGGGCTGCCGCGCTCACTTGCGGCCCTTGGGCACTTTGGGGACGCTGGGTTTGGCGGCCTTCTTCACCTTCTTGCCCCCTGCGGCCACTGGCTTCTTGGCTTTGCTGCTTTTGTCCTTCTTGGAGGCGGCGGCGGCGCCACCGCCCGGGTCCTTCTTGTGCGCGCGCTTCTCGGGCTTCTTGCTCTTGGCAGGCTTGGCGTCCGCGCGCCGCGGGGTGGCCGCGCCGGGGGCTGCCTTCTTGGCCTTGTGCGCGGCGAGCGCGGGCGTGGCGGCAGGGCCCCCGCGCCGCTCCCCGCCGCCCTCCAGCTTCTTGCGATTGAGCTTGAAGGACCCGTTGGCGCCGGTGCCCTTCACCTGCAGGAGGGTGTCGTTCTGCACCAGCGCCTTGATGGAGTACTTGAGGTAGGTGCGCCCGTTCTGCTGGTCGAACCACGCCACCTTCTTGGCCTCCGTGTAGATCTTAGCCAGCGACGAGCCGTTGCGTTCGCCCAGCCTGCGGATGGTCTCCACCACCAGCTGACTGTACTTGCCGGGCTGGTTCTTCTTCTTGCTGTTCTTCCTTTTCTTGGCTGGAGACGGTGCCGCTGAGCCGCCAGCCTTGGCGGCCTTCTTGGTCGTCCCCACGGCGGGCGTCAGTGGCAGGGCCTCCTCCAGCTCCACGGACATGGTGGCCAGCGGATTGGTGGCGGGCGGCGCACGGAAGCCGGGGGGCCGCGCCGGGAAG
>NW_006400072.1:313910-316763 GCF_000299155.1 Elephantulus edwardii | reverse complement strand
GAGGGGGCCCGGGACCCAGGGCAGGGCCGAGGGCCGGGGGCCTGGGCGGAAGCGGAGGTCTTAGGATGGCGCTGGAGAGTTGGGATCGTACAGACTGAGCTGCGTCGCCTTCGCCGCTTGCCGCCAGCCGGGCTCACTGGGCGTGCGCACTGCGCTCTAAGCCGAAAGTGCGCCCCGCTCCGCTTTTATGGTTTCGCGGCGGACCACGTTGAGAACAACAACAGCCTGGTAAGAAGCCAGCGCCAACTTGTGCTTTTTGGGGCCCTTTTCCTGGCCGCTGGCTCGCCGGACCGTGTTTGGCCGGCGTCTCTGCGCCAGCAGCCGTGTTCCTTGGACAGGGCCCGAGGCCACTGCGCTGCGGAGAAGCGGTTTGCGCCCAGAGAGGGCGCAGCAGAGGGGAATTAAGAGGCGCACCCCAGGCTGGAGGAGCGCGAGAGGAGGGGGGCGCCCCGTTTGAGAGCGAATATCGTGGTCCTGGGGCGAGGGCCCACGGTTTGGGTCTTAGCTGCGCAAAGCCAAAAGTACGCCGTGGACGTCGGAGCTCCGCCTGGGCCCAGGGGACCCCTGGTCTGCTCTCAGGACGAGCTTTAGTTTGTCCCAACTAACACAGGGCACGCCCTCATGTGGTCGGCTAGGGCAATGTGAGGTGCACAAGAACATCTCAAGGGGGTCTCCGCCGATCCAAAGGGGCTAATGGATGAGAAGAACCCTCCAGTTGCATGCTTGGCGTTGTATTATGCCTTGAAGGATCCTGGGACAAGCATCAAGCGTGAGAGACGACAGCCATCCTGACCCTTGGCTGCTGATGCTCCATTTTGCGATGCAGAAGTAGCTGCCACTGTAATACGTCAAAGACAAATGGGGACTTCAACGTGGGACAGGGAGGGATTTCTTGACTGGGGGCTTCTTGCGGAGTCCTTGTGCAAGGATGTTGTTACTGTGTGCGGAGACAGAGAATCTCTCGCAGGAGAGATTGCCCATCCGTCTCCTGCAGGCAGATTGGAACCGTGTAACTCTGGGTTTGCAGAGCCACTTCTTTTTTTTCTTTTTAAAGTATTTTATTATTATTGTTAGTAGTATTAGTATTCGTATTCGTATTATTTTATGTGTGTACCGTCAAATCGGATCTGACTGGTCCAGGAGGAGATTGTTCCTCCTTCTTCAGCAAAGCATCTGGTGGATTTGAACTGCACACCTCTGGGATTGCAGTGCAGCAGCTCCTTGTCACTAGGTCATCAGAGCTCGCCGCAGAGCCACTTCTTACAACTAGGCCACCAGAGCTCCCATAAGGATGGCGTAGGGAGTGGGAAGAGGAATTGCTAGTGATTCCATTCCCACCCCTGCGCTCTGCTGAGTGAGGAAAAATTATCCTGAGACACTGCAAAGGAGAGTTGGTCCAAGAAGACCTCCAAGCTGGAACGTCCCTCAGGATGAACCTTGCGGCTGAAAGACCCCTCAGGAAGATCTGCACCAGCGTGGCTGCCCCAGTTCGGTTGAGTCTAAGGCTGGGGATGCTGAGGACTCAACGATCCTCCTCTGAGTCAAAGAAACCTCCTCTGTGTGAGCTGAGAGGACAGGAGAGCAGATGCTTGCGGAAAAGGATCCTTTTGGGACCCTTGATTTTAGAGTCAGCACCGGGGAGGGCAGTAAGGCAGCCTGCAAGACAGAAGGGGTAACTGAGGCTCCAAGGGAAAGGCTGACGGCTGAGGGAGAGAGCTGGAGGCTGTGAGGTCTGGAAAATAGGTGGGACCCATCGTCCCATTCTGGACCAGAGCAGGCTCCTTGAAGTGAGATTCCTGGCTCCTCCTCTCCTTGGCCCTCATGCACAGAACTTTCCTGGATAGATACTCTTTTGATCCTACTAACAAGCTAGAGAATAAACTCCCAGAGATGAGTGTCATTTGAGAGGAGGCAGAAGAACCCCGAATGCTTTGGATCAGTCACTTGCTTCCTGAGGCAATAAGAGCAACAAGCAAGAAACAGGGAGGCAGGCTGGAGCCCAGATCCCTCCAGTCCTGCAAAGGAGACCCTGCTCTTCACCCAGGAAGAGGGAACACGAGATGAAATAAACTAAACACGGAAAGGTTAAACCTTGAGGAACCAAGATTTACAGACAAGGTGATGACAGATGCGGTGTTGGACGTCTGTTGTTAAAATTGACTTTCCTAGGTCATTGCTTTTAATTCTGTCACATAGGTAGATGGGAACATACAGATTGAATGGATGCATCCTAAAGCTCCACCCTACAAGGAAGACTTGATCTGCGACTTTCATTCTGGTCAGCTCTTGCTTGCTCTCTCTCTCTCTCCACTCTTCTGGGACAGGGTGGCTAACCTGATCCAACTGCCTCAGCTCTGAACATGGTTCACTGTCCACCAGCATCTTCAACCACATTCATCAGCCTACATTGTCATAAGCTATGTGAGATCCGTTTTCTTTCCTTCAGTGGTTCTTTGAGCTTGTGAAACCTTCCCGTGAATTACAGAACCCAAAGACACAGAACGAAAGTGGACTGGGGTTAAAGTTAAAGGCAGAAATAATGGAGTGGTACAGCAGATTGGACATTTAGGACAATTTTGACTTCAGCCTTTTAGTAACTAACCAGGTACTACTCTTTATAGAAGAGAGCTTTGGTGGCCTAGTGGTAAGAAATTGCACTGCAATCCCAAAGGAACGTGCTTTGAATCAACAAGCTGCTCCTGAGAGAAGAATGGACAATCTCCCATGTGATTTACTTCTACCTCTGAAAACCCACTGGAGGGTCAGCTATGGGTTGATTCCATCTCAACAGTACACAGTAAGAACAACAGTCTTTGTAGAAGGCATTCTAATTACACAGACTATCAACTTTTA
>NW_006400072.1:288800-312425 GCF_000299155.1 Elephantulus edwardii | reverse complement strand
GTTGTTTTAATTTGCATCTCTCTTAGGGCTAGGGATTTTGAGCATTTCTTCATGTGCTTGTTAGCCATCTGAATGTCGTCTTCGGTGAAGTGCCAGACTATCAACTTTTATAACAGAAGGGGGAGAGGCTTCTGCAAATGCCTCCAGCTCACACTTGGAAGCCCTGCCGATTGTGGCCTACTTGAAGGACATCCAGTTTTGGAAACAAGGCCTGCTAGGATAAAGGTGCAGAGGCAAGTGTGCGATGAGAGAGCAGCAAGCAGATGTTGATGCTGGGGCCAGATGAGTCCCTAGGGCCCATCAAAGAGCAGTTTCTCAAGAAATTTGGAACCATCCAAGAAGTTTATCATAAAGAGATGATGTGGTGGTCACATCTGGAGGGCAAGAGAGAGGATAAAAGGGAACAAAGAACCTCCAGAGAGAGCTGGCTCAAAGAGATGAATTGTATGCTTTTCCATAGTAGGTTGACAGGAACAGGTAGGGAACTAGCAGAGAGGAGAGTGTGTGCTCGAGATTCTTGAAAAATCAAAGGGAGGGTAAAAGGTGGGCCCACTGATGAAAACACATCTGTGGGATGGAAAGTTGTACAGCCTTCTACAGCAAGATACACAAAATAGTGGTTGAAAATGTGAATCTGGAAATAGTCACAGCAGTGGTCTGCACCAGGGATGCTTCTAGGCCATCTGTGCAGGACAGAGAGGATGCTGGGATGGACAAGGACCAGAGAACAATCTCAGAGGAGGTTGAAAAACCAGGGGAGTCTACTGTGTAAGCTCAGGAGGAGCTTTTAATAAAGAGACCTGATGGCCCAGCCTCTAGCCACAAAGGCCCAGTTCACCCAAGTGCTGGGCCCTGCCCACATGGCTCAGTGTTCTATACAAACTGGAATGACTTTTTTTTGGGGAAAAAAATCTATATATATCAGGTGATTATTGGTAGAGACACAGGCTGAATGTAAGATTTCACTTACCACATCTGAAGATTCTGGCTCAGGAGCTGAGCAGCAGAGGTCCTTCCTAGATGAGCCTGATACCTGGGTTAGTGTGGGCACACAAGTCCAGGTTCCAGAGGGCTGGCCATGGGTGGAGGGAAAGAAAAAACAACAACTGGGGAAGTGGTGAAAGAAATCCAGGGAAATCACACGAGACAGTGTGGTTCATACCTATGGGGAGGGCCCCAGCAAGCCCAGGAGGGGAGTGGGCTGGGCTGCTGGGCCTGAGCAATGGGAGGTGTGTTTTTACTAAGGGACAGCCTGTGACAGAGTTTGAGAAGACTAATTCTAGGCTTTGGGAGCTGGCAGCGGGCTGGCGTCTCAGTCTAGGGGCCTCATTATGCACATGAGGAAGGGATATTGTGATTTGTCCATTAGCCTAGATGAGATTAGAATGCTAGAGCTGGGACTCTGAGCTTCAGGGGTACCTAGGAAAACCCATCACCTACTTAAGGAAGCCACAGGTGGAGAAGGCCCTAGATGGTTAACAAAAGAGGACAACAACAACAACAAAACCCAACCAAAAAAGCCAAACCCTAAACCACCCCATACCGAAGTAGTGGGTCCAGATGAGCCTGGGGCAAACAGTTTGTCCACATTGAGGCTACCCCTTCCCTGGGATGGGCCTGGCGGGGGGATATAGTGGAGTTTCTGGGTGGAGAATTGGATGAGGATCTCTTGGTGGTTTATCTTTTCTTCTCTCCACAGGTCCTGGGATCCCAAACACCATCCATGTGATGAGCCTGTGTCCACCATCTCTCATTACTACAGACCCAGCTGCTCTCTGACACCTCCACTTGGCCTCTAATTCATACATGTGTACGTGGTCCAAACAAAAGTGGGTTTTCTTGTGCAAACCCTCTCCTCCCCACTTTCACAAAGTCACCAACATGAGTCTCCTCCACTCCATCCAATCAGTCTATTCCCATTAGGTCTACCCCTGAAATCTACCTGGATCCATCCAGTTCACATCTCCGAAGCTCCCAACTTCTTGACCCTCCCATGGTGGCCCCCCCCAAGACCTCTGCATAGCAGAGGAAGCAGAAAGGACTTCGATCCTGCCTTGCCTTTGATTAAGGATCTCTGCATAAAGACTGGTTTCTCAGGTCAGCCCCTCCACATTCTCTGGGACTCTTTATGTGTACCGCAATCACACAATCAGCTCCCACTTCTAGGCCTCCCTGTTTGTTATACGGAGGCTTTGTCACTAAGCTGACTCCATGTGTTCAAGTCCAGAAATACTTCTTCAGAGCAACTTCTCAGAACTATCAGCCCATTCTGCTTTGCTTTCGTGGTGGCACTTATCTGACTTCTGTGCGTTGTTCTGTTCTGTTCACTTATCTGACTTCTGTGCATTGTTCTGTTCAATAGGAGTGTGGTGAGGTCTGCCTTTGCTGTGTAGGATTTCACCCTAACTGATTTGTCTACAATGGCCAGTGAGAGTAAGGCTGGATACGGGGATTACTGGTCTGGGTGAGACTGGCTCTCTCACCACCTGCACGTGTTACCTGCCTTGATCTTCCTCAGTTGTTAAAGTGGCCGAATACCGGACTTCACCTCTACTTCTGCTCATCATGTCAGAAGCCACAAATGAGGCCAAAGATTATTTTTCTTTGCTTTTAAAAAAAACTTTATACTAGTTTATTTACAAAATTCTAATACATTGTTATCGAGAACAGATTCTTTCAATTTCCCCCACCCTCCTGCCCATCAAATTGTACAATTCAATGATTAATCCTCCCCTTCCCCTGCACATCCTCATTCCTTTACTTCTACCCTCTCCCACCCCTATTGGATCCTTACACTCATTCTACAATAATGGTTTTATATAATATTTATCCTTGTGGGACCGAGTTTGTTCACTCAGCATAATGCTCTCAAAAGATGATTTTTCTTATTTAAAAAAAATGTGTTGAGAATATACCCAACAGAACCAATTTAACAATTTCTGCTCATACAATTCAGTGACATGGATTATATTCTTTGAGTTGTGCAACCATTCTCACCCCATTCTCTGAATTATTTCCCAGCCACATGAACTCACTGAGCCCTAAGCTGCTCTTATCAGTTTGATCCTATGGAGATAGATCTTAAAAGATCTTAAAAAAAATGCTCACCTTGGTGTCTCCCACAGAAGCGAGATGACACAATATAATACGCACGTTGTCCCACTGCGTGGCTCCAAGGCCTATCACGTCCAGAAGTCCACTTGTGACAAGTACGGCCACCTTGCCAAGCATAAGAGAAAGTAGAACTGGAGTGCCAATGCTAAAAAGCGAAACACCACCAGTCCTGGTCGTCTGAGGCACCTAAACGGCGTAAACTGAAGACTCAGGCATGGGTTCTGAGGAGGGTCCTAAGCCCTAGAGGGCAGCAGCTGCAGCAGCCAGTTCATTTTAAGGATTTCCATGTTTAGTTCTTCAAGAAATGTTCTAATATTTATGTATTAAAAACCCCCAAAACCAAACCCAAACAAACCCAATGTTCAGAATAGACAGTCTTTGCTAGCTAAGCAAAACTATTGTTTGGTTTTAAGAAAACTTAGGAGACACTTTTGGTTTAAGGCTTAAAAGTTTATCACAAAGGGAGCTCTGGTGGCCTAGTGGCAAGAAGCTGCACTGCAATCCTGAAAGCACGTGGTTCAAATCCATCAGTTGCTACACTGGAGAAGGAGGAGCAATCTCCTGTGCCAGTCGGATCCGACTCTACAGCACACAGCAAGAGAAAAACATTATTTTAAAAAAAATGTTTATCAAAGGGCAGTAGTTTCTAACAGTACATCACATTTCATAGTTCCAGAAAATCTGAAATCCATGAAAATTTGCTTTATATTCCCCTCCCCCCTTTCTGATTAGGATTCCTTTTTTTTTTAAAAAAAAATTATTATTTATGTGTGTGTGTGTGTACCGTCAAATTGGATCTGACTGGTAGAGGAGGAGATTGCCTCTTCTTCTGCAGTAGAGAATCTAGTGGATTCACACTTCGTACCCCTGGGATTGTAGTGCAGCTTCTTGCCACTAGACCACCAAAGCTCATCTGATTAGGATTCTTATGTGGAACCTTTGTTCAAAATGTTTGGTCATGGTAGCCAGGCACCATCCCAACTGTTCTCATGACAAAGGAAGTAGGTGTTTTCTTGGAGGCAACTAGCAATACATTCCAGATCCTCCTGTCCTCAGCCTCCCTTTTTCTTCTGTTGCTCCAGGTGAATAGAGAGACCACTTGTGCCTTGGATGGCTGCTCCTAAGCTTTATAAACCCCGAAACTATGGAACTAACAAGGTAGAACAGAAACACTAAACACAAGACTCAAAGATGAAGTTCTTGACTCTCGGCCAGTTCAAGGTTAGTTGTCCCATCAATTCCCTACCTGCTAATACTGTGTATTCCTGGAGTTAGAATCTGGTACAGTGTCACACTCTTGAGTAGCATGTGCCCATGTCTAAGGAAGATCTTCAAAGACAACCCAAGTCATCTTGTCTTGGCCATTAAGCCCCGGTCCTCATTTACTGGCTAAAAAATACAAGCCAGGAAGGAATCAGGAGTGAGGGAGTGTGTGGCCCAGAGCTTAGCAGGGAGAATGAAGACGAAGATTTGAATACAAAGTTAAGAGTTTATGAAGCATAGTACATTAAAGTGGAATGAGTCACCCTCCAAAGGTAGAGGGGTACCTCATAGTGTTTTAGGGTTCTGGGTTTCATAAGACTTAAGCAAATACATGTAAACTAGAGGAGTGATGAGATGGATTGACTCTGACTGGGATAATGGGGGTAGGTGTGTCAGAGACAATGAGCTTGGCTCAGGATAGAGCAGCATTCAGAGCTGGTGTACACAGGGTCACAAGTGACTCAATGGCACATAACAGAGGAGAGATATGCTTGCATTGGCTTGGAATGTTCATCTGTTCCGTGGAAGAGATGGGCAGAAGTGCAGGGCACAGGACTAGGGTTAAACCCTGATTAGGGCTTTGACCTAATTGGTCTGCTACCTCCCAACCTGACCGTCCATGGTGACTGTATACTATCATGACTATATGGGAGTGATTTTTAGTATTAGTGAGGAAAAGGTCAACTTTGGGAACTTCACCTGCTTTTCTGCATTTGTGCTACCTTGGAGAAGCCCTTGGCTACAAGGTTTGTTGTCTTAACAGCCCCTGCCTGCCTCCTGTTCTGGTGTAATACTTTGTTTCATTCTGCCTTATGGTCCTTCTTGGTCAGTGTTACCTGCTCCCTCCTTTAGTGGAATGTCATCATCTCTGGCCCCTTAACCCCATCCCTAACAATCTGAAGACCTCTGTAGGCAAATGGGTTCCTTGGGTACCAAACCACCACTGGAAGCCAGTGTCTGATTCCTTCATTCCAGGTACATATACACAGATACAGGCTATATCATTCTATGATTGACATTCCAGCAGCACTGCACATGGATGCTCTGGACACAGCCTAGTGAGACCTGTGGGAAGTGCCCCAGTGCCTGTAATGCAGCAGTGCCCACTCCAGATGTCTACCACAAAATCTTGGCATTCCAGCATTTGTTGCTCATGTGGCCTCTCTGCTTTAGTGTCATCAGGTGTCACCATCTTTAGTAAGAGGCAGCTCAGCAGACATGTCAACTACTTAATGAGGTAAGTTCCATGTGAGCGCAAAGGAAGCATAAATAGCTACTCATTACACAAGTAACATCTTCAAGAACTTTGACTCACTGTCTGATTCCAGGTGTCAGATGAGATTGCTAAGTTTCTGGATGCATGTAAAAAATTAAATAGGAAAATGTTTCCCCTATACAGAGTTGTTTGTCACCTTGATTCCTATGGATTACATCAACTGCACTTCTGTGATTAGGGTTAGGGTCAGAGAGAACAAAAGGAAGATTGTGACAGTGGGTTGAGGGAGAACAAGGAAATAGAGAAGGGTGGTGAAGGGAACCAGCTGGAACCAGTCAACCTCTGATCTGAGTCAACTGAGTATATGTGAACCAGCAGACTCGCTCCATTTGCCTGCTGTAGCAAGTATTTGAGTGGAACCTTACTCCAGCAGCCCGCTGAGGGAGGAGGTGAGGGTATCTGAGTGGAACCAGAAAGTGCCAAAGCTTATATAACATTAGAAGGAGCCAAGGTCCATTCTCACCTCTCTATTCCTGAGATGGACCCACTCTCTCCTGCTGAGAGTATTGCTCTGTCTTAATAAACTTCCTTCTGTGACCTATCTTCTGTCTTAATAAATTTCCTTGTTTTTAACTACGCTGTTATCTACACTGTATGTTTTTACTTTGCTCTTGTAACACTCATTTAGGGAAACACCTTTTCTAGATTCTGTCCAGCTAATGAACCAGGTCCAAGAAACTCCTGATACCTATTTGTTTTGTTAGAGGTAGTGTAATGAGAGCTCTGGTGGCCTAGTGATAAGAAGCTGAGCTGTAATCCTTAAGGCATGCGGTTTGAATCCACCAGCTGCTCTATGGGAGACAGACAGGCAGTCTCCTCCCAAGTGATTAACTGGGTCTGAAAACCTAGTAGAGGGTCAGCTAGGATCGATTCCAACCTGACAGGACACAATAACAACAGCAGCAGCAGCAGCTCTGGTGGCTTTGTTATTGTTAGGTGCTACTATGAGTATGACTCATAATGACCCTCTAGCCAAAAGATGTGAGCCCGCTCCTATCCTGAGCCATCCCTATCATTTCTAATCCATTGCTGCCCTCACTGTGTCAGTTCATCTGGTTGAGTGTCTTCCTTTCTTGCCAGCCTTCCACTTTTCCAAGCATGATGTCCCTTTCTAAAGAACAGCTTCTTCTAAAAACATTCCCAAAGTATATGAGGTGAAGCTTTATCATCTTTACCCCCAATTAGATCTCCAGCTACACATTCTCCAAGACATATCTGTTTGTTCTTTTGAAAATCCATGCAATATTCAGTACTCTTCTCCAACACTACAGTTCAAAGGCATCAATTCTTTTTTCATCCTTATATATTGTCCAGCTCTCAGATGCATAGCAAATGATTGAAAAGACCATGGCCTTGATCAGGTGCACCTTAGTCTTCAAATTTGTCAGGAGTCTGGCTAACTTGTAAAGCAAGATTATCACTGCATTATAAAACCAGCAGGACTGATTCCATCTTGGCTAGAACATCTGCTTGGCAATAAACAACTCAAGGAAGCAGGATGCTAATGAATAGGGAGTGACCAAAGGTCTCAGACTTCCAAGGAATGTGATGCTCTTAATCCTCCAAGACTCTTTGTTCTTCAAAGCACACAATAAGGTATTCCGGAAGATATCTTTGTTTTGTGTTGATGTTTGGGAGAGTTAATGTTTGACCTGACAGTCAACATCTCAGACAGATAAGAGATAATGTGATTACCCCTGCAGGCATGCTTCTGAAACCTATATAGGCCTTTTCCTGAATAATAAAATTGCTATTTGCCATCAGCGGATAGTCTCTCTGTGTCTTCATTTCATCCTCGTCCCTTCTCTTGGTGGAACTGTTCGATGTAACGGGGCTGGACCCTGTTACAAATGGATATCGCTCCTCAGTAGTTTGGGAAGGTCCCTGACAGCAAGCTTTCCAAATGCAACACTGCTTATACCAAGGGTGTTAATTGTGACTTCAGGTAAGATTAAATAATTGACCATCTCAATCTTTTGGCCATCATGATATACCAATGGGTCCAGTGGTGAGGATTTTTGTTTTCTTGACGTTGAGATGCAATCCATACTGAAGGCTGTAGTCTTTTGTCTTCTGCAGTTAGCACTTCAATTCCTCCTTCCTTACTTTCAGTAAGCAAAGTTGTCTTCTTCCAAACCTGATACTATATTCTTCTTGATAGAGTCCATATGGGAATTTTCTCTGGTGACTTGGGGTTAAGGAATTGTGTTGCCAACTCAAAGTTGGGCAGTTAAAATCTACCAGTTACCCCATGAGAGGATAGGCAATCTACTCTCAGGTGATTTATTGGCTTGGAAAACTCACTGGAAGGTCAACTATGAGTTCCAAGTCGATGGTAACAACATCAACCATCTACCACATTGCTTTGTTCTTTTTTTTTTTTTTAAAAAAAACACAAAAACACAATTTTTTTTTTTGGTGGCTGTTGTACATTTTCTTTCTCCCCCTCACCTAGCCCATCCCACAATGCACCTCTTGTTCCAGATTGTTGCATATAACACCAGATGTATACATATAATACCAAATCATATATTCCTTTTGGACAGTTCTTCCCCTCATCTGTTCTAATACAGTGTTCATTATCTGTACACTCTTTTCCCATTCTCTCATCAACACCTCCCATGTCTGTCCTATTTTGTAACAGAAGTGTTATACAGTATTTGTCCTTTTGTGACTAAGATTTTTCACTCAACATAATGTCCTCCAGGCTCCCCCATGTTGTGTAATGTTTCACAAGCTAACTATTTTTCAGTGTTGCGTAATATTCCATTGTGTGAATATATGGTGTTTTTTCTATCCATTCATTTGTTGATGGGCACTTGAGTTGCTTCCATCTCTTTACTATTGTGAATAACACAACAATAAACATGGATGTGCACACAACTGTTTGAATTGCGGCTCTGGTTTCTTTAAGGCATATTCCCAGTAGTGGAATTGATGGATCGAATGGAATTTCTTTTTCTAACTTTTTTAGTAAGTGTCAGACCATCTTCCATAGTGGTTGTACCATTTTACTTTCCCACCAGCAGTGAATAAAAGTTCCAATCTCTCTACAGCCCTGCCAGAATTTGTTGTTTTGACAAATGGCTTTTTTTAAAAAAGATTCAACACTCTTTTATCTTTAAAAAAATACTCTTTACAAAATCCTAATACATTGTTTTTCAGACCAGATTCTTCCTATTTCCCTCACCCCCCTCCATCAAATTGTACAGTCCCATGATTAATCCCCCTTACATCCTCATCCCTCTGCTTCCACCCTCCTCCCCTTGGATCATCATACTCATTCTACAATAATGGTTTTATACAATATTTGTCCTTGTGGGACTGAGTTAGTTCAGTCAGCATAATGCTTTTCAGTCCTTCCCAAATTAGGTAATAATTTATAAAATTGCTCCTGCGTGCTGCGTAGTATTCCATTTTATGCACGTACCATAATTTCTCAATCCGTTCGATTGTTATTGGACACCTGGGCCACGATGGTGAATAACACTGCTATGAACATTGGTGTACAAATCTCTGTGCTTCAGTTCTTATTTTTTCAGGGTATATTCCAAGCAATGGAATATCTGGGTCATATGGAATGTTTATGTTCCATTGCTTTAAAATGTTTTCTGGCTTGCTGAAATGTCTCCCCAGGTGACATTTTTTTTCACCACTAAAATCACAAACTATTGCGTTTTCTGGCCACCAGGGCACAGACTTTTGGATATTGTGGCTCCCTTGTCTGGCACCCATACTGCACCTTTTGCCCCCCATACTGCACCTTTTGCCCAGAAATGCTAAGCTGGTCAGGGACTTCCAGATATGCTAACTTTGCAATGTTTGGGGGCTCTTCTTTCTCATTTGTTCAATTGTATTATAATTAAATAGGAAAGAAAATTGTGATATAGTAACTAATGGGTACCTTGTAAAACTTCTTTTCTAGATTAGGACCCTGTATGGGACCTCCTTCCTTGGGGACTCTTTTCAGAACCACAGTAAAACAAGAGACCTGAAAACAGGCACAATGAGGCCAGACTAAAACATATTTATGGAAGGATGCAAAGTCTCAACACTTGCTTCCACAGACTTTGGGGAATATCACAATTGGTGACAAGATATATGGAAATTTGGAAAGCATGAGAGGCAGAAAAGGGAGGTAGCAGCCTAGAGTCTGCAATTGGGATACTCAGAGGAGACCCAGAGGGGTCTGGGAAGGAGAGATAGGTGCAGATATGTCCCTACAGAAGATTAGCTGTCAATGGGTGATGTTCTAATACAGCTAGATGTTTCCTTGAGGTTGTGGGATGCCAGTCCCTAAGAAATGCTTCCGTTTGCTCTTTCAGGAAATGGGCTAATCAGCTAACCTTCCTTCAGATAGTCTCCCAGATATAAAAATTTGGAAATATGCACACCCATGTTTATTGCTGTGTTATTCACAATAACAAAGAGATGGAAATGAGTGTCCATCAACACATGAATGGGTTGAAAAGCTGTGGTATATTCACAATGGGATACTATGCAGCACTGAAAAATAATGAGCTCGTAAAACATTACACAACCTGGGTGACCATGGAGGACATTATGCTGAGTGAAATGTCTCTGTCTCAAAAGGACAAATACTGCATAACACCACTATTAGGAAGCAACATGGGGGTTGGGAGGGGAATAGGAAAAGAGTAGATAGATATGAACACTGTATTGGAATAGATGAGGGAGAGAACTATTTAAAGGAATATATGATTAGGCATTATATGTATGACAATAATCCAAAGTAAGAGAGACATTGCAAAGTAAGAGGGACTAGGAATGCCGGAGGGGAAGGAAATAAATTTTGCAACAATGAATGAATATTTTTTTTAAAAAGAAAGAGAGCTGGGGAAAGGGAGGAAAATGTGCAACAATAGAATGAATGAAAATTCAACTTTTCTGTAAACTTTTGTTAAAATCACAATTAAAATTAAAGATGCTTTTAAAAAATTGGGAACAGTAAGGCTTTGACAGTCAGAAGGAGGCAAAAACTTAAGTAACTTTGTGATAAAATTTAGTCTCAGTGGCCTAGTGGTAAGAAACTATGCAGAAATTCCAAAGGCACATAGTTCGAATCCACCAGCTGCTCCATGAAAACCCACTAGAGGGTCAGCTATGGGTTGATTCTGACTCTATGATACACAACAACAAAAACAATCTCTTAGAGTATGGTGGAAGTGGCCTATTGGTAGATCTCTAATGTATAATATATAATATTTTGCAAAAGAGAACACAAGTGGTATGAAGTCCTTTATACTCAGGCATTTCTTTTTCTTCATGAAAATCACCAATATTGTGAATCTATGGAACATATAGAGAAAGGAGACACAGTCCCACAGAAGGAGCCTTCTTCATGTTGTACTTCTCGAGGTACAATTCCAAAGCCTCTTAGGTGAGACCCTTCCTGGGGTCAAGGGAGAGAGACCATGGCCATGCCAGTGCTCATCTTGGGGTGGGTACACAGGTGCTGGAGGGGTGGGCCTCCCCCTCCCACAGAGACACCACTCCCCTCCCCTCACTTGGTTGTCTCCAGCTCCAGCAGCAAGGCATGTCCTGGGATGTGACCGTAGTTCTTAAAGGCCTCCAGGAAAGGAACTAGTAGGAGACAAGAGATTGCAGGTTACACTCAATCTACATTGGTCTCTAATGAACAAACTTTTTGTACTAGAAGATACAAGAATTAAGTGCAGCAATGTGGACCGTAGTGGCATATGATCTAACCTCATTATTTCATTGTATTAATGATGTAATGTTAGTCTGTTGCAGTGTGGTCGATCTGTTGTTCCTAGGCTACTGCCTTTGATTCAGTCACATGACTAGGCAGGAAACTGCAAATAGAATGTATACACCCTGAGGCTCCATCCTCCTTGAAGCCAAGACCCAAACTGACACCCTTAGCATGTGGCTCTCCGGTAAGAGAGCTGTCATGGGGAGGTCCACTCTGTCTTTGCTAGCCTGGGATAATGCTGCTAACCTGATCCAGCTGCCTCAACCCTGCCTGCCTTGTAAACAGGTGGCTTGCCATTTGTCAGCATCTTTGATCACGTTCATTGGCCTGAATCATCAGCAGTTGAGTGAAACTTTCTTTTTTTTTGCTTCTGTGAAACCTAGTGAATTATAGAACTCAAAGACACAAAACTAAAGAGGGGTAGGGGTGGGAGGAAGAATAGTTAATGTTGGAAATGATGGAGTGGTACACCATATTGACAATTTGACCTCATCCTTTTGGTAACGAATCATACTAATCTTTGAAGAATGAGCTCTGATTATATCTGTGATTTTTGTCTCAACTTAAGCATTAGTACATTTCAGTCTCATCTACATCCTTGGGGTTGTGCTATCAAGAATGCCTGATTGCTGAGCTGTAGGGTGATATGTAACAGCAGTTTCCCAAATGTGGATTTGCTAAAACCAAATTCCCACCAGAACTTCCTCCCATTTTTCTATCATATTTGTTTATGTGACATAATATCTCCAGTTTGGAGGCTGATGTGTGAAGTGGTTAGATTCTGGAAGGTGGGTTCTCTTTTTTTTTTTATGATGGTCAGTGTGGACTGTTTGGTTGCTTTTTATTTCATTCATAGTTGTGTGTGAGCTGATTGGATTTGCTGGATTTGGCTAACAATGAGCCGTGGGCTGGAAGCCTCTTGTTTAGAGTCATCAGGACCTGAGGGCCTTGGTATTTAAGTCAGCTGGGCCCTAAATCTCCAGTTGGTAGCCCTCGGGCCTGGAGTTGTCTTTTTTTTTTTTTAAATGTTAATTCACTGTCTTTTATTAACTCATAATTACTTGTCCTCTGGTTTGTTGAAGCAGTAAGTCAGACAGCACTTGCCACAGTAGTGTCTGTCAAAGTGGCTGGCCATGAAGACTCCAGCACCGCATTCATCTGACAGACACTCCCTACGAAGGCGACTAATTTTGCTATTCTCATCCACCTTATAGTATTTAAGAACAGCCAGCTTAACCTTCTTTCTCTTATACTTATTCTTCTTGGGAGTGGTGTAAGACTTCTTCCTTTTCTTGGCACCACCACGAAGTCTCAAAACAAGGTGAAGAGTGGACTCCTTTTGGATGTTGTAGTCAGACAGGGTCCGCCCATCTTTTAGCTGCTTCCCAGCAAAGATGAGTCTTTGCTGATCAGGAGGAATTCCTTCCTTGTCCTGGATCTTGGCCCTGACATTCTCGATTGTGTCCAAGGGTTCAACCTCGAGCTTGATGGTCTTCCCCATGAGGGTTCTTATGAAAATCTGCATCTTTTTATTATTATTATTATTATACTGGTTTATTTACAAAATTAGAATACATTGTTTTTCAGAGCAGATTCTTCCAATTTCCTTCACTCCCCCACTCATCAAATTGTACAGCCCATGATTAATCCCTACCCCCCTGCACACCCTCCTCCCTCTGCTTCCACCCTCCCCACTTTGGACCGTTATGCTCATTCTACTGTAATGGTTTTATACAATATCTGTCCTTGTTCTCGCAGCATAATGCTCTCTAGTCCCTCCCAAGTTAGGTAACAGACATTAAAAATCTTAAGAATGTTTTTGTTTGTTTCTTAATAGCAAATCTGCTTTATTTAAAATGCACACTTTGGTGAAAGTGGGCGAAAATCTGCATCTTGGCGGTGGTCCCACCGCGGATGGCGGATAGGAAAGCGAGTTAATTGTCTTTGGGATGAACATTCTTCTAAGTGGTATAGCACTGGTCTGTCAATTTGCTATACTGAGGTAACTTTTGGTTGCTGTGATGCTGAATACTGTGCCATTGGTGTTAGGTGGAACTGCTAGATTAAGACTGGCTTGGAAGCAGGAGTGGCATCCACTTCCTAAACAACATGACTCTGGAAACTATGAACTTAGAGAAATGATGATAGTTATAGAATAGGGTTTAGGTAATTCATTTATAGGGTCTCTATGAGTTGTGCTTAGCTCAACGGCACTTAAGAACAACAATCATATCAGTGTCTTTTTTTTTTAATTGTGAAAAACATATGAGGATACAAGGGGGTGAGGGTTGGGAGCAAAAGAGTGAGGATGGGGAGGTGTGAAATCACAGGGCTGCACAATTTGGTGAATGGTGGGAGTGGGCACAGAAAATGAGAAAGATTCAGTGGAGACCAGAAGAGACAGGGTAATGGTGGACATAGGCCAGTGGTGATTAAATGTGATTGTTGGGTTTTTTTTTACCCAAAGAAATTGTCCTATTCACTGGTGGCTTTCTCATTTGGGAGTGGGGCACAGACTCTCTGGTTTCTTCATGCTGAACAGGGGCGTTGAGGTGAAGGGGGAAGGGGAGACCAGTTTAACACCTTACTAGTGGTCCTGGGTTGAAGCTGCATGCCTTCTTGTTCAGTTAGAAAATATTTTTCTGATGTTTACTGCCCTCTGAACTGCAAAGTGTTTGCCAGGGTGGGTCCAGTGAGAATGGTTGGCTGAACCCTGAGGCTCCATTCTCCTTCGCTTCCTTAGTAAGGTATTTATAATTCCCTTTTGTCTCTGGTTCAGGTCTGGAGCAAAACTCAAGGGAGCAAACCTAGAGAGAATAAACTTGTGATTTACAAAGGGAGGGGCTTTGGAGGTGTTACTTAGAAGTGTACTGGTGGAGGAGGTGGAGTAAAGTGGCTTCGATAAAATTCTTTGTATACCCTAGGCAGTTTTCCCCAGTCACCTGAAGGTTCTTCCCAGGGGCTGGATGGCTCTTCCCAGGGAGGAGGGTGTAGGGGGGTAGGAAGCAGGTGGCAGACGGCACACTCCGGGGCCAGAAAACTCTTCTTGGGGGCTTGGCGGCACACCCTGGGGGCTGGACAACTTACCCCAGGGGCTGGATGGCTCTCACTAGGGTCCAGGTGGCACACCCCCTTACTAAGTGCCCCTGCCAGGTCTGGACCCCGTGCCTCACTGAAGACCATGGCCAGGGACAGAACCTCCGGTTCCAGTGCTGCCACCATTGTCCCCCTCCCCTCCACCAAATGGTCAGACTGCAATTCGAAGTAGGCCTCACTACCCTGCCCATTTACAAATGGAGAAGGGGCTTTGAGAATGGTGAACAGACCCTCCCTAGGTCTAAATCTTGGCAGCAATAGTCAAGAAATAAAAAGATGTGGTGTATTGAGGTTTGCCGTCTCGGATCTGTTGTTGTTAAGTGTCATTGAGTCATAGACAACTCACAGCGACCTTATGAATGAAAGACCGAAACACTTGTATAACTTCCATCGTTTCTCTAAGTTCACTGAGTTTCTGGAGGCAAGCTATTTCGGAAGTGGATGCCATTCCTGCTTCCAAGCTTGTTTTAATCTGAGAACTCCATCAAGCACTGCCCACCATAGGTAACCGTTAACACATTTGTCATTTCAGTGTCACAGTGTTTAGCCTCACAGCAACCACGAGTTACCTCTGTATAGCCAATTGGCAGAGCAATGATACATTACTTAGAAGAGTGTTTGAAAACAATTAAATCCAGGACTGAGGGCCACAGATTAAACTCCCTGACCTTTAGTTTGGTAGCATAGATTTTTATTCACTAAGCACCTGCTGCAGAGGGTCAAGGACTGTGGCCTCCAATATGGATTGAGGCTCAATGTCAAGAAGACAAAGATTCTCACCACTGGACCAATTGGCAGCATCAGGATGGATGGTGAAGAGATTGAGATTGTGCACAGCTTTAGTTTGCTTGGCTCCACAGTCAACAGTCTTGGCACCAGTAGCCAGGAAATTAAAAGGTGCATTGCCATGGGAAAGTCTGCTGTTAGGAACTTCTCCAAAGTACTGAAGAGCAATGGTGTCTCCTTGGAGACTAAGGTGCGTCTGATACAGGCCATGGTCTTCGCAATCACTTGTTATGCATCAGAGAGTTGGACAATGACCAAGGAGGACAGAAGGAGAATCGATGCCTTTGAGCTGTGGTGCTGGAAAAGAGTATTGAGAATACCATGGACTGCTACGAAAACAAACAGATTTGTCCTGGAAAGGGTTAAACCGGGTGGCTTCTTGGAGGCAAGGATTCTGAGGCTCCGTCTAACATACTTTGGACATGTTGTGAGGAGAGACCGGTCCTTGGAGAAGGACATCATGCTTGGGAGGGTGGAGGGACAGCGCAGGAGGGGAAGGCCCTCTATGAGGTGGATTGATTCAGTGACTGGGATAATTGGGATGGGAGTGTCAGAGACAGTGTGATTGGCACAGGACAGAGCAAGAGTTTAGAGTTGTTGTACGTAGGGTCACTATGAGTCGCAAGTGACTCAACGGCACATAACAACAACAACAAGCCCACAGAGATCTCTCTATGAGTTACAACAATTCTATGAACAACAGATCTAGTACTTGCCCTTTTCTACGCCATCCCCACAATCTGTGGCTGCTCAAACCCATTGCTACAGATACCTTATCAATCCATTGTGTTGATGATCTTTTATTTTCTGACCTGTCCAAGGAAATCTTCACTGACAGTGAGATGCTTTCCATTATCAAGTCCTTCACCTCCCGCAGCTCCATGGAGCTGCTGCCGCTGCTGCCCACCCATCCACCCCTGTCACCCACCATACTCTCCTGTGCTGGGGGCCTGCAGATGTTGGCATCCACAGCTGCTGGCTGTCTGGGGGCTCTGCCACACCAGCCGTGGGACCTGGCGCCCGCCGCCAGGTCTAGGCTGGGGGACCGGTGGGCTCCAGGCACAGTGGTCACATGGAGTTGTGGTAGCTCGGGCTTAGCGGTGGGTAGCCAGTGGAAATAGGACTCACCCATGTTCTTTCGAGAATCTTTGTCCTTCTTCTCCTCACACTGTGTCTCTTGCCACCACCATCTTGATTCTGAGAATTTATTTTAGAATAAGTTTATTCTGTGGCAGTGTGGAGGCTCCGTTGTACCAGCTGCAGGGCCTGGTTCTAGCTGTCCATCCCAAGTGAGGGGATCCCTAGGGACTGGCCATGGAGGCCCCACGGAGCTGCGGCGGTGGCATGGGCTTGGCAGTGGCAGGCTGGGAGCTGTGGGACTCACCCATTCTTTTTTGGGAATCTTTATTATCTTGGTGTTGAGCCTTGATCCATATTGAAGACCAGTAATCAACTGCTAAATTGTTCAATTATTAGTAACATGAGGACTGTGGAGGGCCGTGGTGGCCTGTTTCTTGCAGCTTTGACACTCCTCCAGTTTCTTATGCTGTTTCCTCTGCCACTGCCATCTTGGTTCCTCCCCAGTATCATTTTATTTAGAAAAGTAAGCTAATTTTCTCTAGCTTCTAGTTTACACTGTCCTCTTTGCTCCTTGGTATCCTTCTTCTTACACAGGAATCGCAGTGAAAGGCGGTACTGCAGGGACACAACTGTCTCTCCTGCCTTCTTCTCTTTCACCTTCTTTGTCACAGAATTTTCTCCAGAGCTTTATTCCTGGGCTCTCCTCTGTCTACACTAGTTATCATGCCAGTGGGGAGGGCTTCTCCCTCTAAAACAGAAAAGAATTTTGGGCTCCTTTGAGTTATGGTCTTGGAGAAGAGGGCTGGATATCCCATGAACTAACAAAAAAAAAATAAATGAACAGGTATGTGTGGGAGAAAGTAGTCAGAGGGCTCCTTGGAAGTAAAGCTGCTAAAACTTCGTCTTACATACTTTGGGCATGTTGTCAGGAGGGGCTGACAATTCCTTGGAGAGGGACGTCATGCGTGGAAAGGTGGAGGGCCAGTCAGGTAAGGAGAGGAAGGTCCTCAATGTGATAGATTGACCCAGTGCCTGCAGCAACGGGCCCAAGTGTGTCAGAGCTGATGAGGATGGCACAGGACAGGACAGGGTTCAGATCCGTAGTGCACAGAGCTGTTATGAGTTGTACTCGATGACACATTTCTTTCTTGCTGGTGTGGGGAGATGTCTGTTTCCAGTCTGGGTTTCATCCAGGAAGATCCTCCTCCTTGGAGCACGCCCTCTACTTGCTCTCCATCGTCACTGCCACAAGAAGACAAAGCCCAGATTTACCAACTGTAACTTTCTTGCTTCTTCCTGGTTAATCCTGTAACCTCCTCCTTCCAGAAGATTTTACATGCTTAGAATCCACTGGAGTCCCAGCCAAGAGGATGAACGTTTACAGCTGCTAACACAGGGCCCTCAACCCGTGCTATTAGCTGCCTTCAACTCATAACAATCCACATGCAGAACAAAACGGTGCCTGGAACTGTGAGCAGGTGGGCCTTGGAACTTGGTTGTTTTCATGGCCAATTATCAAGAGCAGACTGCAGGTCTTTCTTCCTCATCTCTAGTCTGGACAGTCCCCTGAAACCTTCTCACCATTGAAGCAACACACAAGCCTCCCTGACAGGCGGGTAGTGGCAGGCTGTATAGACGCTGCCCAGGTCAGGAATGAGCCTGGTGTCCCACGAGGACGGCCAGAGCACCTGGAGCCCCGTCACCTCCTGGGCCCCCCCTTGACTCTCGCTACACGAAGGAGCCCTCTCGAAAGATAATGAGGCTGAAACATATGAGGCAGCAGGCCTGACAGCGCTGTCTATAGCACGGGCTCCACACCTGCACTTCACCACTATGTGAATCAGAGGCTCTCCAGTCTTCATTTAGAATTGATCTGATGCCTCTTGCAACCTAAAGAACCCTAACTAAGCACATGCTGTCACTGGACGTGACAATAATCATGTGTCTTGGGGAAGCTGGCCTCTCTACCATTCCCACAGCTCTCCCATCCATAACAGTTTACCTGTGTTACCTGAAGGGAGCTGGGGTGGTCTAGTGGGTAAGGAGTTGTGCTGCCAATGCAAAGGCCTTTGGAATTGCAGTGCACTTTCTTGCTAGTAGGCCACCAGAGCTCTACTTCTTTATTCCACTTGTGCTTAGGTGTGACTTATGTGTAAGCAAAAATATATGGGTGGTTTGGGCCATTTCTGAACTTCTCTTTCGCATGGGTCAAGTTCTGGTGACTTAGTGGTAAGAGAGTTGTGCTGCTAAAACAAGGTTCTAATCCACCAGCTGCTCCATGAGAGAAAGGTAGGCAGTCAACTCATGTGATTTCAAAACCCACTGGAGGGTCAGCTATGTAGTCACTTCTGATTCAATGGTACTAAACAACCACCACCACTACCTATGGTGAAAACAAAATATATGGACTGCTGTTTGTTAATGAATTCATTTCACTTTGACCCACAATCAACATCAGGGTAATTGTTGTTGTTAGGTGCTGTTGAGTTGCGCACAACTCATAGAAACCCTATGAACAAAAGATATAAACCCTCTTCTATCCTGTGCCATCCTCATGCTTCCTGACACACAAGAGCCCACATAAGAGCCCTTTGCAGCAGTCACCATTTCAATTTACCTAGTTGAAGGTTTTCCTCTCCTTTGCTGACCCTCCACCTTTCCCAATGTCATGTTCTTTTCCAAGGAATACCACCTCCTAGCAATATGTCCAAAGTATGTGAGGTGAAGCTTCATCATTCTTGCCTCCAAAGAGCACTCTGGCTGCACCTCTCCAAGACATATCTGTTTGTTCTCTTGGCCATCCATGGGATGTTCAGTGCTCTTCTCCAACGGCACAGCTCAAAGGTGTCAGTTCTTTGTCTTTTATCGTTATTCATTGTCTAGATCTCAGATGCATAGCTAGTAATTGGAAAGACTATAGCCTGAATGAGATGCATGTCAAACGGACATTATTACTCCTTAATAATTTGGAAAGGTCCCTAACTACAGACTTTCCCAGTGCAATGTATCTCCTTATTTCCTGTCTGCTCATACCAAGGATACTAATTGTGGATCCAAGCAAGATGAAGCTCTTGACAGTTTCAGTCTTCTCTACATCCATCATGGCACTGCCTATTGGTCCAATGAGAAGTATCTTTGTTTCTTGATATTGAGACACAATCCGTACTGAAGGCTTCATTCCTTGATCTTCTTCAACAAGCACATAAAGCCTCCTCATTTTCAACAAGGTTGTGTTATCTGCATAACACAGGCTATTGATGAATCTCCCTCCAATCATGATGCTACACTCCTCTTTATAGAGTCCAGCCTCTCAGATAATTTGCTCAGCATATAGATTGAACATATATAGAGAGATTCCATTTACAAACAGCTGTGAGTGGGAAGCCTCTTGTGCAGCCTTTGTATTTAAAAGCTTGTTGTGCCTGAGGGCCACTGGCCCTCCGGCCTGGTATTGTCTGGAGAGAACATTGCTCCTATTGGTGCAGCACTTATTTGTAAGTTTGATGTACTAGTATTACTTGAAGTTGCTGTGATACTGAAATCTGTGCCACTGGTGTGTCAAATTCCATATATTTGTTCTCTTGGCCATCCATGGGATGGTCAGTGCTCTTCTCCAACAGCACAGCTCAAAGGTATCAATTCTTTTTCTGTTCTCCTTATTCATTGTCCAGGTCTCAGATGCATATCTAGTAATCAGAAAGACTATGGCCTGATTCAGAGACATTTTAGTCCTCAAACTGACATCACTATTCCTCAATAATTTGAAAGATCCCTAATTGCAGACTTTCCCAGTGTGATGTGTCTCCTTATTTCCTGATTGTTCGTATGAAGGCTGTTAATTGTGGATTCAAACAAGATGAAGCTCTTGACAGTTTCAATCTCCTCTCCATCCATCATGGCACTGCCTATTGGTCCAGTGTTAAGAACCTTTGTTTCCTTGATATTGAGATGCAATCCATACCAAAGGCTGCATTCTTTGATCTTCTGCAACAAGCACTTCAAGTCCTCCTCACTTTAAGCAAGTAAGGTTGTGCATAACTCAGGTTATTGATGTATGACCCTCCAATCCTGATGCCACATTCCTCTTTGTAGAGTCTGAAAAGATTGAAATTAATATAGTCCCTATAGTTCTCAGCTGAATTAAACTTAAGTTTCTATAGTTCTCAGCTAAGTTAAACTCAGGAATTTTCCATTGTCCCTGGTAGAGCCCCACACCCAGCTGTATCCAAGGCAACAGTATTTCAAGAATGGCTAGCAGAAAGGCAGAGCAAACAAGCAAAGATTGTTTCTCAACTGATAACCCATGTGCCTTTGTTTCCCGACTGATAACCAATGTATCTTGTGCTTTTCCACTGCCCTGGAGTTTGAACTCATTGTATACTTAAGAATTTATGACACCACCCTATAGTTAAAGATCTATCTAACTGCTACATGTGCTACGTGACTGCCGCAAGTGCTATGTGCAAAAATGCTGTGTAAACCCTGAGCGAACACTGAGCCAATGAATTCAAACTGTGCTTTCATCACCCAATGAGAAGCTGATACTCAGTTGTATCCCCCTAAAGTGTATAAAAAAACCCAACTTTGTCTGCTCGGGGTCGGCTCCTCTGTCTCCTGCGAGAGATAAGGGTCTGCCCGGAGCTCCACAATAAACCTCTTATCTCTTGCTGTTGTATCAAGCCGGTGTCTTGGAGTCTTGGGTCTTCGCCGTCCACTCAGGACAGAACAGGACCAGCAGTTCGGGGGTCCTTCAAGTCCAGCTCCTCGGATAATTTGCTAAGCATATAGACTGGACAGTTATGGAAATAGAATACAACCCTGATGCACTCCCTTCCCAATTCCAAACCATGCAGTGCTCACCTGCTCCATTCACACAACAGCCTCCTGATCCAGGTACAGGTTCCTTACACGCACAATCAGGGGCTCTGGGATTCTCATTCTTCTTGTTGTGACCCACCCAGTCAAATGTCTTTACTTTCAGCCAGCATCTATCTGACATCAGCAATGATATCTCCGGTGCCATGGCCTCTTCTAAATCTCTCTTGAACACCTGGCAACTCCCTATCTATGTACTGTTTCAGCCATTTAAAAATGATCTTCAGCAGTATTGTGCTTGCATGTAATATCAATATTGTTCGATAATTTCCATATTCAGTTGGATCACCATTCGTGGGAATAAGAACGATTGACCTCTTTCAGGCCGTTGGCCAGACAGCCATTCTCTAAATCTCCTGACATAGACTGGTGAGTGCACTAAGGCTGCATCTGTTAATTGAAATAAGTTAATTCGTATCTCATCGATTTCTGAGGCCTATTCTTTGCCATGACTTCAATGCAAATCCCACTAGGTTTCCAATTTCTTAATTACCTGGAATTGTATGATGGTTAAGTAACTTTAGCATATATATATATTTTTTTAAGAAAAATTCTGTGAATAGGTTATAGGCACTGCATTTTTTAAACTCTACTTATTATTTTTTTTTTCCTGGTCCACAGCCTTGGCCTGCACTGGGCACTGGCAGGTTTATTTTTCATGTTGAACAGACTGGAGTAGCAAGAGGATGATGGGGTGGGGTGGGTGGGCCCCAGGGCAGACAGACCACCACCCTGTCCTGGTTACTGCAGGAGATCCCTGAATTCAGGTGTATGCTTGGCTGTGTCCAGGCCCAGCAGCGTCCAGGCCCAGCAGCAGTCCTGTGTGAGCTCTGCTGGCCTCAGGCCACAGCACTGCCCAAGGCTTCAGGGAGGCTGCCTGGCCTACTGGGCCCTGGCAGAGGTGGCTCCTGCAGCCGGGGCTGGTCCCCCTTCCAGGCCTGAGACTTCTCCAGTTTGGTCTTGAACAGCAGCCCATGACCTGGGCAGTGTGCAGACTCCCTGAAAGCTCTCTTCTTGCAGCAGCCCCAGCACAGACTGAACACGCACCTGTTACCCTTTCGGTTTCCACATTGGTCACATTTTGCATATTTTCGTTTAAGTGAGGGATCGAAGATCTTATTGGGGTTCCCTCAGTTTCTTCTTCTGCTTGTTCTTGGACAAGACCTCAGGGTGGTCCCCCTCCTCTTCCAAGGCCCGCTTGCTGCGAGCGGGGCTGTTCTCCTTGCTGCCCTCTGGTGGCCCTGGCTGCATATGGGGCTGGCAGATCCAGTGGAAGAAAGGCAAGCCCCCTGAGGGCTTCCCTTCCTCTTGTCTGGACATGTCATCCTGGCACTGCAGTCTGAGTGCCTGGCTCACAGCAGCCGTGTCCTCCGGGTCTTTGCCTTGGCCAGGTCCTCCCGGAGATGCTGATGGACCTGCAGCGTGTGGTGCCACAGTCTGAAGAGATGAGCACGGACGTAAGAGGACACGGGTGCTGTCCCACCAGCTCCAAGTACTCCTCAGCAAGCTCCCACACGGCAGGGCCGCAGCCCTCGAACAGGGCAGGGTTGTGCAGGTTCCCCTGTGCGCTCATGACACCCTGTGCCCCGCAGGCAGCGTTCCACATCTCGCAGACACTGGATGTTCCCAGTGGCAAACACAGGAATGCTCACAGCCTTCCGCACTGCTCTGATGTGTTCCCAGGACACAGGGCCGGCCTGGGGCCCCTTCTGCTCCTTGGTGCGTCCATGCACAGTCAGTAGCTTGTAGCCGGCTCTCTCCAGCATCTGCGCATACCTCACTGTCTTGTCAATTTCCGGGGAAGACACGGATTTTACACGTGACGGGAACAGAGAGCTTCTCATGGGCCAGCATAATCATCCTCTGAAGCAGGTCCCACTCCTGCAAAAAGGCAACATAGTGGCCCCTCTTGGCGATCATCTGCGGGCAGCCTAGGTTGAGGTCGATGGCGTCACAGTAATCCTGGGCCCGGAGAGCAGCCTGCACGAATACTTCCGGGTCGTTGGCACAGAACTGCACGATGAGGGGCCGGTCCTTGGGGCACACCTCGCAGTACAGGTTCACCTTGCGGTAATTGGCATCAGCTGGGCGTGCAGCATGGGGGGGTAGCACAGCTGGGCCCAATGCCGGCGACTCAACAACCTCCAGGCCAGCTCGCTCTGATTCACCATGGGGGCTACCACATGGCGGTCCCCACTCAGGGTGCGGCTACAGAACTCAAAGCTCTGCAGCTTGGGCATCGTCCCAGCCCTGGGCTCCCCGGGGGCTCCACGGAGGCTGCAGGCCCTCCGCTGGCCGGGTCACTGCCTGCTGCTGCGGCTGCCCACCGGAGGTCCACACCGGCCACTTGGCTTCACGCCGGAAGCTGCCGCTGGACAGCTCTACTTATTTCTTTTCT
>NW_006400072.1:280743-287744 GCF_000299155.1 Elephantulus edwardii | reverse complement strand
TTGGCCAGGTGTCCTTCAGAGCCACACTTAAAGCAAGTGAGTGGGAGCTTCCTCTCTACTCCCTTGCCTATCTGTGGCTCTCGTCTGTGACACTGTCTACTGAAGTGGCCCAGCTTTCCACAGTGGAAGCAATTCTGACCTTCTTTATTACCTTTGGGTGGCATTGTATCTGAGTAAGACTTTCTTTTCCTGACACAGGCCGTAAACTGGCAGCAATAGCTGCCCCAATAATTTTAGCCATTCTCTGGTCTTTTCTCTTCCCTCTAGATCCCAGTTGTTAAAAGAGGGAAAAATTTTAGCAAATGTATAACAAATAATTTTGAACATTAAAATCTTTTAAGCTTAAGGCTAGAAGTATTAACAATATCATCATGTTCCAATGCAGTACCTATTTTCCATAAATGGTTTTGAGCTCTACTTATTTCTTATCTACGTGAGCATCATTCTTTCTGCATACCAGAAGCCATTAATAACAAGCTGCTATTTTTTACTAGTTTATTTAATATGTGCCCAATATAATTGCCTCCAAATCCTATGTTACTTTTTTCATATAAAGCAAAAGCAGGAGTAAGTTAGGAGCACTGATTCAGTGTCAGCTGGGATGTTATAAACCTCGTGAAAGCCTTTGTTCCCTGATCATATTTTTAAGCAACAATTTTGATGACACATTTTTACTTTTCAAGCATTAATATGGACATTTTCAGTAAAGCAAACGCTAAGAGAAAAAAGAATGATAAAATCATCAAATCATAGTATATTTTAAAAATGTTTTCCTTTATTTAAAAAATATATATTTGCATACAAAATTCATATACATTGTGTTTCCTTCATGGAGATTGTGTTGCATACATTCCTTCATACATATTGTGTTTTATACAATCATTCCTATATATTGTGCTCCATAAAATTAATCACCATGGATCTCTGCCCACATCACCCTATCTTTTCACCCCATTGGATCTTTCCTAATTCCTTCACCCTTTCCCTCTGCCCACCAAACTGTGCCATCCCAGTGATTTCATCCCTCTCCACACTTTTTCTCCCATTTCTCTCTCCTCTTCCCCTATGGACTTTTATACCCATCTTATACTTATTTTTACAATAATGATTTTATGCAATATTGTTCTTATGAGACTGAGTTCACACAGCACAATGCTCTCTAAAATCTCCCATGTCATATACTATTTTACAAAATCCTTAGTGCTGCATAGTTTCCATTGTGTAAATGTTCCATCATTTTTCAATCCATTCATTTGTTGACAGACATTTGGGATTTTTCCATTTTATTGATATTGTGAATAATGGTGTACAAATATCCAGTTGTATCTCAGTTTTATTTTCCTTGGAGTATATTCCCAGCAGAGGAACAGCTGAGTCATATGGGATTACTATGTCCAGCTTTTTGAGGAAACGCCAAACTCCGTTCCAGAAAGGTTGTACCATTTTACAATCTCATTACCATTGTATGAGAGCTCCAGTCTCTCGACATCTTATCCAACATTTATTGCTTCCTATCCTACTAAACTTTGCCACTACTACTGGGGTGAGATGGTGTCACATTTTGATTTTTATTTGCATCTTTCTTATGGCCAGAGATTTTGAGTATTTCTTCATGGATCTTTTGGCCATTCAAATATCTTCTTTTGGGAAAAGTCTTCCCATGTCTTTTCCCCATTTTGTAATTGGGTTACCAGTCTTTTCCTTGTGAAGTCCCTGTACTATTCTGTAAACTTTCATTATGAAACTCTTGTCCGAGAGTTCATTGCCAAATGCTTCCCCCTACCCTGTAGGTTTTCTTTTTACCCTGTTGGGAAAAGATTTTGATGCACACAGGGATTTATCTTTAGAAGGACCCTTTCATCTATGTTATCCTCTCCCGGTTGAATGTTTCTGTCTCTATTTGTTAGCCCGCCTATTTATACCATAGGCTAGGGCTTCTAAACTTGCTCCCATTTTGTCGTTTATTACCTTTATAGTTTGGGGCTTTACCCCTAGGTCTTGGATTCACTTTGAGTTGATTTTTGTGTATGTTATGAGATGTAGAGCCTGCTTTAGCTTTCTGCAGGTAGATGTCCAACTTTGCCAGCACCATTTGTTGAAGAGGTTGTCATTTCCCTATTTTATAGGTTGTGGGATACTAGTTAACTATAAGTTGTTGTTGTTGAGTGCTGTCACGTTAAGTATGATCCATAGCAACACTATGAACAACATATCTGAATCCTATCTATCTCTTACCATAACTATCTCTGACACACTCAAAGTCATTGTAGAAGTCACTGTATCAGTCCATCTGGTTGAGAGTCTTTCTCTCTCTTTTTTTTTTTATGGTGAGAAAAATTTATTACATTTAGAATTAGCCCACTGGACTCAGTTTAGATGATCCCAATTTTGTTGGCAACATCCAAAGCATCATAATCAGGAGCAAGTCGAACATAGGCCTTCTTCTCTCCATCAGGCCTAATCAAAGTGTTGACCTTAGCCACATCAATGTCATAGAGCTTCTTTACAGCTTGTTTAATTTGGTGCTTATTGGCCTTGACATCCACAATGAACACAAGTGTGTTGTTATCTTCTATCTTCTTCATAGCTGACTCAGTGGTCAGGGGAAATTTGATGATGGCATAGTGGTCAAGCTTGTTTCTCCTGGGAGCGCTCTTCCGGGGGTATTTGGGCTGCCGTCGGAGTCTCAGCGTCTTAGGCCGCCGGAACGTGGGTGACGTGCAGATCTTCTTTTTTTTTTGGTTGTGGACGCCCTTCAGCACTGCCTTCTTGGCCTTCAATGCCTTTGCTTTGGCTTCAGTTTTGGGAGGGGCAGGGGCTTCCTTCTTCGCTTTCGGCGCCATCTTCGTAGAAAGGGCGAGAGTCTTTCTCTCTTATGCCAACCCGCTGCCTTTCCAACTATGATGTCTCTCTCCAGGGAACAGCTTTTCTTGGCATCATGCCCAAAGTGTGGAAGATGCTTCATTATCTTTGCCTTGAATGAGCATTCTGGCTGTACTTTCTCCAAGACATCTGTTTGTCCTTTTGCAGTACATGAGATATTCAATACTCTTCTACACCACCATAGCTCAAAGACATCAATTTTTCTTCTGCCATCCTTATTCATTGTCCAGCTTGCAGAAGCATAGCAAATGAATGAGAAGAGCACGGCCTGAATCAAGCACACCTTAGTCCTCAAACTGACGTCATTGCTCCTCAGTAATTTGGAGAGGACCCTGACTGCAGATTTTTTTTTAGTGCAATGTATTTCATTGTTTCACTACTCTACCAAGAATGTTGATTATGGATCCAAGTAAGATGACGTTGTTGACCATTCCGTTCTTTTCTCTATCAAGATATTACCTATAGGAACAGTGGTGAAAATTTTTGTTTTCTTGATGTTCACATGCAATCCAAATTGAAGGCAACACTGCATCAAATCTTCCTTTCAGCAAACAAGGTTGTGTCATCCACATAACAGGTTATTGATGAGTCTGGTAGATGGGTTAATTTCTGGGTTCTTGATTCTCTTCCATTAGTCTAAAATGTCTATCATTGTCATGCTGTTTTTGTTATTACAACTGTGCAATAGGTTTTAAAATCAAGGAGGCTATATCTCCCAATTCATTCTTGTTTTTCAAAAGTGCTTTCCGTAGTAGGGGTCCTCTTTCCTTTGCAAATAAACTTGCAAAATGCCTTTTCTATGTCTTTGAAAAATAAGTTTAGTATCTGTATTGTGTCTGCATTTAAAAATGTAGTGTGCTTTTGTTAGAATTATAATTTTTATTGTTCTGAGTCTTCCTATACATGAACAAGGGACATTTATCCATTTTGTTAGGTCTCTTACTGTTTCTCACAGTAGTGTTTTGTAGTTTTCTTTTTAAAGGTCTTTTGTGTACCTAGTTAGGAATATTTCCAAGTATCTCAATTTGTAATTTGGCTACTGCATACTGCAAAAAGTCAAGGACTGCAGTCTTCAATATGGATTGAAGCTCAACATCAAGAAAACAAAGATTCTCACCACTGGGATAGTTGGCAGCACCATGATATATGGAGAAGAGATTGAGGTTGTTCATAATTACAGCTTGCTCAGCTCCACAATCAACACTCTTGGTACCAGCAGTCAGGAAATCAAAAGCTGAATTGCATTGGGAAAATCTGCTGTTAGGGACCTCTCCAGAGTACTGAAAAGTAACGATGTCAGTCTAAATACTAGGTACGCTTGACCTAGGCCATGGTCTTTACAACTATATATGTGTGTTATACATCAGAGAGCTAGACAGTGACTAAGGATGACAGAAGAAGAATCAATGGCTTTGAGCTGTGGTTTTGGAGAACAGTATTGAACATACCATGGACCACAAGAAAACAAATAGGTCTTGGAGAGGATGAAACCAAGTTTCTCCTTGAGGATAGGATTTTGAGGCTCCGTTCACATACTTTGGGCATGTGGCCAGGAGGGATTGGCCCTTGGAGAAGGACACCATACTTAGAAGGGTGGACGGACAGTGCAAGAGAGGAAAATCCAGGATGAGAAGGACTGATACTGTAACTGGAGTATTGGAGGTGGATGTGTCATTGAGACTGGCTCAGGACAGGACAGGCTTTTAGAGCTGTTGTACATAGGGTCGCTATGAGTTGCTGGCAACTTGACAGCATATAAAAACAACAACAACAACTTTGTAAATGATATTGCTTTCCTTTTTAACCCCATTTTAAAAATTTTGGATTTGTTTGCTTACAAAATTCATATACATTGTTTCACACTGTTCTTCATTCATATTGTGTTTCATACAATCATTCCCAGCTATTTTATTTTAGAAAATCATTTGCTTTTGAATCTTGCCCATCATTACCCTGTCTTTTCAGGTCACCACCAGATCCTTCCCATTTCCTTTACCCTCTCCCTCCACCCACCAAATTGTAAAATCCTGTGGTTTTTCACCGACCTATCCCTATCCATTTTCTCCCACCCTTTCTCCACTTGTTGTTGTAAGTGCCATTCAGTGGTAGGCAATTCATAAAGACCCTATGAATGAAAGACTTGAATGCTTGTATCATTTTCATCCTCTCTTCAGGTTCATAGGTTTCTGGAGGCCCGAAGTGGATGCCACTGCTGTTTCTAAGCTTGTGTTAATTGGGGAGCTCCCCCAAACACTGTCCAACATGGGTAACCATTATTGCATTTGACACATCAGTGTCACAATGTTCAGCCTCACAGCAATCACCAGTTATGTCTATACAGCAAATGGACAGACCAGGGCTATATGACCTAGAAGAATGTTTGAACAAAAACAATGAAAAACAGGTCTGAGAGCTGCAGATTAAAGTCACCCACCTTTGGCTTGGTAGCACCACTTTCTGTTCGCTCTGTACAACAAATAGACAGACCAGGGATATATGACCTAGAAGAAGGTTTGACCAGAAACAATTAAAAACAGGCTCGAGTGCCACAGGCCCTCAGGTCCTTCAGTATTTTACAATTCCAGCACACCCAAATGCTGGCAGATTCTGTGCCAGAGACCCCCAATTCATCTGGCAAGTCCCCTGTCCTGACACTCACTTGGGATGAAAAGAAAGCCACAAGATCCCCGAGCATTCCATATGTGTGTGTGTCCCTCTTCAAGACGCGAGAGGCCCTACAAAGGCCCTCCAAAAGTCCAGCTGGGCCTGAGACTCACAACATACTGGCCCCCAGCCCTCAGCCTACAGGCATTGACAAACATTAAAGAAAAGAAGAAAAAAAAAGATGTAAACATTATAGATTACAAAATAATTAATACTGAAATTCTCCCTGACATACACAAATGTGCTAATTGTCATAATTAGTGAAATTCTCATACTACATTGCTTTTTTGTTACATAAATATGCAGTTGGTTTTCTATGCAGCATAAAATTTTACTTTTCCAAACAGTTGTACGGTTATGCTTTAGTAGACTCATTCTGTGATTCATAAAACTGTAACAAAGTGAAAAAGAAAACACTTTACTGACAATCCAGAAAAATTAACTCATTACCTATCAGTGCAATGAAAATTATACTGGAACACAGGAATACAAATTCATTTATATACAGCTCATAGTTACTTTCACCAAAGAGAAAATTTAATAGTTGTAACAAGGATTTCATGATCTGAAAGAATTATTATCTGATCCTTTCCTTAAAAGTTCACTAACCTCTGTTCTAGTTCAAAAACAGTATTATTCTTGCTTAAAAAAACCCCGAACTCTGATCCTTTTTCTGTGCCCAGGGAAGCATGGCTCCATAATGTATTATTAACATTTTGGGTTACTATTTCTCCTTTATTTATGCTGCCATCTTTCCTGTTTTATGTCCTATGGCTCTATTCTTAATTTGTTCTGGTTCCCAATTTAGCTATGTTGGTCTAGGGAATATAGAGACTATAGGGGATGATCTGTTAGTTCTCGGAGAGTTATTTACTATTTTAGCTTTTCAATCTGTAGGTGGAACAGATTATCTGGGAGGCTGGGCTCTATGAGGAGAAATGTGGAATCAGGATTGGAAGTAGACTCACCAACAATCTGCATTATACAGATTACCCAACCCTGCTTGCTGAAACTGAGGAGGACCTGAAGTGCTTGCTGCAGAGGGTCAAGGACTGCAGCCTTCAGTATGGATTGAAGCTCAACATCAAGAAAACAAAGATTCTCACCACTGGGCCAATTGGCAGATCATGATGGATGGTGAAGAGATTGAGACTGTTAACAGCTTTAGTTTGTTTGGCTTTACAATCAACACTCTTGGTACCAGCAGCCAGGAAATTAAAAAAAACAAACAAACCCAAACCAACCGAATTTGGAAAGTCTACTATCAGAGAACGTTCCGGTGGGAACAAACCCTTGGAAACTCTGACAAGCGTGCTCCTGGGCGGAAGGGAAGCTTGAAAGCGGCAGCCACCTCAGATAAGCAACGGACAGGTGTTTTTCAAAGGTACCCGGGGTTTCTGGTGGGAACAAACCCTTGGAAACTCCCTTGGAAGTTCTACAGGACACGTCACCTT
>NW_006400072.1:269895-277288 GCF_000299155.1 Elephantulus edwardii | reverse complement strand
GGAGGGACAGCACAGGAGGGGAAGACCCTTTATGAGATGGATTGATTCGGTGACTCGGGTAATCGGGATGGGTGTGTCAGTGGCAGTGCGGTTGGCACAGGATACAGCAGGGTTTAGAGCTGTTGTGCATAGGGTCGCTATGAGTTGGAAACGACTCGACGGCACATAACAACAACAACAACAACAACTATCAGAGACCTCTCCAAAGTACTGAAGAGCCATGATGTCATTCTAGAGCCTAAGGTGCACCTGGTCCAGGCCATGGTCTTTTCAATTACTTGCTATGCACTGGAAAGCAGGACAATGACTAGGGATGTTAGAGGAGAATTAATGCCTTTGAGCTGTGGTGCTGGAGTATTGAATGTACCATGGACTGTTAGGAGAGCAAACAAGTTCATCCTAGAGAGGGTAAGTCCAGGCTGCTCCTTGAAGGCAAGGATTCTGAAACTTCGTCTGACATAAATTGGACATGTTGCAAGGAGAAACCAGTCCTTGGATATGGATGTCATGTTTTGGGGAGTGAAGGGACAGTGCAGGAGAGGAAGACCCTCAATGAGATGGATTGATTTAGTGGTTGGGGTAATGGGGATAAGTGTCAGAGACAATAATATTGGCACAGGATAGAGCAGGGTTTAAGACTGTTGTACATAGGGTTGCTATGAGTCACAGGCGACTACTCAATGGCACATAAGAACAACAGCAAACTATATCACATATGTGGCTGGGTTTATTCTTGTATATTGCTAATTTTCCCTTGACTAAACCACTTATTTCTTGTTTTAATTAATTTTAATGAAAGTGTAAAGAGTTAGCATTTCCATCATTCATTGTTGCACTTTCTCCCTGTCCACCCCCTCCCACCCAATTCTCTTTCTTTGAAAAGTAAAAGAATAATTCTTTCATTGTTATACAATCCCTCCCCCAAGTCCACTCCACTATGCAGACCTCATTCTGGACTCGTGTCATGACAATAATACCTAATTATGTATCCCTTTTAACCAGGGATATCCCTCATCTTTTTCAATGCAGTATATATTATTTACCCCCTCTTTCTTAGTCTTCCTTCAACCCCAACGTCAGTCCCGTTTTACAGCAGTGGGCCTATGCAGTATTTCCCCTTTTGTGACTGAGATATTTCACTCAGCATAATGTCCTCCAGGATCACCCATTTTGTATAGTATTTCATGAGTTCCTTGTTTTACAATGCAACATAGTATTCATTGTGTAAATATACCGGAGCTGCTCTATCCATTCCATTGCTGGATTTTTTTTTTTTTTTTTTTTAGCACTTGGGTTGTTTCCAACTCTTTGCTTTTGTGAACAAAGCCGCAGTAAACATGGGTGTGCATATATCCCCTTGGGTGGCAGTTATGGTTTCTTTAAGATATATTCCCAGTAGTGGAATTGCTGGTTCAAATGGTATTTATATTTGCACGTTTTTGAGAAAGCACCATACAATCTTCAATAGTGATTACACCATTTTACACTCCCACCAATAGTGAGTAAGTGTTCCAGTTTCTCTGCAACCTCACCAGCATTTGATGTTTGCTGTTCTGTTAAATTTTGCTATTCTTTTTTTTTTTTTTCTCTCTCTCGCTCATTTTTTTTGTTGTTGTTTTTAATTAGTTTTAATGAAAGTTTACAGAGACTTTGGATTTCCATTGTTGCACTGTTGGACTTTTCTACCCGCCCACCCCTGATTCTCCATTTTTGAAGCATGAGCGAGACTTTGCATTTCTAACTATTTCCAGGTGAGGCACATGGGTGCCACCCAGGGACACCTCATTTAGTCCATGTATGTTCCAAATTATTGAGCCTTTATGGAATACTTGTTCCATAGACATAAACTTGATTTTTGTTTGTATACAGAGAGAAGACATAACTGATCCTAGCAGAGCAGAACTGGACTTTCAAGTCCCAAGTTGTGTTTAATAAGAACTAGTTCTACATAAATGCATGAAGTTCATTATTCAAGATAATTTGCAATTATCTTTTTTAGGTTGTGGGTGTTTTTTTTTTTTAGTTTTCAAAAATTACATGGTTTTTATTCTTTATCTGAATTATACAATATAGATTCATTCTTAATTTATGCAACTTTTCATTATGTAAGATGAAGATTCTAGGGAGAGAAGTGTAAAGTCATGAGTGAAAAAGACTCTCAGATTGTGTTTCCTAATAAGTCTTCCTGGAAATGATTACAGGCAGAAAGATACTTTCTAATGGAGGGAAGCCATATGATGTATTAGAGAAGCACAGCTCCTACTTCCACGTGCCTAGGCATCCCCTGGGTATTTTGTTAAAATGCAGCTGCTGACTCAGGAGGTCTGGGGTTGTGTCTGACTAACGGGTGTTGGGATGCTACCACAGCTGTTACTTAAAGTCATATGTTAAGAAACAGGAGAGAGAGAACTGTGCAGAGCAACCTTCACACACTCTCATCTCAACCGCCCTGAAATCAGACGTTCTGGCAGAAGCACTGGATTGGGATTTTGTTGGAAGTGCTGATTGGTGGTTTTGAGTCATCTGGGGCGGTGTGTGCAGGGCGCCCTCGGCTCAGAATGCGGGAAGAGTTTATCGGCTGTTCCATCTGGGGCCTTATGGAACTGGAGACCTGGTGCCTGAACGAGCCGCGGTTTCCTGTCTTTGCCCCGGTTCTGGGGTGCGGGCTGTGCGGCGCCCTGGGGTTCACCCGCGCGCACGGGGCTGACCCCGGAGACGTGCGTGGTCGCGGGAGGAGGGACGAGGACCGGCTGGCGTGGACCAAGGGTCACCTGGGGTTGGGGACGCCCTCCGGCACCCCCCCCTCCATATCGGAATCTCCCCTCCCCAACCCCTGCGCAGTTGTTTTGATAAACCATTTATTTCTACCAGCCTGGTTGCCTGTGGGTTATATGTTAGATGAAATATCCATTGAATGTCATTGTTTAACGTCCATGCTCTGATTATTTTATTTTTGAAATGGGCTCCATTATCTGATTGTATTGATTGTTGATGTTGCTGTTGATTGCCTTTGAGTCAAGAATGACTCATAACGACCCTATGAACAAAAGGCCTGAAGCCTTTCTATAACTATCAACATTTATCAAAGTTGATAGAGTTTCCGGAGGCATGTTATTTAGGAAGTGGATATGGGGACTCCATATGCCGCACACCAATGTCCTAATGCCCTTTCTGTGGTTTGTGCATCTGGAGATTTTGTTGGCACTATCATTACCACTCCCATATATTTGTCTATAATTACACAGGTGTATTTTACCATTTTGTGGGTATTCATAGGTCCTATATAATCTATTTGGAGACATTGGTTAAAAGCCTACTCTTCCTTTATATGTCCTGCTCTTCTTATGGTAAATCTGTGTGCATGTTATTGACATACCTCACAATCCTTCACCATTCTTTTAACTTTATGCCATGTCAAAGGAATGTTTCTGTTCTTACACTAATTAAATAGGGCATGAATCCCTAGGTTCCTTAAGACTTCATGCAGATTTTCAGGTATTCCTTGTTCAAATGATTCATGTACATTTTTAACAGATTTCCTTGATTCTACCTTTGGTCCTAATTTTTGATTGTTTTTTGTTTGATTTCTACTAATTGAGAGGGTTTCTCCTTAGTGTACCTGTGTCTTTTTCCTTTCGTAGTTACTGAGATTTTTGATGTATTTCAGAAAACAGATGCTGCCCTGCATGTGCTCATCAAGTTGTCCCAAGAAATCTGGAGAACAACCACTTGGCTGACTGACTGAAAGAGATCCATATTAATTCCCATTCCAAAAAAGGTGACCTGACAAAGTGTGAAAATTATCAAACCGTATCACACACTAGCAAAATCCTGCTGAAGATTATACAGAAATGATTGGAACAGTACATTGACAGAGAAGTATGAGAAGAGAGGCCGTGCCACTAGGGACATTATTGCCAATGTCAGATGAATTTTTGGCAGAAAGCAGAGAGTACTAGAAGAATGTCTATTTGTATTTCATTGACTATGCAAAGGCATTTGACTGTGTGGATCACAATAAATTGTGGCTAACTTTGAGGAAAATGGGAATCTCAGAACACTTGGATCGTGCTTATACTAAACTTATACTTGAACCAAGAAGCAGTCCTCAGAACAGAGCAAGGAAACCCTGCATGGTTCAAAATCAGGGAGGGAGGGAGTCAGGGAATGCATCCTGTCCTCGTACCTTTTCAATCTGTATGCAGAGCAGATCATTTGGGAAGTAGGGCTTTATGAGGAAGAGTGTGGCATCAAGATTGTAGGAAGACTCATTAACAGCCTACGATATGCAGATGACACACCTTGCTCGCTGAAACCAACAGAGACCTGAAACACTTGCTGCAAAAGGTCAAGGACTGTACTCTTCCGTGTAGATTGAAGTTCAACATCAAGAAGACAAAGATTCTCACCACTGGGCCAACTGGTAGCACCATATTAGAGGGAGAAGAGATTGAGGTTATTAGCAATTACAGCTTGCCTGAATCCACAAACACTGTTCAGACCAGCAATCAGGAAACCAAAAGACGAATTGCGCTGGGAAAATCTGCTGTCATGGATCTCTCCAGAGTGCTGAAGAGCAACGATGTCAGTCTAGATCTAAAGGCGAGCCTAATCCAGGCCATGGTCTTCTCAATTACCTGCTATGCTTCAGAGTGTTGGACAATGAATAAGAAGAATAGATGCCTTTGATTGTGGTGCTGGAGAAGAGTCTTGAATACACCATGGACTTCCAAGAAAACAAATAGGTCTGTCTTGGAGAGGGTGAAACCAAGTCTCTCCTTGAGAGCTAGGATTTTGAAGCTCTGCCTCACTTAATTTGGGTACTTGACCAGGAGAGATCAGTCCTTGGAGAAGGATATCATGCTTGGAAGGGTGGACAGACAGCGCAGGAGAGTTATACCATGGATGAGATGGCTTGGTACAGTAACTGGGGCAATGGTGGTTGATGTGTCGAGATTAGTTAAACTGGCTCAGGACAGGGAAGGGTTCAGAGCTGCTGTACATAGGGTCACTATACATCGCAGGCGACTCAATGGCACGTAACAACAATAACATACTATGACAAGTTTGGAAGTAGGTGTGGCATCCACTTTGTAAATAGCATGCCTCCGGAAACACTATGAACTTTGATAAATGTCAATAGTTGTAGAGGGGCTTCAGGCCTTTTGTTCATAGGGTTGCTATGAGTCATGCTCGACTCAAAGGCAACCAGCCATAACATCTGCCCTATTCTCTGCCTCGTCATTGTCCTTCTTCTGGTGTGTTGTTACGTGGGTGACATATATTTATTTTGTTTTTAATTGGTATAATTCCTGTCATATTTCTCTTCCCCATATTGGTTGCCCATTGATTTTAAAATCATTTTGGGCCCATTTCCCTGACCATAGCGCCAAGCCATTTGTGACCTCCCAAGAGTCTGTAAAAATATGTATTACTGGTTGTCCTTCTTCTAAATTTTCCTAACTTCATTCCCACCACTTCAGAGTGTTGTGCTTACCCTTACCTTCTGTTGTAATCACTTTCCATCTGTGATTCTGATCATCACTGCTTTCCAGTAGGTGGTACCTCCCTAGCTGGTGGTGGTCCCTTCTGTGAACCAGGCATTTATCAGTTCCAGAGTGAAGTTAGGACCTCACTTCCCAATGTTGGGCTCAGGACGTTCCTTCTTCTTGTTGTTATGTGCCATCGAGTCGCTTGCAACTCATAGTGACCCTATGTACAAGAGCCTTAAACGCCGTTCTATACTGTGCCAACCTCGCCATCTCACACACACTCATTCCCACCACTCCACTCACAGAATCGATCCATCTCATCAAGGGTGTTCCTCTCCTGCGCCTTCCCTCCACTCTCCCAAACATGATGTCCTTTCCAAAGACCAGTGCCTCCTTGCAACATGCCTAAAGTATGTCAGAATCCTTGACTCCAAGGACCACTATTGTGGGTGGCTCTACTTCAAAGTCTGCCAGGGTGTCTATCCTGACTCTAGGGTTGCTTCCCTGCTTCACCGTTATTTCCTGGATGCACCAACTCCAACTCATCTGCTTAGGGTCCAAGCTAGCATCCCGCATCTGGACAGGGGTGAGGTTAATGGCTTTAAAAATGGAAATGCGAGTTCTAAACTTGCATTCCCTCTCTCTTATCTAGGGTTCAGCTTATTAGGCATCTGTGTAGGCTTTCCATCTGGCCTATTCACTTAGATTATATTTTGGACATAGGGGGATTTCTGTGTATAGAATCCGCATGGTTCATAATTAGTGCCGTTAGTTCTTTCCCCCCATATTCCCCATGCAGCATACTTATCCTTAATGACTGTATCTATTCTCACCTTATCTCTTGGTCCTGGTCTTTGTAATTCTTGGTATTCTTATGTATTCTTTAACTAGTGAGAAGGCCTTATCTTGTTTGAGCTCCCATGTAAAATCCTCATGTTCCCTTGTTACCTCAAGATAGATTGTAATATCCATTGAAGGAAGGGAATATGTGATTTCCTATATCCTATTCTTCCTAATAATCTTTGAGCTTACGTTTTTGTTATTTTCTTTTCCTTAGGAATCGTCCTGATCTTTTCTGATACACCCTTTGGAACAATGTGTCTGGTATTGGACCATTCTATGCCTCAAAATTTTACATGAGTTCCTGGTTTCTGTATTTTATTGGGGTATATGGTGCATCCTTCGTTTGTTAGGGTGGTTACCAGTTTATGTTGTTCTTTTCCAATTGGCCTCTGTCATCATTTGTGAGCAGAATGTTGTCTATGTAATGGTATAGTTGTGAATTCAGTTCAGGAATGTGTGTAGCCAATAAGGTATGTGATATGCCAGGGCTATTTAAATGCTCTTGTGGTCATCTCAAGAATTTGTATTGTTTTCCTTTACAGGCAAATGAAATCTATTCTGGGCTCTCTTCTAATGGGATTGCAAAGACATTTTTGATAGATCTACTGCAGCAAAATACCTACTGGTATTTGCTGACAGTTTATTATTTCAGGTGGATCTGATAGGTTACTAATTGTCTTAGGGGAGTGTTCATTTAATCTGCTATAGTCTACAGTTAGTCTATATTCTTCCATTTGGTTTCCACACTGGCCACCCTGGAGCATTATATTTCAAGGTGGTGTGCCTCATGATTATTCCTTCCTTTTCTAATTCTGAATTTTTTGTGTTATTTTTTTGATGTCCTTCCTTCAGTGGATATTGCTTTACTCACACAAGCTGATTCTGGCTTGGTAGCTTCCTGGGGGTTACCTTAGCTTATGTCAGATTGCACTCTTTTATTCTTTTACATTTCAACCACTGGGGAAATAAATGTGGGAATATATCCAGTCTTTTTACATTTGGTAGCTTTATGGATCCTACTAGTTTTCCTCTCAGTTTTTGGTCAGATAAGTGCCAAA
>NW_006400072.1:263489-269265 GCF_000299155.1 Elephantulus edwardii | reverse complement strand
TCTCATACTTTCTGCTGCACCCATTAACAGAGCTCTCTATGCTTTCATCTGCCAATACTACTGCCAGTATGGTTAATGCTTCATCATACATCATTCTCACTAGTGCTAGTTTCCTTAATATCTTAGCCCCTTCTTTTGTGGTGGTCCATTTCAATTTATCTGTGTATCGTGTTACATCTGTGAACGGCAGTACCATACAGAAGGCTGAACTCACCCACAACCATAGTGACCCTTGTTGTTTGGCTGATGCTCGCATAACTGCCTTAGCACATCTTGGACCTCTGAGTTCTCACAGATGCTCAGTATATTCATGAGCTCCTTACCATTCAGTAGGGTTGAACTGGCTCCCTTCTCCCAGAGTGTTTGCAACCATTCTATATCTGTTTTTCCTTTTTGAGCTAGGTCTTGTCTCATTTGGATACAGTCTTGCCTTGTGTAGTCAGAGAGACCTCTACTACCTCTTCTACTGGTTGTGTCCCGTTAGCCCTTCATCTAGTCTTTTTGACAGTGGTTGGGCAGGCTTCCCTTACTTCTATGGAGCCACATGTTTGTTCCTTTTCTTTTTGGGCAAATGGATTATTAGAGCTTAATTTTAGTTTTTCTAGGTTTTTTATTACTAAGGTTTTTCCTCTTTGGAGGTCCAAGCTAAGTTGTTCGCAACTCTGCATTAACAGTGAGGGGACTTCCTTAGGTTTGGCTCATTCTATTAAAGTTTTCACTATCCTGGAGTCCTCTAGATTACATTCTAACACTTTGACCCTTTTATATTGTCCACTTTCCTTTAGGACCTCACTTACTACTCCCCAGGGACTTCCTAGTAGGTCTCTCTCCTCCCCTTTTTTCTTTTTTAAATTTTATTAATTTTAATGAACATTTACAGAGATTTGGGATTTCCATTCATTCATTATTGCAATCCTTTTTTCTTTAGAAATGTTAACATTTTCGGAGTCAGATTAGTTTTTGGAGCTGTATCCAATATCGTAATTTGTTTAGAAGTTTTAATTTTCTCCAATTGGTCTGGCAGGGTCTTTATAACTTTTTAACTGTAACTCATGTGTCTACCTTCGTTCTCCACCATTCAGTCATCACCAGCAGTCCCTTCGCCCTCAGGCAGGCCACTGCTCTACTGGGTCACACCACTGGCCTTGGAGGGGACTGAAAATCTTGGGCTGGAGAGGTTAGCAGCACCCAGAATTGAGTGGTTATGGGAGAATTGGACTCCACTCGCTCTTTCAGTCTCGGGTGTTGAGCTGAGCAGTCCTGGAATCAGATGGTTTATGGGGAATAGAACTCCACTTGTCCTTTAAGTCTCAGGACTTTGTCGGCTCAAGTAATGTATCCTGCTGACTATGCCAATTATGTCACAATCCTTGAGCCTTAATTAATCAATCATAGACATATTCCAGGCAATCAGTTTAGCAAGCCTAGTGGGAAACACTCACCCTTGGCAGTCTAAACTTTTCTCCGTCTTGACCACTCATGGCCACTGGCATGGTCAGGGTCTTCGGCTGGTCACAGCATCATGTTAGGCTCCCAGGGTTTATATACTTGGGTTTGGGGGGTTACATCATGTGCAGCCAATCATATTAGTTCAATAACAACATGGGTTTAACCAATCATATTCAGTAACAAGTTACATTCTCTTATCACAGGTTTCTACATGTTGAGGCAAGTGGGGCCTAGAGGTAAGTAGGGGCATGTTTTCATCCAAGTGTCAGAACACTTCAATATATTTTCATAGCAGATTTATGTTTTCACAGCAGATGTATATTTTCACAACAAACCTCAATTTATTTCTTTGTAATATTACACACTTATATCACTCTTAACATATATATGTCCCGGGGAGGCGAGGCAGAGTGCGCGGAGATGCTGTCCAGGAAGGTGAGGCAGAGTGCTATAATGAGGCGAGTTGAGTCAAATTTAGCTGAAGCGTGGTGAGGAGAGACTGGAGCATGACAACGCAGGGGCAGTGAGGTGAGGTAGAGCAGGCGAGGCAGGGCAAATTTAGCTGCAGCATGATGAGGAGGAGTGTGTCCAAGTGAGTCTGAGTGTGGTGAGCTGGTGCCTGGTGACATGAGGCCAGGATGAGGCAAGCTGGTGTGCTTTGAAGAAAGGCAAGGCTAATTTAGCTGCAGCCCAGCAAGGTAAGGCGAGCTGGAGCCCGACACAGCGAGGTGAGGCAAGGTGAGCTGGAGTGGATGAGGTGAGGTGAGCTGGAGGCAAGATAAGTTGGAGTGCTATGAGGTGAGGCAGGCAAGCTGGAGCACAATGAGACAAGGTGAGCTGATACTTGACAAGGTGAGGCAAGGAGAGGCGAGGCAAGCTGGAGAAGGTTGAGGCGAGGCGAGTTGGAGTCAGAGGAGGTGAGGTGAGGCAAAGCAAGCTGAAGTCGAAGGGGAGATGCAAACTCGGAGGCAGAAAGGTGGGCTAGTTCCAATGAGCTGGAAAGGTGCAGATGAGACATAAATGTGTGTAAATACAGAGATACACTTTGAAGCAAATGTCACATGTAACTGTAATTTCCTTTCACTTTTAAAAATGCAGTGTATTCTCAATATATCAATGACATCACTGAAGGATGTGGAAAGTAATACCTCATTGCCTACACAGTAGGGTATTTGTTACACCACAAAATGGCCTAGTGGGAAGAAGCTGCACTGAAATCCTGAAAGCATGAGGTGCAAATCCATGGGGAAAAGATGGACAGTCTCCTCTTGTGTGATTTAGTGCCTCAGAAAAGCTGCTGGAAAGTCAGCTATGGGTCACTTTCTCCTCAGTGGGACCTTAACAAAAATAGTGATAACCCAGAGAGGAACCAGAATACCAGGCTTTGAAATCCATAACACACAGTTCCTAGCTTAAGTTCTTCAGCAAATTCTTAAAGATCTGTATCTCAGGTTCCACATGTGTACAGTGGTGATGAAATGATGTCAGTATTCTCAGAGACACCTGGCAAGGGAATTCTGTAATAGACTTTTAATAATAACTTCATTAATAAATAACCATAATCACATTATTCTGCCATATATATGTATGTATATGTATGTATATACATACAAATACACACACACAAATACTTGAAGAAATGTTATAACATACATCTATCCCTTGTTCTCTTTTGCTAATACAATGCTGTCCAGTGGATCACCCTAATAGATATAAATACCTCTGGGGCACTTGTGGGACAAATTCTACACTGTACAATATGTGCCCTCTTTTTATGGGAAGATTGTGTTCAGTTATTCTCACATATGCAGTGTTCTTCAAAACCTTCACAAGGCTTTCTACCTCACTCATAACAAGCCATCAAGGCCAGCATAACTTTGCCTCCTCCACATTTCCTGACCTGAGATCCTGAAACTCTCCCCTACTTAATCAGTTCTGTCATACAGCAAATCTGCCACCTGACATTATTCTGAACACTGCCATGGCAATAAATAAATAATGGCAATAAAATAAATTCTAGTGGAATTACTGGAAAGTTGAATGTACTTCCAACCTGAGAAAATTTACATTCAAAGGACAGATGCACAGGCTACAAATGAGAAGTAAATTTTTTACAAATTTCTCATCACTCAGGGATTCTGTATTTGGGAACCTAACTACCTAGAAAAAAAGAATGCATTGCTATCATGTTATACAAGTGTTTACACAGTCAGACAAGTCTAAAATCCACTTTCTAGCTAGCGTCATAACTCTTAAAGGGTACTACGAGAATATCGAAGAGTTCTGGGTCATCTTCTTTTGAAAGAAGATTCATTGAGGGTTCCTTGTCCTCAGAGTTACAAATGGCATATAGAAACAAGCTTCATTTTACACAATGGAGACTTGTTCTCCCACTTTTAGGAAAAGTTTAAAACAGCCTAAAATATAAATACCACCAGCAGAGCAAGCAAGGTTCCTTTAGAGAATGACAGTCATCAAGATACTGACTCACATAGAGAAATCTGCAGAGTTTCTCTCAAATTTCTTCACCCTTGCTTATTGGTCCTTTCACAGTAACTTTTAATAGTTTATTGCCCATTTCCAACATAAAATGCTTCCAACGTAATTACTTCTACATATGGATTTAAAAGTACCCTAAAATATCTTAAGAGATGTCATAAAATTATGTTGGCATAAGCTCTCTGCTTCCATATATTCTGAGAAATAGGGAGTTTGGAGATTGCTTATATTTTTCTAGAAGGATTGAGTGTCATAAAACTGTAAAGGTGATGGATTTCAACATAATTTAAAGGTGCAAAATTTGCCCCTGACTTGCATACATGTACTAAGTATCATAACTTGATACTCTCCTCTTCTATTGCCAAATTGAACAGTTATAGAATTTGTTTTCTAAGCAATATTAAATTTTATTTTTGCAAGCCTGAACCCCTGTGCTCACCATGACGTCTTGTCTCCGGAGAGTCCAGTTTGGAACGATCCCCCTAAAACCAAGCATAAGTGAAAACATTGTTAATCTAAAATTTCCTCATCACCTATTGGTGTAAATACCATTTTATTGGCATGCAGGGATACTCTTTCAAGTATACATTTTCAAGGCTACTTTTATTCACTGGGGACAGAATTTCTTAGTCGCATATACTGGCGCAAATAATTTAACATCTAAAGGAAAAACAAACTACCTGGTACTTCCAAAATAATTCACTGTCCGTGGTCTAGACCAAAGCTCAACATTTAATCTTACTTAGACTTGTATCTGATGTCCCATTAATCAGCAATAATAATCATAATCAGCAAGTCTGGAGGAGAGAGGAACTCTGCTAGTATTATGCCTCGTATGTTTCCTTCCCAAGCTACTCTAATTCTCTGGCTACTCTAATTTGAAGTTTTTGCATCAAAGACCAAGCAAAGCTCTGTAGGGTTTTGTTACATTTAACATGCTGTGTTAAGTGGCAGGCTATTTCCTAGATGATTTAGAAAAGTTCTGTCGCTAGAGGGAGCTCTGATGAGGAGCTGTGCTGCTAAAATGTAGGCAAACTGTTGAAATCCACCAGATGCTCCACAGGAGAAAGATGGGCAGTCTCCTCCTGTGTGATTTACTGCCTCAGGAAACACGCTGCAGGGTCAGCTACAGACTGCTTCCTTCTCAACGGCATAACAAGAACAAAAATCCAGGAAGCAGAACACTAGGCCTTGAAATTCCTAGGACATCAATCAGTTACTACCTGCAAAATCTTCAGAAAATTCTAAAATATTTCTATCTCAGGTTCCAAAGTATGCAGTGGAGATGAAATTATTTCGGTATTCTCATAAACACCTGGCAGGACACTTTTGTTACAGTGTTTTATTTATTTATTTTTTAAATCACTCCTTTTTTTCCCCTTTTAGATTTTATTATTAATTTCAATGAAAATTTACAGAGACTTTGGATTTACATTCATTCATTGTTGTATTTTCTCCCTTCCCAACCCTCCCCCCTAGTACACTACCCTCTTGGAAATGTAAAAGAAAAATTCTTTCATTGTTTTACAATCCCTCTCCCCAGATCCACTCCACTATGCAGCCTTCATTCTGGATTCCTGTCATGACAAAAATACCTAATCACATATCCTTTTTAAACAGTTTTCTCCCTCATCTGTTTCAACACAGTGTACATTATTGAACCCAACTTTTTTAGTCTCCCCCCCATCCTCGAGGTCAGTCCTGTTTTACAACAGTGGCACCATGCAATATTTGTCCTTTTGTGACTGAGATACTTCACTTAGCATAATGTCCTCCAGGGTCACCCATTTTGAATACCATTGCATGAGTTCCTTGTTTTTCAATGCAG
>NW_006400072.1:261434-262910 GCF_000299155.1 Elephantulus edwardii | reverse complement strand
GAGAGAGAGAGAGAGAGAGAGAGAGAGAGACAGAGAGACAGAGAGAGAGACAGAGACAGAAACAGACAGAGATTGACACAGGATAGGGAAGGGTTTAGGGCTGTTGTATGTAGGGTCGCTATGAGTCGCAGGTGACTTGAAAGCACATAACAACTATATATATGTATATATGTGTATCTATATATACACATACAGGCACACATATATTTTGTTGTTGTTGTTACGTGCCATCGAGTTATCTGAGACCCGTAGTGACCCCTATACATCAGCTCTGAAGCCTGCCCTGAACTGAAAAGGTCTCAAGGATTCCAATGCACTTATTCCCATCACCCCAATTACTAAATCAATCCATCTGCTCCAGGTCTTCCTCTTCTGTGCTGTACCTCCACCACCCTCCCAAGCATGATGTCCTTCTCCAAGGACTGGTCTCTCCTGGCCACGTGCCCAAAGTATGTGAGACGGAGTTTCAAAATCCTAACCTCCAAAGAGAAACTTGGTTTTACCCTCTCCAAGACAGACCTATTTGTTTTCTTGGCAGTCCATGGTATGTTCAAGACTCTTCTCCAGCACCACAACTTCAAGGCATCAGTTCTTCTGTCATCCGTAATCTTGTCCACCTGTCTAATGTATAGCAAGTAATTAAGAAGCTCATGGCCTGAATTAGGTGTATTTTAGACTCTAGATTGACATCGTTGCTTCTCAGTACTCTGGAGAGGTCCCTGAGAGCATATTTTCCCAATCTATTTCATCTTTTGTTTTCCTAACTGCTGGTGTCAGAGTGTTGATTGGAGAGCTGAACAAGCTTAATCTCTTCTCAATCTAACATGATGTTGCCAGCTGGCCTAGTGGTGAGAATTTTTGTCTTCTTGATGTTGAGCTTCAATCCATATTGAAGACTAAAGTCCTTGACCTTCTGCAGCAAACGCTTCAGGTCCTCTTCAGTTTCACTGAGCAATGTTGTGTCATTTGCATAACGTAGTTTGTTGATGAGTCTACCTCTAATCCTGATGCTACATTCCTCTTCATAAAGCCCTGTTTCCTGAATGATCTGTTCTGCATATAGATTGAAAAGGTATGGAGACAGGATGCATCCCTGCTGCACTCTTTTCCTGATGTTGAACCCTGCAGTGTTTTCCTTGCTCTGTTCTGAGGATTGTTTCCTGGTCCAAGTATAGGTTTTACATAAGCACAATCAATAGTTCTGGGATTCCCATTTTCCTCAAGGTTAGCCACAATTTATTGTGACCCACACAGTCAAATGTCTTTGCATAGTCAATGAAACAGATAGATATTCCTCTGGTACGCTTTGCTTTCTGCCGACATCCATCTGACATTGGTGATAATGACTCAAATGCTACCATCTCTTCTAAACCCTGCTTGTATTTCTGCTAGTTCTCTGTCAGTGTATCCTAGTCATTTTTGGATACTTTTTAGCAGCATTTTACTAGTGTGTGACACTAGTGATGTTGTTGTTGT
>NW_006400072.1:258279-260053 GCF_000299155.1 Elephantulus edwardii | reverse complement strand
CTCATTTCTTTTTCAGTAAATTCTTCTGTCTCTGCCAATTCCTTTTGATACAGTGACTCAGTATATTCTTTCCATCTTCTTTTAATACTTCCTAGATCATTTAATATTCTACCTAAAGCATCCTTGATTATAGCAACTTGAGGTTTGAATTTGTTCTTCACTTCCTTGAGCTTAAGAAATGCTGAGCGAGTTTGCCCTTTTTTATTTTCTGACTCCAACTCCTTGCACATTTCATTGTAATAATTTACTTTGTCATCCCATTCTGTCTTTTGAAATGTTCTATTCAGATCTGTAGTATCTTGAATTATTCCTTCTTCTTTGACTTCTCTGCACTCCAGTGCCATATTCAGAGTTTCTTCTAACATCCATTTAGGTCTTTTCTTCCTCTTCTCTTTTGCAATGACCATTTGCACTCTTCCTGACTAATATCCTTGATATCCTTCCACAGCTCATCTGGTCTTCGCTCATTAGTGTTCAAGGCCTCAAACCTGTTCCTGAGATGGTTCTGAAATTCAGGTGGGATAATATCAAAGTTATATTTTGGTTTCTGCAGATTTGGTTTAATTTTCCTCAGCTTCAGCTTGAACTTGCATATGAGTAGCTGGTTGTATGTTCCACAATCAGCTCCTGGCCTAGTTTTTACAGCTGATATTGAGCTTCTCCAGCGTTTTTTTCCACAGATGTAATCGATCTGATTCCTATGCAAACCATCAGGTGAAATCCATGTGTATAACCTGCGTTTATGTCTCTTAAAAAACGTATTTGCAATGAATAAGTCGTTGTGCAAAATTCAATTGTTTGATAATTTCCACACTCTGTCTGGTCACCCTTTTTTAGGAATGGGAATAAATAGGGATCTCGTCCAGTCAGTTGGCGAGGTAGTTGTCCTCTAGATTTCTTTGCACAACGAGGTGAGCACTTCCGGGACAGCATCTTTCATCTGATTGTTGAATATGTCAGTTGGTATTCCATCAATTTCAGGGACTTAATTTATTGCCATGTCCTTCAGAGCAGCCTGAACTTCCTGCTTAATCACCATTGCCTCTTGATTATATGTTGTTTCTTGAAATCCTTCTGTGTCAGTTAGTTCTTTTTGGTACAGAGACTTTGTATACTCCTTCCATCTGCTTTTAATATTTTCTGAATCTTTCAATATTCTGCCCATAGCATCCTCAAGCACTGCAACTCACAGGTTGTATTTGTTCTTATTTCCTTTTGCTTAAGAATAGCCAAGCAAGTTTGGCTCTTTTGATTTTCTGACTCCAGCTCCTTGCACATTTCATTATAATATTTTGCCTTCCCTTCCGGAGCTGCCCTTTGAAATCTTCTATTCAGTTCCTTAACTTCTTCACTTCTTCTCTTTGCTTTGGCTACTTGACTCACTGTAGTGCAATATTCAGAGTTTCTTCTGACATCCATTTTGGTCTTTCCTTCTTCCTTCTTCTTTATGCCCCCCCGCCTTTTGCTTTCCTTTTTTCCTTTTTCTTTCTTTTTTTTTTCGTTCTTCATGGATGATAATGTTACTATCTTCCTACAGCTCATCTGGTCTTCATTCTTTAGTCTTGAAGGCCTCCAACCTGTTCCTGAGTTGGTTTTTAAATTCAGGAAGTTGCGTACCGGGAAAAGTCACCTTGGATAATAGCGAAGAGGCATCTTTCAGGTACACAGAAAAACTGGTGGGAAGGAAAACATAATCTACACAGGAGTTCTACAGGACACGTCACCTTCCCTTGGAGACAGTACAACTAAACTTAAGAGACACTGGTCAAAAGAA
>NW_006400072.1:251094-252849 GCF_000299155.1 Elephantulus edwardii | reverse complement strand
AAGCTACTCCTTGGAGGCAAGGATTCTGGGGCTTCGTCTGACATACTTTGGACATGTTGCCAGGAGGGACGGGTCCTTGGAGAGGGACATCATGCTTTGGAGGGTGGAGGGACAGCGCAGGAGGGGAAGACCCTCTATGAGATGGATTGATTCGGTGACTGGGGTAATCGGGATGGGTGTGTCAGTGGCAGTGTGGTTGGCACAGGATAGAGCAGGGTTTAGGGCTGTTGTGCATAACAACAACAACAACATGGATATGATTTGACCATCTTTAGCTTTAATTTGAACTTGTGTGGGCATTCTCTCTCTCTCAAACAATGTAACAATATATATCTAGCATTTGCTACCTTATGCTCATACAACCCTGCCTTGTTGATGACCCAAATCAATCTAAGATGTTTAAAGTGTTACGTTTATTATACTAAATTCAAGCCTTTCCCCATACTTTCAGAAAAACTTGAAAATTGTAATAACAAGAAGAATGAGTCTCTAATAGAATTACTTATCTCCAGGGGACTTGTGTATTGTGTGTCCTATTCTTTACTGGAAGTTTAAATTACCTTATTCTCACATATGTTGTTGTTGATTGCTGTCTAGTAGAGAAACGGACATAGCAATCCTACGAATAAAAGGCCTGACGCCTTTCTATAACTATGGACATTTATAAAAATTCATAGTTTCCAGAGGCATGTTATTTAGGACGTGGGTGCCACTCCTGCTTATACAGTGTTGTTTAAATGCTTGCCAAGGCTCCTTTGTCACTGTCAGTAAAGGGGTAATCATTATAATAGTCTTCAAGGCCCGGCATAACTTTGCCTCCTCCACACTCCAAACCCAAATTCCTGAAACGCTCACCTCCATTCTCTGTTTAGTCATATAACACACCCTTCCACCTGACATTATTCTGAAAACCGTGTCAATCAACCAATAAATAAGCAATAGCAGTAAAATATATTACATCATCATTATCAGTAATTTGTATGTGCTTCAAAGTAGAGAAAATTTACATCCAGAGGACAGTAGCTCAGGCTACAAATGAGAAATAAAGTCTGCACAAATTCCTCATCATTCAGGGATTCTGTATTTGGGAACCTACTTAGCTGAAAAAAGTATTGTTATCACATCAGGCAACTGTGTTGTTTTTTGTTCTGACTTTAAAATGTTTATTCTTTAAAAAATTAGTTTTTTATACAGCTATACAAAGTTCTTAATGTTTCTATGGCAATGGAATATAATGGAATTTTACAACTACATTAAAAAAGTTACCTTTGTCTCAGAAACAGTATTTACTGTGTGTACATAGTTAGTTGACTGACAATTCTCTACCATCCAGCACCCTAATTAATTGAGTTATCTCAAAAGGGCTATTACGGGATCCTCAAAAGAGAAAACAGACAGACTCATACATACACTTTCTCAAAACACAGTATCACAGCCCCATTCACAGGCAACTTGGAATAATTGCCAAATACAACTCAGTGATAAGAAAAATCCTCTCAGTAATAAAAAAATATGTCTAAGTCCCAATGAAGTACTACTGCTTTAGTTCAATTATACATTAAAAAAATATCATGTAACCTTTTGCTATTTCAAATATATTTTTAAAGGCTCATTTTCAAAGGTGAATCTGCTTTCCCCTTCCCCAAAGTAACCCATAGCTGACCTTCCAGTGGGTTTGAGAAGCGGTTAATTGCATGGGAGGAGATGGTTCATCCTTCTTATAGTGACGCTTAACGACCTTATGAGCAAAAGATC
>NW_006400072.1:249552-250789 GCF_000299155.1 Elephantulus edwardii | reverse complement strand
TAGGCTGCTGAAAATGTAACCACCCTCAGTAAACAGCAGTGCATGTGCTACACCAGATACCAAGATGACTGAGGGCTCAAAGAGAAATCATTATCTCAGTGGTACTTGTGGGGCAAATCCTACACGGTGCAACATGTGCCCACTACTTCATTGGAAGTTCACATTCACTTACTCTCACATATATAGTGTTGTTCAAATCTTTCCCAGGGCTTCCTCCCACATTCACAATAAAGAGTGAATCGTGTCGGTAGTGTTTAAACCCCAGCATAACTTTGCGTCCTGACCTGAGCTCCTGAAACTTTCCTGCATATTCTATTCTCACATATGGCAAATCCTGCCAGCTGGTAGTATTTTGAAAACAACAATGGCAACCAGTCAATCAATCAGTAATGGCAATAAGATAAATTACAGTGGCATAATCAGTAATTACATGTACTTGAAAGCTGGGGTAAATTTACATCCTTAGGATAGTAGCTTAGGCTGCAAATGAGAAGAAATTTTTCACTAATTTCTTATTTCTCAAAGATTCTGTATTTGGGAATCTATCTCCTTGAAAAAATGCATTTCTATCAGGTCAGACAACTGTTAACACAGTCAGACGACTCTAAAATCAACCTTTTAGTTAGCACCACAATTCCCTAGGGACATGGCCACTATGAGAATGTCTGAGTTCGGAGTCATCTTCTTCTTTGAGGGAACATTCATAAAGGGCTTCGCCTTGTCCTTTCATGTAATGTATAAAATGCAAACAAACTTCATTTTAATTAATGGACACCTGTTCTCCATTTTTTCCTGAAAGTACTCTTTTTTTTTTTTTTGCCAGTGGGAAATAATTTTAATCAAAGAATTGTACATTTTCGTCTCACAATCCTGCTTGTAATAGGAAATGACATTGTGATTCATTTCACTATAGGTATATTACAAAATATTTACAATAAAATATTAAAAATAACTCAAACACAAAAGCCAAGATGGGATGAAGTAAACTTTTTTCCAGAAATTTCTACTCCAGTGCCACACAGCACACAAGAGAGTCAAGCAAATAATGCAACTAATTAGTCAAAGTAACTAATACTCCCTTGATCACGTTTCAAAATAATTGGAGAAGAGAAAAACAGGATGAAAATGGGACGATAATGGTTGTTAGCAGCATGGCTTCAATTACCAACCTATTTTTAACGAAATACCCTCTCTCATATGCATTAAATTCTGACCAATACAAAACTTTAGGATAGTC
>NW_006400072.1:247821-248347 GCF_000299155.1 Elephantulus edwardii | reverse complement strand
TTCCTCGATTTTCCAGGCATATCTGCAAATCGTACACTCAGACCTGACTTCTTCTCTTCATTGCTCTCTCTCTCTCATTATCATCTCGATGCACAAATTCATCCTCCTCACTTTCTCCATCTGATCTGTCATCAGTGCTGTCATCAGTGCTCTCATCATGCTTGTCTTGATCCATGTCTTCAGGATGTCATCTTCACTGGTGCTAGAAATATCATCATCATGACCTCGCTGACCAAGATCAGGACTATATATCATATCTTCATCTCGTCTATGAGCGGGAAGATCCAGTGCAAAGCCCACTTTACGGCCATACATCTGTAAGACTTGAGGAGGAGGAGGCCCAGGTGGAGGGCCAGGAGGCAAGCGTGGAACACCATGTCCAAGAAGAGGAAGTATAGAAACTGCCCGAGTTGGAGGTCCATAAGCTGAGCTCTTCTTAAGGATGGAGGGTGGCTGAGCACCAGGAAGTGGAATGTCCTGGATCAAGATGTTGGAAGGAGCATGCGGCATATCTGGCAATGGAATA
>NW_006400072.1:244962-245791 GCF_000299155.1 Elephantulus edwardii | reverse complement strand
AACCTAGAGAGAACAAACTTGTGAGTTACAAATAGAAGGGCTTTGAGGGTGTTGCTTTCAGGTTTACTGGAGGGGGGAGGGTGGCAGAAGGTGGCCTAGGTAACATTGGATACCCTAGGCATTCTCTTTTTTTCCCTTCTCCTTCCCCACCCAGGGGTCAGATGGCACAATCTGGGGACTGAGGAGCTCACCCTGAGGGCCGAGATGGCTCGCTGTGAGCCAGGGGTCGAGGGCAGCCCGCCCTGGGCAGAGGGCCGAGGGCAGCCCGCAGAATTTTTCTTTTCCTTTTCGAAGAGAAGAATGTACTGGGAGGGGGAGAGGGGTGGACAGGGAGAAAACTTCAATAATGAATGAATGGAAATACAAAGTCTGTAAATTTCCATTAAAATTAATTTAAAAAAAAGGTTCAAATAAGCTTTCTGCCTCCATATTGTGAAAAACTGAGAGCTGGGTGATTGCGTATGCTTTTCTAGATGGATTCTGTGTCATAAATATAAGGCAAAAACGTGATAGATTTCAACATAGTTTAAAAGTGCAAACTGTGCCCCTGCCTCCCACACGTGCTAATTATCACAACCACGGACACTTGAAGTACAAATTTAGAGTTTGTTTTTATGCAACATTAAATTTACTTTTGCCAGCCTGGGTCCCTGTGTTGGTCCAGAGGTTCCACCTGCCAAAAGTCTTGTTTGTCTTTGTTCTTCTAAAATTAAGCATTAAAAACAAACAAACAAACAAACAAACACAAACCCACTTATTAAAAAAATTTTAAAAACACAATCTAAAACAACTCTACTTAGGTCCTTTTGGTGTAAATACAACTTTATTG
>NW_006400072.1:241878-243303 GCF_000299155.1 Elephantulus edwardii | reverse complement strand
CCAACAGCCTGTAATATAGTTCAATACCACTAGCAGAGCAAACAAGGTTTCGTTAGAGCATGACAGTCGTGAAGATATTAACTCACCCAGGTGCTGTTTCTCTGAATGTCTTCATCCTTGTCAGTGCCTTTTGATTTTCGGTGGCCTATTTTCGGCCTAAAAATGCATATTTGAAAGTAATTACTTACATGTGTGGATTTATAAATACCCTAAAATGTCATAAATTATGCCAGGAAATATGTTGAAATAAACTTCTACTTCTGTATAGTCTAAAACACAGATAGTCAGAAAGTGTGAGGTGGTAGATTTCAACATAGTTTAAAGGTGTCAGCTTTCCCCCAAATCTGATATATGTGCTAATTATCATAACTGGTAAAATTTGCATCCCCCACTGTCTACTTGTAGTACACGTACAGTTTGTTTTCTATGCCACAAAAATGTTACTTTAGATAGCCGTGGGCCTGGAGCTCAGCCCAATGTCTTTCCTCCAAAAAGTTTCATACACCTCCTTCCTCCTAAAAGCAAGTATAAACGAAAACATGCATAATATAAATAGAACAAATCTAAACATTGCCTATTGGTGTAAATACAATGTTATTAGCACACAGTATAGGTCACTCAATTACCCATGTTCATGGCTACTTTGATTCACCAGAGGCTGACATGCTTACTTGCAATAGTTTAAGATCTAAAGGGAAAATGAAATACCTGGCCCTTCAAAAAAATTCACTGTCTGTGCTCTAGCCCCAAACTCAACATTTAATCTTACTTTTTACTCGTATTTGAGGAATTGTCTAACGGGATTGATCGGCAAGTTTGGTAGAGAGAGGAAGCCCGCTGGTATTAAGATTCATGTTTCTGCTTCACCACCACTGTGTCTACTCTAATTTTAAGTTTTTGCAGCAGTGAGAGAATGAGGTGTTATTTTCATTACACTTAATATGTTGAGGCAGGCGATTTCCTAGATGATTTTGAGACGTTCTGTCACTAGAGGGAGCACTGGTGGCCTCGTGGTAAGGAGCTGCACTGCTAACCTGAGGACTTGCTATATTGTTCCAATACACCAGTTGCTCCCTGGGTGAAAGATGAGTAATTGCCTCATGTGTGATTGACGGTCTCTGAAAACCCGCTGGAGGATCAACTGTGGGCCTCTTCAAATTTGATGGGGAAACAACAACAATAGCAAATACCCGTAGTGGAATTACAAGATAAGGTTCTGAAATCTCAGTGAAGCCAATCACTAACTGGTCATCAACAAATTCTTAAACACCTGTATCTCGGGTTCCACACATGTACAGTGGGGATGAAATGATGTCAGAATTCTCAGGTATTTCACAAGGCAATTCTGTTCAAGACTCTTCTGTAGTCACTTCCTTAATAAATTACCATAATGTCATCTTCCTTATGTATATGTATGGATGATAG
>NW_006400072.1:231924-240557 GCF_000299155.1 Elephantulus edwardii | reverse complement strand
CATGTATGGATCTGGAAACACTAAAATTTCCTAAGTAGTTATTGCTGCTTTTACGTTCCATTGAGTCAAGCATAACTCATAGCCACCCTAGGAACTAAAGATCTGAACCCGGTTCTAACCTTGGTCATCCTCACACTTCCTGACACACAAGAGTTAATTGCAGCAGACACAGGTTGAAGGTCTTCCTCTCCTTTGCCTACCCTCCACCCCACCCTTCCCAGCATCATGTCCCTCTCCAACGAGTAGTCCCTCCCAGCAACATGTCCAAAGTATGTGAGGTGTGTTAGCAATCAAGTGTAAGCTGATTAACTGTCCCTGACTTTGTTTACAATCAGCTGTGGGTGGGAAGTTGATTAGCTGTATCTGAGCTAGTTTACAATTGCCTGTGGGTGGGAGATGATTAACTGTGTCTGATATTCCTTACAGTCAGCTGTGGGTGGAAAGCCTCTTGTGTAGGCAAACAGGAAAATGTCATAGGAGATGTCAGAAAATAAGTTGATGTAAGCTCTCTGCTTCCATATATTCTGAAAAGCTTAGAGTTTGGCTATTGCTTGTGCTTTTCTAGATGGACTGTGTGTCATAAAATTGAGGAGTGAAGGTTTATACATAGTGTAAAGGTGGAAATTTTGCCCCTGCCATCTACACATCTACTAATTGTCATAATCAATTTAATTCTGTCCCTCCATTGCCTACTTATGGTTCACATGCAGAATAAGTTTTCTAAGTAACATTAAAGCTTACTTTAGCAAGGCGTAGTACAGTTTAGGATTTTCACGTTTTGCATCCGCAAGCTTTTGTCTCCATTTATCCCTCTAAAACAAAACATCAAAGAAAACACTCATAATCTAAAATGAATCTATTCATCACCTATTAATCTAAATAGAATTACATTGCTACCCAGAAATGCTCATTAAATGATATATGTTCTGGCTATTTTCATTTATGGAGGTAGCATTTCTTAGCTGCATGTACAAATTCACTACCCTTGCTCTAGATTTAATCTTACTTTTGATTTTTATTGTATGTAGTAAATTGTCTCATTAATCAGATAAAGAATTGGCAACTTTGGGAGAGATGAACTCCTCTTGTATTAAGGTTCATATGATTCTGTTCCAAGCACCTACTCTAATTTGATGTTTTTGCATCAGTCGTCAATCTCTGGTATTTTGTTTTGTTTTGTTTTACATTTACCAGGTTAAGATAGGTGGCAGAAGATGTCCTAGATGATTTTGAGAAGTTCTGTTGCTAAAGGGTGCTCTGGTGTCCTAGAGGTAAGGAATGTGCTGCCAGCCTTAAGACATGCTGCTCATAGCCAGTGCCCATCCATGAGTGGAATATGGGCAGTCTCCTAGCATGCGATTTACTGCCTCAGAAAGCCCTCTGGAGGTCAGCTGTGGGCCCCTTCCAACAAGATAACGGCAATAACAGAAACCCACAGAGGAGCCAGAAGGCCAGGCTATGAAATTCCTATGAAACCAGTTACTAGCTATAAGATCTTCAGCACATTCTTAAACACGTCTTTCTTAGGTTCCATACATATAAAGTGGAGATGAAAGGATTTTTCAAAAACACCTAGCAAGGAAGGGATTTCTGTTATGGATTTCTTTGTAATCAATTCTTTAATAAATTACCATAATGTCATTTATAAATATACTTGAAAAATATTACAACATGTATCTATCATTGTTCTCTTTTGATGATACAATGCTTCCCTGTTGATCACCCAGATCAGTCTCGGATGTTGAAAATGTTACCACCTGTGTAAACAAAAGTGCACTGATCATACAGGTTCAAGCCCACTTTCCATACCTCTGGATAAACGTGAGTTTAATAATACGATGTCTGATGGCTCAAATAGAAATAGTTATCTTGGGGACACTTGTGGGGCAAACTCAACACTGCGCAAGTGTGTCCACTTTTTTATTGGACGTTAAAATTTACTTATTCCCACATATGCAGTGTCATTCAAATTCATATCAGGGCTCATACCCAATTCACTGTGAAGGATGAACCATATCATTAGTGTTCAAAGCCCAGCATAACTTTGCCTTCTTCACATTTCCCTGACCTAAGCTCCTGAAATTGTCCCTTACCTATTCCATTCTGTCATATGGCAAATCCTGCAATCTGATCGTCTTCTGAAAATAACCATGGGAATCAATCATGGCAAAAATAAATGGCAGAGGCATTATCTGTATTATATATGCACTTGAAAGCTGAGAAAATTTATATCCAAAGGACAGCAGCTCAGGCTGCAAATGAGAAGTAATTTTTTCATGAATTTGTCATCATTCATGGCTTCTGTATTTGGGAACCTGCCTCTTGGGGAAAAAAACTGCATTGTTATCAGGTCAGACAACTGTTAACAGAGACAACTCTAAAATCCACCTTTTAATTAACAGCACAATTACTGAGGGACAAGTCCACTGTGAGAGTATGTCACAGTTCTGAGTCATCTTCTTTGGAGGGAAGATTCATAAAAGTCTTTGCCTTGTCCTCAGATTTAAAAAGTATCAACTAGAAGCAAACTTCATTTTAAATAATGGTCACCTGTTCTCCATTTTTTCCTTAAAATACCCCTTTTTTCAGGTTCAGGACTCTTTATGAGCTCAGACAGATTTCCCTGAGATCTTCAATTGGCTAAAAATTCAACTACTGACTGAAAGGCTGGAAGTTCAAACACATAAACTGGTCTACTTTAGAAGACACACACCTGGTAAACTGTTTCTGAAAGGTGACAGCTAAGAAAAGGCTGTGAACACTTGTAGCTTTTATTCTCAGAGTAAAGGCAATGTGCTTGAAGGCCCTGGCCAACAACCTGATACCACTAGCAGAGTAAGCAAGTTTCCTTTAGAGTATGATAGTCATCAAGTTACTGACTCACTGTGAATATTTTTGCAAGCTTATTCCAAAGGGCTTCACTTTTGTCAACCACTTTATCCTCAGGAATTTCTAATACTGGACTGTCTATTTTAGGCCTAAAAAGGCAGATTAAAAAAGAATTACTTAATCTTATGGTTATAGAAATACCCTAAAATTTCAAGAGACTTTAAAAAAGATTTTTAAAAAAAATGTTCACATAAGCTCTCTGCCTCCATACATTGTGAAAAATACAGTTTGGTGATTGCTTGTGCTTTTCTAGATGGATTCTCTGTCATAAATATCAGGAGAAGTGAGGCATAAACAGACTTGTACAACAATGTCCACAGTAGCATCATTCACTATAGCAAGAAGATGGAAACAGGCCAAATGCCCAAGCACAATGGAATGGAATGAAAAATTATGGTCCATCCGCAGAATGGAATACTATGCAGCACATAGGAGCAATGATTTTCTAAATTACTACCTAACATGGGAGGGACAGGAGAGCATTATGCTAAGAGAACTAACTCAGTCTCATAAATACTGTCATTTTCTTTGTATGTTCATATTGTATCCTGCCACTTTTCTGAATTGGTCAACTATGTCCAGTAGTTTTCTTGATGAATACTTAGGGTTTTCTAAGTATACTATCATATCATATCATCTATTAGTATATTTCTAAATATCATATCACCTGCATATAGAAAACTATAACCACCACCAAAGCTGATATATGCACATTCATGTTTATCACGGCTTTGTTCACAATAGCAAAGAGTTGGAAACAACCCAAGTGCCCATCAACAAAGGAAGAGAGAAGCTGTGGTATATTCACACAATGGAATACTACGCTGTATTGAAAAACAAGAAACTCATGAAATATTATACAAAATGGTGACCCTGGAGGACATTATCCTGAGTGAATTATCTCAGTAACAAAAGGCAAATACTGCATGGTGCCTCTGTTGTAAAATGGGATCTACGTTGGGGTAAGAGACTGAGAAAGAGGGAATAAGTATGGATACTGCATTCAGACAGATAAAGGAGAGAAACATTTAAAAGGGATATATGATTAGGTATTATTGTCATGATAGGAGTTAGGATTTAAGGCTGCACAGTGGAGTGGACTTGGGGGGAGGGACTGCATATTAATGAAGGACTTTTTCAAAGAGAATAGTGAATTGATGGGGAGCGGTGGACAGGGAGAAAAGTGCAACAATGAATGAATGGAAATCCAAAGTCTCTGTAAACTTCCATTAAAATTAAAAATATTTTAAAAAGATAAATACTGTATAAGACCATTATTGTACAGCATGTATGAGTATCCAAGGTGGGGAAAGGGGGAAGCTTAAACATAGGGTCACACAATTTGATGGATGGAGGAAGGGATTGGTAAAGGAAAGGGCAAAGGTTCGGTGTGAAAACAATGTAGAGGAACTTTATGAACTTTGTATGTAAACAGTTTAAAAGAATTTTTTTTAAAACAGGTGATAGTGTGAAAAACAATGTATATGAACTTCATGAACTCTGTACGTAAAGAAGTAGAAAATAAATTTTTGTAAAAAAGGTGGTGGATTTCAATATAGTTTAAAAGTGGAAACTGTGCATCTGACTCCCATACTTGTGGCAATTATCATAACCATGGAAATTCTCATCCTCCATTACCCACTTATAATACAAATACAGAGTTTGTTTTCTATGCAACATTAAATTAACTTTTGCTAGCCTGCGTACCTGGTGTCTAGATGTTCCACAATCCAAGAGTGTCTGTTTGTTTCCCACTAAAACCAAGCAGAAAACACTTATCATCTAAAATAAGTCTACTTAGCACCTATGGTTATTGGCACACGGTAATCTCATTCAATTATACATTTTCTTGGCTACTTTGATTCACTAGAGGCAGAGTTTATTAGTCAAATATACCTTAGTATCTAAAGGGAATACTAACTACCAGGCCCTTCAGAAGAAATTCATTGCTCCTGCTCTAGCCCCAAACTCAACATTTAATCTCACTTTTGACTTGTATCTCATGACATTGTCTCTCAGCCAGAAAGTGGATCGGCCACTTTGGGAGATAAAGGAACTCTGGTGACCTTTGTTTTCATTTTTCTGTTCGAAGCACCATTCCATCTACTCTAATGTGAAGTTTTGAATCAGGCAGAGACCGAAGTCCTTTCTTTATTACTGTTAATGTTGTGATAGGTGGCAGGTGATTTCCTAGATGATTATGAGAAGTTCTGTTGCTAAACGGTGTTTTGGTGGTCTAGAGGTAAGGACATGCACTGCCAACATGAACGCATGCTTTAAAAAGCTAACAGCCGCTCCGTGGACCATATTTGGGCGATGGACTCCTGTGTGAGATTTACTGCCTGAGAAAGCCCGCTGGAGGGTCAGCTATGGACCACTTCCTACTCAATGTGACTTAACAACCATTATAGCAACCCTTAGAGGAACCAGAAGACCAGGTTCTGAGAACTCTACAAAACCAGTTATGAGATTGGCAGAGACTAGAGAGCATTATGCTAAGTGAACTCAGTCGCATCTGGATAAACATTGCATAAGACCTTTAGTGTAGAATGTGTATAAGTATCTGGAGGAGGGAGGGACAGAGAGGTGAGGATTGGCAGGGGTGGGGGAGGTTCACAAGGTCGCATAATTTGATGGGTGGATGGGGGGGTGGATAAAAGGGGGGTGACACCAGTTAACAGATGTACAGCAAATCCTTACACATTTGTATCTCAAGTTCCACATGTGCAGAATGGAGATGAAATCATGTCAGTATCCTCAGAGACTTCTAGCAAGGCAGTTCTGTTCCAGATTTTTGTATTCCCTTCATTAATAAATGACCATAATACCATCATTCTTCAACATACTTGAAAAAAATGACACACCATCTATCCATCACTTGCTCTCTCTTGCTGAAACGATGCTGCCCTGTTGATCAGTCAAATCAGTCTAAGATGTTGAAGTTGCTACCACCTTAAGTAACAGCAGGGCATTTATTACACCATAATCAAGCTCATTTTCTATACATCTGGAAAAGGTTCACAAGTTTAATAATAAGACAACCAATAAATATCTCAAATAGAAATAGTTAACTCAGGGGTACTTGTGGGGAAAATTCTAGATGTACAAAGTGTTGCCCTGTTTTTTACTGGAAAATATGGATTGTTTTTCAAATCCTTCCCAGGCACGCTACCACAAGTCCCATAAAGGGAGAATCATGACAACAGTCTTCAAGGCCCAGTATCACTTCGCCTCCTCCACGTTCCCACACCTGGGTTCCTGAAACTCCCCACAACTTACTACATCCTTTCATAAAACAAATAGTGCCACCTGATATTACTCTGAAAAAAAAAGTTAGCAATCAATCAATCATGCCAATAAAATAAATTGCTGTGGCATTTTCAGTAATTTACATGTACTTGAAAGCTGAGAAAATTTGTATCCAAATAACTGCAGCTCAGGCTGCAAATGGAAAATTTTTTGGAAATTTCTCATCACTCAGGGTTCTGTATGTGGGAACCTCCAGATCAGAAAAAAAATGCATTGCCATCAGGTCAGAGAACTGTAAACTCTATAAAATCCACCTTTTAATTAACAGCACAATTTCTTTAGGGAAGAGGTCGCATTCAGAATATCTCAAAGTCAAAGCGTCATTTTCTTTTGCTGGAAGATTCATAAAGAACTCTTTTTTGTCCTCAGTTAAAAACATCAAGTAGAAATGAACTTCATTTTATAAGATGGAGACACATGCTACTTTTTGATAATAAAATATTCTTTTGTCACAGATTCAAAATGCTTTACAGGCTCAGCCATATTTCCATGAGGTGTGCAAAAGGCTACAGCTCAAATACTCACTGAAAGGTTGCAGGTACAAACACAAGCCTTAGAAGACACACTCCTCGTACAGTGTTTCTGAAAGCTTATAGTTGAGAAAACTCTGGGAACACTTCAAGTCTTTACAAACAGAGTCCAGTGAGTGGGACTCTGCTTGGAGAGCTGACCAATATCCTGAAATATACTTAAATACCACTCACTAGCAGAACAAGCCAGGTTTCTTTAGACTATGACAGTTATCAAGATATCAACTCAAGTCAGCACTTTGTTGCATCATTTCCTGAGTGGATTCACCTTGGTATATTGATCCACTCTCAGTAACTTTTAATCTTGACATGGGGATTTCCAACCTAAAATGGATATGTTAAAATAATAAGTTACAAATATGGATACAGAAATACCCTAAAATTTCTTAAGAGATGTGAGAAAATATGTTCATGTAAGCTCTATGCCTCCATACATCTTGAAGAATAGACTGTTTACTGATTGCTTGTGGTTTTCTAGATGGATTGTAAGTCCTAAAGATAAGGTGTGATGGTACTGAGTTTCAGTATAGTTTAAAGTGGAAATTTTGCCCCTGCCTTGCACACATGAGCAAACTATCATAACTGAGGAAATTCTCATCCTCCATTTCTGACTGGTGGTACAGGGTTTGTTTCCTAGGGAACAATAAATTTTACATTTGCAAGACTTGGTCCTGGTCCTGAGCCCAAAATCCTGCCACTGTAGAGCTTTTTCCAGATTCATCCCTCTAAAATGAAGAATAAAAGAAAACAATTAAAATCTAAAACAATTCTACTCATCACCTATTTATGTAATTACAATGTTATTGGCACACTAATGCTCAGCCCATTATACATGTTCATAGCTACTTTCATTCACTGGAAGCAGAATTTCTTAGTCACACACAGCTTATGATCTAATGGGAAAACTTAACTACCTTGGCCCTTCCCAGTAATTCACTGCCTGTGCTCTAGGAAAAAAAAACCACCTCAATCTTTAATCTCTTGACTTGTATTGTATCTGATCAATTATTAATTTGGTCATGAACTGGCAGGTTTGGGAGACAGAGGACCTCGGCTGGCATTAAGTTTCCAGTTTCTTTTATGAACACTGCTCCATCTACTCTAATCTGAAGTTATCACATCAGCCACAGACTGAGGCTCTGTGTTTTTATTACAGTTACTGTGTTGTGATAGGTGGTAGGCATTTCCTACATGACTTTGAGGTGTTCTGTTGCTGAAGGCTGCTCTGCTGGTCTGGTGCCAACATGAAGACACGTTTTCAAATCCAGCAGCCACAAATGGGCAGTCTCCTCCCATGTGATTTACTGCTTCAGAAAATCCACTTGTGGGTCAACAATGGCGCCCTTCCAATACGCCATCAAATAGAACAATAACCCATTCAGGAACCAGGAGACCTGGCTCTGAAATCCCTTAGACAGTAGTTACTAGCAGTAAGATTTTCTCCAAATTCATATACATTTATATATCAGGGGGATACACACACACACACACACACACACACACTTGCGTGTGGTGTAGACAAAATGAAATCTGCATTCACAGATACATCAAACAAGGTAGCTCTGTTTCAGATATTTTTTGAATCACATCTGTAAAAATTACCATTATACCATCATACTTTGATATATATAGGTGTTCTTGTTGTTGACACATTTTAAAAATGTCACTGCATATTTGTACCACTTGCTTTCTTTTGCTCATATAATGCTTCCTGTTGATCACCCAGATCAGTCTAGGTAGTTGCAGGTGTCACGGGCTTGTGGAAACAGCAGTGTGTTTATTATAGCAGATTCAAGCTCACTTTTCATACCTCTACATAATCCTGAAAATGTTCCTAGCAAGACTGCTGATGGTTGTATTGAGCCATATTCTCAGGATAATTGTGTGACAAATTGTACACTGCAC
>NW_006400072.1:231194-231608 GCF_000299155.1 Elephantulus edwardii | reverse complement strand
CCCCCCCCCCAAATTTCTAATAACTCATGTATTCTTTTTATTTAAATAAAACGTTATTTTGTTTGTGATTTGAATGAATATTTCTCCCTTTCCCACTCCAGTTCACTTTTTATAAAAAAATTAATTCGTTTCGCAATTATTTACTTGCCCGCCGCGCCACACCTGCAGTCCTCTTTGCAATGATATAGCTCTTATTCTGGGGTTTTGTCTTATGTATGACGCCTAATCACATATTTAGTTTAGACGATTCTGTCTTTCTTCTCTTCCAATGCAATGGCCATTGTATATCCACACTTACCCTATTCTCCTCCAACCCCACCACACCACGTCATATCTATTTTTTCTAACATTTATTTTATTTTATTTTAAATACTGGTATGCAGTATTTGTTCTTTATAACTAAGATATTTCACT
>NW_006400072.1:226816-228400 GCF_000299155.1 Elephantulus edwardii | reverse complement strand
ATACAAAAATCAGTTGGATTTCTCTACAGTGACAAAAAGAATGCAGAGTTGGAGCTAAGAAAAACAATACCCTTCACAATAGCTAATCGCTGTGTAATGTTTTACAAAGTCTGCTGTATAGTATTCAATTGAATGAATATGCCATCGTTTTTCTATGCATTTATTTGTTGATGGGCACTTGGGTTGCTTCCGTCTCTTTTTTACTATAACTAATGCAGCATTCACTCAGGGATTCTGTATTTGAGAACCTATCTACCAGAAAAAAAATGCATTGCTATCAGGTCAGACAACAGTTCAGACAGTCAGACCACTGTAAAGTCCACCTTTTAGTTAGCAGAGCAGTTCCCTAGGGATGAGGCGAGTATGAGTACATCTCAAAGTTTTGGTCATCTTCTTTTGAGGGAATATTCATTAAGGGGTTCTCCTTGTCCTCAGATAATAAAAATATCAAATAGAAACAAACTCCAGTTTACACGATAAAGATCTCTTCTCCCCATTTACATGAAATATTTCTTTGTGTTGGAGTTAGGACTCTTTATGAGCACAGATAGATTTCCTTGGCATGTGCAATTGGCTAAAAGCTGTACTACTCACTGAAAGGTTTGCAGGTACAAACACACGCCTTAGAAGACACACTCTTGGTAAACTGTTTCTGAAAATGACAGCTGGGAAAATAACTAGGAACACTTCTAATCTTTACTCACAGAGTCTAGTGAGTGGAAATGTACATGAAGGCCATGACCAGCAGCCTGAAACACACTTTAATAAAATAGCACAACGAACAAGGTTTTTTAGACAGTCATTAAGACATGGACTCACCTTGTAGATAGCTCGGATAGACTGCTGAGAGAATTGCATGCTATCTGTGGGTTTGTTTTCAATATCTTCTCTAGTTGATGTATCACTACTTCTAGTGATGATTATGGATGGTCTAAAATGCATATTTTAAAATAATGACTCACACATGTGGATATAAAATACCCCAGAATTTCATAAGAGATGTCAGAAAACATGTTCACAGAAGCTCTCTGTCTCCATATAATTGGAAAAGCAGAGTGTTTGGTCATTGCTCATGCTATTTCAGATGGATTGTGGGTTTTAAAGATCAGGTGTAAAGGTGTTGGATTTCAATATAAATTAAAGGTGGAAATTTTTCTCCAGCCACGCACATGTGTCAAATCATCATAATGGAGGAAATTTTCATCCTCCATTGCTCACCCTTGCTACACAAAGAGAATTTGTTTTCTAGCAATATTAAATTTTACATTTCCAAGCCTGGATCCTTGTGCTGAGACAGATATTCTTCGTCCTGATCATTTTTTTCTTCTTTGTCCTTCTAAAACCAGTAATAAAAGAAAACATTTATAATCTTAAAAAAACTCACCCTACTCAATGCCTATTTGTCTAAACACAATTTTATTAGCACACAGTAATGCTCATTCCATTATGCATGTTCATGGCTACTTTCACTCGCTTGACGTGGAATCTGTCAGTAACATAAACCTTAAGGTCTAAAGTAAAAACTAAATACCTGGCCCTTCTGTATCATTAAATGTCCATGGTCTAGCCTAAAACTGAACATTT
>NW_006400072.1:222475-226078 GCF_000299155.1 Elephantulus edwardii | reverse complement strand
GATAAGCAATCGGCAAGTAGTAGAGACAGAGGCAATGTGCTCGTATTAAGCTTCACATGTTTCTTTTCCAAGTACCACCGCATCTACTCTTTTGGAAGGTTTTGTGTCAGTCACAGACAGATGCTCTGTCTGTTTTTATTACTGGTAACATGTGATAATGGCAGGCTATTTCCTAGATGATTTTGGAAATTTTGTCACTAAAGGGTGCTGTGGTGGCATAGTGGTAAGGAGCTGCATTGTCAAAATGAAGGCGTGCTGTTCAAATCCAGCAGCCACTCTGTGTGTGGTAAATGAAGAATCTTCTCCTGTGTGATTTACTCCCTCCTGCTGGAGAGTCAGGTCTGGGCTCCTTACAACCTCATGGAACGTAACAGTAACCCACAGAAGAACCTGAAGACCAATTTCCAAGTCCCTATCACACCAGATACTAGTGTAAGGCTTTCTGCAGTCTTCAACATCTGTAACTCAGGTTCCACACGTATGCAGAGGAGAGAAAATCATTTCAGTGTTCTTAGACTCCTGGCAATACAGTTCTGTTTCAGATATTTTTCCTTTTTGTAGTCTTTTCATTAATAAATTACCGTAATGCGATCATTCTTACATATATCACAACCTTTACTACTACTACTACTACTACTACTACTACTACTACTACTACTACTTATTATTATTATTATTAAGTAACCTTATTACTTATTCTCTTTAGCTCATACACTTCTGCCATGTGGGTCACTTAATCAGTTGATGTTGTTGACGGTTAACCACCTTGGATAAACGTGTTTTTATTACATTAGATTCAAGCCCACTTCTCATGCTTCCTGAAAAACTAGAGAAGTTTAGTAACAAGACTACAGATGGCTGTATTTGAGCCATTACCTCCAGGGGGATTGGTGTGCAAATTCTACTCTGTGAAATGTGTGTCCTCCTCTTTAGTGGAAGTTCACAATAACTTTTCCTCACAAATCCAGTGTTGTTCAAATCCTCCCAGGGCTTCCTACCTCACTCTCAAAGGGGAAGTAATGATAATACCTTGAAAGCCCACCATAATTTTACCTCCTCCCCACTCTGTGACTTGAGTTCCTGAATCTCTCACAACTACCTCCATTCCGTCATACAGCAAATCCTAACTCCTAACACTATTCTGAAAAGAACCATGGCAATCAATCAATCAATCAATCAATCAATTAATCAATAGTAAACAATGGCAAGAAAAAAAATGGCAGTGGTATTAACAGTGATCTGACTTTTCAGTCGAGCACTTAGTAGCTTGTTCGCACATGTCTGGTGGCTCCACCGATTACAACAGAGACCACGGCAGGCCTGAGGGAATAGAACCCGATGGTGTCATCGAGAGCAACTGGAATGAAATTATTGATAACTTTAAGGAATGAATTTAAAGAAATCCCTTCTCTGGGGTAGTTATGCTTATGGTTTTGAGAAGCCATCGGCTACTCAGCAGAGAGTGATTACTGCCTGCATTAAAGGGTATGATGTGATTGCTCAAGCTCAGACAGGTACTGACAAGACAGCCACATTTGCTATTTCCATCCTGCAACAGTTGGAGATTGAGTTCAAGCACTAGTATTGGCCCCGACCAGAGAACTGGCTCAACAGATCCAAAAGGTAATTCTGGCTCTTGGAGATTATATGGGAGCAACTTGTCATGGCTGCATTGGTGGAACCAGTGTTCAAAATGAAATGCAAACGCTGCAGGCTGAGGCACCACATATTGTTGTTGGTACTCCAGGGAGAGTATTTGATGTGTTAGACAGGAGATACCTTTCTCCAAAAGGGATCAAAATGTTCGTTTTGGATGAAGCAGATGAAATGTTGAGCCGAGGGTTTAAGGATCAAATCTATGAGTTTTAAAAAAAATTGAACACAAGTATTCAGGTTGTGTTACTATCTGCCACAATGCCAACTGATGTGTTGGGAGTAACGAAAACATTCATGAGGGATCCAATTTGAATTCTGGTGAAAGAGGAACACTTGACCCTTGAAGGAATCACACAGTTTTATATTAATGTTGAAAGAGAGGAATGGAAGTTGGATACACTTTGTGACCTGTATGAGACACTGACGATTACACAGGCTGTTATCTTTCTCAGTACAAGGCGCAATGTGGACTGGCTCACAGAGAAGATGCATGCTAGGGACTTTACAGTTTCTGCAGTCCATGGTGACATGGACCAGAAGGAGAGAGATGTGCTCATGAGGGAATTCCGATCAGGGTCATGCAGGGTTCTGATCACCACCGACTTGTTGACATGTGGGATTGATGTTCAACAAGTACTTTTGATTATATAATGATAACCTACCTACCAACCATAAGAACTACAGTCACCGAATTGGCAGAGGAGGTCAATTTGGGAGGAAAGGTGTGGCTATAAACTTTGTTACTGAAGAGAAGTGGATTCTTTGTGACTCTGAGACTTTCCACAATACTACAGTGGAGGAGATGCCAATGAATGTGGCTGACCGTATTTAATTCCTGGGATGAGATAGTTCTGAATGCTATGCTTGCTGTTGCTGAATAGGCGATCATAACGTGCACTGTGCTTCTCTCTTTGGGAATATTTCAGTCTCTCCTCAATGCTCATAACAGATCAGAAATACAGATTTTGATAGCAACACAACTTTAGTCATGAGCTCTTGTGAGGAAAGTCATTGGCTTCATCCTCTTAAAGAGTTAAGACTGTTGGGGTGAGTATAAAAGATGGGGGTCTGTAAAATCTTTGGTTCTTAGATATTTATTTCCTACTTATTTAGAAATGGTTATATTAGATGTTCTCTTTCATTTAATAATATACTTGTGGTCTAAAATATATAAGTGCTTTATTAAATCAGCCAATTAAGTTAAACTAGCATGTTGGTATGTGACATTGAGTTCCTTGTGACACATAGCGACCCTATGTACAACAGCCCTAAACCCTGCTCTATCCTGTGCCAATCGCACTGTCTCCAACACACCCAGCCTGATTACCTCAGTCACTGAATCAATCCACCTCATAGAGGGTCTTCCTCTCCTGCACCGTCCCTCCACTCTCCCAAGGATGATGTCCTTCTCCAAGGACCGGTGTCTCCTTACAACATGCCCAAAATATGTTAGACGGAGCCTCAGAATCCTTGCCTCCAAGGAGCAGCCTGGTTTAGTCCTTTCCTTAGCAAACCGTGGTACACTCAATACTCTTCTCCAGCAACACATCTCAAAAGCATCAATTCTCCTTCTACCCTCCCTAGTCATTGTCCAGCTCTCTGATGCAGATGTACCTTCGTCTCCAGAGACACACCATTGCTCTTCAGTTCTTTAGAGAGGTCTCTAACAGCAGATTTCCCCATCACAACACCTCTTTTAATTTCCTGACTGCTGGTGCCAAGAGTGTTGATTGTGGAGCCAAACAAACCAAAGCTGTTAACAATCTCAATCTCTTCACCATCCATCCTGATGCTGCCAATTGGCCCAGTGGTGAGAATCTTTGTCTTCTTGACATTGAGCCTCAATCCATATTGAAAGCTGCAGTACTTGACACTCTGCAGCCAGCGCTTCAGGTTCTCCTCAGTTTCAGCAAGCAGGGTTGTGTCATCTGCATAATGCAGACTGTT
>NW_006400072.1:219566-221675 GCF_000299155.1 Elephantulus edwardii | reverse complement strand
GATACAGTGACTCAGTATATTCTTTCCAAATTTTTTTAATACTTCCTGGATAATTTAATATTCTGCCTAAACCATCCTAATTATAGCAACTCGAGGTTTGCCTTTATTGTGTTTGCCCTTAGCCTGAACAGAAAGGCCTTTGGGAAAGTTTTTTTTAGAAAGCATTCAAATGCATTTTGTTTAATATTTATTCAATAAAGTATTTAATTAGTGTTAAGTGTGAACTGGACCCTGTTGCTAAGCCCCAGCAAGCAATCATATCCTAGGGAGGGTTAAACTCCCAGTAAAATGTCTATATTGCACATGTCTAAATGAAATGAAGTTTGAATTATAAATAAATTGTATATTCACTTTTGAAAAAAAGAGTAATTTGAATTTACTTAAAAACTGAGAACACTCACATGCAAAGGACAGCAGCTCAGGACTCAAATGAGAAGTAAATTGTCACAAATGTTGCATCAGTAAGGATGTCTATATTTTGGAATCTATCTACTGAAAGAAATTAATTGAATTGCTATCAGGTCGGAAAACTGTTAACAACTGTGTTCTTAGTTCTGTTGTTATGTGCTGTTGAGCTTCTTGCAACTCATAGAGGCCCTGTGTACAACAGCTCTGAACCCCGCTCCACCTGAACCAACCTTACTGTCTCTGACCCACCTACCCCATCACTCCAGTCACTGAGTCAATCCATCTCATCCAGGGTCTTCCCCTCTTGCGCTGTCCCCTCGATCTCCCAAACATGATGTTCCTCTCAAAGGACTGGTCCAGATGGAGCTTCAGAATCCTTGCCTCCAAGGAAAAGCCTGGTTTCACCCTCTCCAGAATGATACATTTTGTTCTCTAGCAGTCCACGGTATATTCAATAGTATTCTCCAGTAACCCAGCTCAACGACATCAGTTCTCCTTGTATCATCCCTAGTCATTGTCCAGCATTCTGATGCATAGCACATAATTACAAAGATCACAGCCTAGATCAGGTGCATCTTAATCTTCAGGCTGATATTGTTGCTCTTCAGTACTCTGGAGAGGTCCCTGACAGCAGGTTTTCCCATGCAGTTCTACTTTTGATTTCCTGGCTGCTGGTACCAAGATTCTTGATTGTGGCGCCAAGCAAGTTGAAGCTGTTAACAATCTCAGTCTTGTCACTGTCTATGAAGATGCCGCCAGTTGGCTCAGTGGTGAGAATATTTGTTTCATGATGTTGTTGTTCAATCCATATTGAAGGCTGTGGTCCTTGATTTTGTGCAGCAAGTGCCTCAGGTCCTCCTCAGATTCAGCAAGCAGGGTTGTGTCATCTGCATAACACAGGTTGTTGATGAGTCTTCCTGCAATCCTGATGTCACATTCCTCATCATAGAGCTCGGCCTCCTGGATGATCAACTTTAGACAACTCTGAATTCTATCTTTTACTTAGCAATGCAATTTTCAGTGGAAGCAGCCCCTATGAAAATATGTCAGAGTCTTGGGTCATCTTCTTTTGAGGGAAGTTTCATTAAGAGGTTCTCCTTGTCCTCAGATGTAACAATATCAAATAGAAACAATCTTCATTTTACACTATAAAGATATATTTTCTTAATTTTCATCAAAATATTCCTTTTCACAGGTTTTGGACTCTTCAGGAGCTCAGACACACTTCCTTGACCTGTGTAAATGGCTAAAAGCACAACTACTGGCTAAAAGGTCAGAGGTTCGGACATATAAAGACATGCCTCAGAAGACACACTCCTAGTAAATTGCCTCTGAATGGTGACAGCTAGGAAAACCCTGGGAGCACATCTAATCTTTACTCACAGAGCCAGTGAGTAGGAATCTGCATGATGGCCTTGACCAGGAGTCTTAAAATATTCTTAAATACCACTAGCAGAGCAAACATGGTTCTATTACAGTATGACAGTCATAGAGATATTGACTAACCTTGTGGATTTTTTTGGGTTCCTTCCTAATAGATGATCCTTTCTTTACTTTTAATTCTGCTTTGCTTTCTTGAAGCCTAAAACACATAATTAAAATCATTACTTACATATATAGATTTAAAAACACCCTACAATTTCGTAAATTGTTATTGCTAAGTGGTATCGAGTCATAGATGACTCATAGAGACACTATGAA
>NW_006400072.1:216694-218810 GCF_000299155.1 Elephantulus edwardii | reverse complement strand
GGATTGATTCAGTGACTGGGATAATTGGGATGGGAGTGTCAGAGACAGTGCGATTGGCACAGGACAGAGCGGAGGTTAGGGCTGTTGCACATAGGGTTGCGATGAGTCGCAAGCGACTCGACGGCACATAACAATGTTGTTGTTACAACATATTGTCTCTGGTGAATTGGCTCATTAATCAGACAATGAATCAACAAGGAGGAGAGACAGGGGAACTCCGTAGGTATTAAGCTTCATATATTATTTTCCAAGCCCCACTCTTTTACGCTCACTTGAAATTTTTGCATCAGTAACAGGCTGATGGTTTGCCTGTTTTTATTACAGATAACAAGTTGCAATAGATGTAAGCTGATTTCCAACATATTGAGATGTTCTGTCCCTAAAGGATATCCGGGGGCCTAGAGGTAAGGAACTCCACTGCCAAAATGAAGACATGCTTTTTAAATACAGGAGTTGTGCTGTGAGTGAGATATGAGTAATCTCTTTCTCTGTGATTTACCATCATCTCCTGGACACTTGCAACACCATGGGACATAACAGCAACCCATAGAGGAACCTGGAGACCAAGCTCAAAAATCCCTACGACAGCAGTTACTAGCTGTAAGACTTCCTCAAAGTCACTGACAGCTGTATATCAGGTTCCAAAAGTATACAGAGGAGCTGAAATAATTTCTGTATTCTCAGAGTCTCCTAGAAATGTAGTTATTCCAGTATTTGTAGTCACTTCATTAATAAATTACAGTAATGTCAATGTTCTCCTATGCATAGAGGTACATATTTGAAAAAAAAGTCACAACATATATCTGCTACTTATTTTCTTTTACACATACAATGCTGCCCTGCTGATCCACTAAATCATTTGAGGATGATTAAACTATTCCAGCCTTGAGTAAGCAGCAGTGTATTTATTACACCAAATTCAAGCCCACTTCCCATACCTGTGGATAAACGTGAAAAGTTTTATAACAAGAATACTGATGGCTGTATTTGAGCAGTTATCTCCAGGAAACTGCTGTGGCATTTTCTATAACTTGCAATGTGTACCGTCGTCTTTACTGAAAGTTTAACTTATTGTCACACATGTACAATGTGTTCACATCCTTCCCAGGGCTTCCTACCTCACTCCCAATAAAGGGGATATGATGATAATAGTCTTCAAGACCCTGGGTAACTGTCCCTCCTCCACATACACTTTCCTTAGTACCTAAAGCCATCCTCTGCTTCCTCCACTCTGTCATACAGTAAATTCCACTAACATTTTCTGAAAATAACCATGGAAATCAATCTAGACATAAATAATGGCAATAAAATAAATTTCAGTGGCAATATCAGTAATTTGAATGTATTTTTCAAAGCTGAGAAACAACACCTCAGGATTCAAATGAGAAGTAAATTGTCACCAATGTCCCTTTACTCAGGGATTCTGTATTTGGGAACATGCCTATCTGAAAAAATGCATTGCTGTCATGTCAAATAACTGTTAACAACTTCAGAAGACCCCAAAATAAATCTGTTATTTAGCAGCACAATTCCCAAGAGAAGAGGCCACTAGGAAAATAATTCAGAGTTCTGGGCAACTTCAGAGAACTCTAAAACCCACCTTTTACAAGTTCAATTTCCCAGGGATGAGGCCTCTAGGAGAATATGCCAGAGGCTCGGGTCATTTTCTTTGAGGGAAGTTCATTAAGGGGTTCCTCCTTATCCTCAGATGTAAAAATATCATCTAGAAACAACCTTCCTTTTACATGATAAAGACATGTTCTCCCTGCTTCCATCAAAATATTCCTTTATTGTGGGTTTAGGACTCTTTTTAGTTCAAATAGAATTTGTTGACCTCTGCAAATAGCTAAAGGCTCAACTACTGGCTAAAATGTGGAGTTGAAACATATAAAGATATGGCGTAGACAACAAACTTCTTGTAAACTGATTCTGAGAGGCGACAGCAAGGACAACACTAGGAGCACATCTGGTCCCTAGTTACAGAATCTAGTGTGTGGGAATCTACATGATGGCCGTGGCGAACAGCCTGAAATAGACTTCATACCACTAGCAGGCCAAGAAAGGTTCCATTAGATTATGTCAGTCATTTAGACATTGACTCACCTTGGGGATTTTT
>NW_006400072.1:215780-216399 GCF_000299155.1 Elephantulus edwardii | reverse complement strand
TAGTTAAAAGGGGGAAATTTGGTCCCTGACCCACACACATGTGCTATTATAACCAATGAAATTCTCACCCCCCACTGCCCACTTGTGATACACATAAAGAGTTTGCTTTCTAGACAACATTAAATTTTACTTTTGTAAGCCTGGGTCCTTTGAATCAGTTTGAAGTCCTGGTTCCAGAGATTGAGGTTTAGCTTCAATGATCTGAAATCCAGCATGAAAGAGTACACTTACAATCTATAACAAATCTAATCATTGCCTACAGGTGTAAATATAGTTTTATTAACATGTAATAATGCTCATTCCACTATGTATTTTCACAGCTACTCTAATTCACCTCAGGTAGAATTTCTTAGCTGCATTTATCAAAAGGACAATATAACTACTTAGCCTTTCAAAAAATTTCATTGCCTGTCTTCTAGACCAAAAGTCAACATTTAATATAACTTTTAAGTTGTATTGTATCTGAAGACTTGTATCATCAATCAGAAAATGAACTGGCAGTAGGAGAGACAGAGGAACTCAGCAGCTATTAAGCTTCATGTGTTTCTTTTCTAATCACCACTCCTTTTACTCTAAGTTGAAGTTTTTACATCAGTCACAGATCCATGTTCTGTTTGTT
>NW_006400072.1:212949-214062 GCF_000299155.1 Elephantulus edwardii | reverse complement strand
AAACCCTGGGAGCACATCTAGTCTAAACTCACAGAGTCTAGTGAGTGAGAATCTGCATGATGGCCATTACCAATAGTCTGAAATATAATTTTCACCACTAGCAGACCAAGAAAGTTTTCACTAGAGTATGCCAGTCATCAAGATATATTGACTCACCATATCACAGAAATTTTTGGTCAAACCCTGCTGTCTAGCTACACCACATGAGAGACTTTAAGATCAAGAGGAAGAGGCTGGCCCAGACCGAGCCAGGCTGAGTCGTGGTTTCTGGAAGGCTATACATGTCTCTGTTCTGCCTTTCTGGTAGTTTGGGTGAAACACTGCTGTCTAGCTAAATGACATAGGATAACTTAAGCTAAAGCAGAAGTGGCTGGGCCATACCGAGCTAGGCAGAGATGTAGTTTCTTGAAGGGAACTGACTTCCCTATTCTGCCATTCATGTACTTTTAGTGAAACACTATTGTAGGGTCACTGGCCTTGCAGGTCTCAGATCAAGAAGGGAGCCTAAATATGCATGTCCTTAACAAAACACTGCCATACTCTGGGTCACTATATAGTTAAAACAATCTAACATCTACTAAGACTCTCATAGTGCCAAGAAAGCTGCCGTCTGCCTCAGTCATCATGAAAAAATTACCCTTCTCCTAAAAAAGCAGAGCCAATGAATACCCCAGATACAGAGAATCAGAAGAAATATGTTGAACAACTACAGAAGAAGATGCAAATAATGGAAGAAATAACAGAAGCCATTAAGTGAGCAAATATCACAGAAAAAAACAATGTGAAAGAAATAATTTGAGGAGGAACAACTTGGACAGCAAAGGAAGAAATTACAAAAGATGGAAGAAAGACTTGGCAGTAGAGATGAAGAACTACATAAACTTGAAAAATCATCACAATAAAAAAAATTTGGCAATACCATCTCAGCCCAGGGTCTCATAAAAAAAGATTACAGATTACTACAGGACATCCACAAGAAAAAGACTGATCACCCAATTACAAAATGAGCAAAAGACATGGAAAGACTTTCACAGAGGAAGACATTTGAATGGACAACAAACCCATGCCGAAATGATCAAAATCACTGGCAGTAAGAGAGAGGCAAATAAAAAC
>NW_006400072.1:210539-211147 GCF_000299155.1 Elephantulus edwardii | reverse complement strand
TAAAGGAAAGGGTAAAGACCAGGTGGGGACCTGAAAAGACAGGGTAAAGAAGGACATAGTCCAGTGGGGATTAATTTTATAAAACAAAATGCATGGGAATGATTGTACGAAATACAATATGACTGAAGGATAGTGTGAAACACAATGTATATAAACTTTCTAAACAAACCAATATAAAAAAAATTGAAAAGAAAAAATCATCATAAGATGGAGAAGGTACAGACAACAAAGTACTGGGAATACCTGAAAAGCATGAAAATGCAACACAGAATATTAAGACCAAATTGGCAGAAGTGTTCAATATGCTGGTAGCAGAAAAATGTAGAAATGAAGAAATAGAAAAGAGAGAGTTAGTGAGCTGGAAGAACAAAGCCTAGCTGGAAACATACTGGAAGAACAATTAGAGATGTGACATAGTAAATGAAGGAAACATTAGAATCATGTGTGATGACATCAAGAGTAAAAACATACATATGATTGGAATTCCAGAACATGGGAGTGATAGAGAAATCCCTGAGAAAATGTTGGAAGAAATACTACAAGAAACTTGCCAAGTATTTTGGAAAAATGAGGAAATCCACATTCAAAACCACAGTGAACACAAAATA
>NW_006400072.1:207095-209689 GCF_000299155.1 Elephantulus edwardii | reverse complement strand
GGACATGATGCTGAGTGAAATATCTCAGTCACAAAGGGACAAATGCTATATGGTGCCACTGTTGTAGAATGAGGCTGACATTGGGGTGGGGGTAAGACTGAGAAAAACTGGATAGATTATGTTTACTGCATTGAAGTCTATGAGGGAGAGAATAGTTTAAAAGTATTATATTTTAAGGCATTATGTTTATCATAAAAGTACGGAATGAGGGTTGCAGAGTGGATTATATTTGGGGTGGGGTTGGGGTTGGGGTGTGTGCGGGGAGGATTGTGTACCAATGAAGGAGTTTTTCTTTTGCTTTTCAAGGAGAGGAGGGAATGGGGTGGGGAGAAAATGGCAACAATGAATGAATGGAATTCCAAAATCTCTGTAGCTGGTCATTGAAATTAAAAAAACAAAAACCAAAAAGTACTTTCCATTAAACTGCATTATATATTTTTAAAAAATTATAAAAAAGAAAGCAGGAGTGGCAATACAAATCTCTGATAAAATAGACTTCAGAAGGAAAACCACCATAAAAGATAATATGGGCATTACATACCACTTAAAGGCACAATACATCAGGAAGACATAACCTTGGTCAAGATTTATGTACCAAAATATAGAGTTGCAAAATACATAAAGCAATGGTTAACAGAATAGAAGAAATAAAAAGCACCACAAGGTAGGAAACATTAGTACACCACCATCACCTAAGGTTGGTCAACTCAAAAGAAACTCAATACACATGCAGAAGAGGATCAAACTATACAATCAGCCAACTGGGTCTGTAGATGTGTTTGGGATACTGCAGTACCCCAACTAAAACTCAATTCATTTTCTTCTCAAGTGCACATGGTCCATTCTTCAGAATCGATCACATGTTAGGACCTCAAAAAATTAAAAAAATGAAATAATACAAAGTTACCTTCTTAGACCATAATGTCACAAAACTAGAAATGAAACACTGGAGGGTAAAGCTTACAAAATCATCCATGTGAAAACAGAATAATTCTCTGGAAGAACTTGATTGGGTTATAAAAGAAAGAAAGAAAGAATGAAATGAAAAAGTTGCTCAAAACAAAGGAAAATGAAAATACAACATACCAAAACCTCTGGGATGCAGCTAAGGCAGTCCTCAGGAGGCAGTAACAATTAGCAAACACATAAAAAAGGAATAAAGAAGAAAAATCAATGATCTAACTCAACATCTCCATCAAACAGAAAAAGAACAACAATCTAATCTTACAGACTGTAGAAAAGAAATTATAAAGGCGAGAGCTGAAATGAATGCGATAAAAAGCAGAAAAACAATTGAAACCAACAATAAGCCCAGGAGAAGGTTTTTCAAAAGGGTCAATATAATTGACACACAACTGGCAAATGTATTTAAAGGAAAAAAAGAGGCAGATAACTAGATTAAGAAATTACAAGAGATGGCATCAAAACAGAAACAGATGAAACTAAATTGATAATATCGTAATATTATGAAAAGCTATACTGAGATAATGTCAAAAACCTAGAGGAAATGGACACATTCCTGGAAACTTATATATACCCTACTCAGACTGAAAAGGACAGACATACAACACTTGAACAAACCCATGATAAAAGAAAAAATTGAGTAGGTCATAAAAAGATATCCCCGTAAGAAAAGTTTTGGACCAGATGACTTCACAGCTGATTTCTACCAAACATTCAGTGAAGATCTGTAACCAATTCTACTTAGTTTTAAAAACAAATAGGGAAAGAAGGAATACTCTCAGAATCATTCTATGAAACAAGCACAACCCTACTATCCAAACCAGGTGAAGATATTAACACAAAACAAAACTACAAATCAATATATCTTATTAACATAGATGCAAAAATCCTTAACAAAATCGTAACCAATAGAGTTCAAAAGTACATTAAAAAAATCCCTCATGACCAAGTGGGATTCATAGCAAGTATGTAAGGATGCTTCAACATAAGAAAAACAATCAGCAGTGTAATTCACCATATTAACAAAGAAAATAACAAGAGCTATATGATCTTAGCAATTGATGCAGAAAAGGCATTTGACAAAATCTAACATCCCTTCCTCATAGAGACACTTAGCAAAATTGGAATAGAAGGAAATTTCTCTAATATAGTGAAAATAGATATGCAAAACCAGAGCCAATATCATTCTCAATAGAGAAAGACTGAAAGCTTTTTCCCTGAGAATAAAGACCAGACAAGGATGCTGACTGTCAACACTTCAATTCAATATTGTATTGGAAGTGTTTGCAAGGGCAATGCAACAGCAACAAGACAACAACAACAACAACAAAAAGGAAATAAAAGACATCCAGTTCAGCAAAGAGATGGTTATACTCATCACTATATGCAGATGATATCATAGTGTACCGCAAGTACTCAACAACAACAACAACAAAAATCTGTTAGAGCTAGTACATCAATTCAGCAGAGTGACAGGATATAAGACCAATATCCAAAAAATGAGTGTGATTCCTCTACCATAACAAAGAGAGAACTCAGAGAAGGAAACCAAGAAAGAAAAATTATTTACAATAGCCAACCACAAATTGAGATCCTTGGGAGTGAATGTAACTAAAGACAACAAAGAAAAC
>NW_006400072.1:205091-206373 GCF_000299155.1 Elephantulus edwardii | reverse complement strand
GAGAACAAACATTTGGCAATACCATTTCAGTTGAGGGTCTCGTAGCAAAAGTTACAGAATCTTACAGGGCCTCCACAAGAAAAAGACTGACAAAACAATTACATTAGGCAAAAAGACATGGAAAGAATTTTCACAGAGGATGGTATTTGGTTGGCTAACAGACACATGAATTTGGATTGGCTTTTTCAATCTGAAACCCAGCATGAAAGAGTATACTTTTAATCTAAAGCAGATCTACTCATCGCCTATAGGATTAAATACAATTTTATTAGCAGACAGTAATGCTCCTGCCATTATACATTTTCTCGGCCACTTTTATTCACCTGAGGCAGAATTTCTTAGCAGCATGTACCTTAAAAGGAGAAACTACTTAGATTTTTAAATTATTTGCCTGTCCTCTACCCTAAAACTGAATGTTTAATATGAGTTGACTTCTATTATATCTGATGTATTGTCTCATTAATCAGATAATGATTGGACAGTAGGAGCGACAGGGAATTTGTGGGTATTAAGCTTTATGTATTTGTTTTCCAAGGATCACTCCTTTTTTTACACCTGATTCAAGCTCACTTTCTATACCTCTGGATAAACTTGAAAACTTTCACAAGACTAATGGTGACTGAATTTGAGCCTTTATCTCCAGGACACTGGCATAAGTCTACACTGGGCAATGTGTGCCCTTTCTTTGGAAGTTCAAATTAACTACTGTCACATATGCAGGGTTGTTCACATCCTTCCCAGGGATTCCCATCTCACTCAAAATAAAGAGGAAATCATGACAAAAGTCTCCAAGCCCCTGTGTAACTTAGCTTCCTCCACACTGCCTTCTCTGAATACCTAAAACTCTGCTGCTTCCTCCATTCTGTCATAAAGCAGATCCTACCAACTAACATTTTCTGAAAACAACCATGACAATAAATCAATAAATAAGTAGTAATGGCAATAAAATAAATTGCACTGGTATTATCAATAACTTGAATGTATTTCAAAGCTAAGGAAACTTATATCCAAATTACAAAAGGTTAGGCTGCAAATGAGAAGTCTACTGTTGCAAATGTTCCATTTCTCAGGGATTGCGTAATTGCTACCAGGTCAGACAACTGTTAACGTTAAACAACTCAAAAATCTGCTTTTTTGTTAGCAGCACAGTTCCTGAGGGACAAAGCTGCTTGGAGAATATCTCAGAATTCTGGGTCATCTTCTTCTTTTTTTTATTTTTTTTTTTTTTGGTCATCTTCTTCTGAGGGGAGATTCTTAAGGGTTCCTTCTCTTTGCCCTCAGA
>NW_006400072.1:186260-204472 GCF_000299155.1 Elephantulus edwardii | reverse complement strand
TTACAAAGAAAATGTGTCAATAAGATAGATTTCAACATAAAGGTGTATTTTTTGTCCTGCCTCACACACATCTCCTAACTATCATAACAGAGGAGAGTCTTCCCCCATTGCCTATTTGTGACATACATACATAGTTTCTTTTTCCAAGACTGTCTTCCTGGGCTTCGGTGGAAATCTTAGCGCCAGTAATCTTTCCTCCAAATATTTTCGACAGGCTTCGTCTGTCTGAAACCAAACATAAAAGAAAAACATTTATAATCTGTAACAAATAAATGCATCACCTTTAAGTTTAAATACAATTTTATTGGCACACAGTCATTCTTATTCAATTATACATAAACAGGGCTACTTTCAGTCACTGGAGGCACAATTTCTTAGTCTCAGATACCTTCATCTCGAAAAATAATATCCTACTTGATACTTTTAAAAAAAGTAATTTCTTGTGCTCTAGCCCAAAAATCAACATTTAATCTTACTTTTGACTTATAATGTTATCTCATCAATTGACTCATTAATCAGATAATGAATGGGTAAGTTTGGGAAAGAGAGGAACTCCACTGGTATCAAGCTTCATAAGATTCTTTTATAAGCACTGCTCCATTGACTCTAATTTGAAGTTTTTGCATCAGTCTGAGATCCAAGCTCTGTCTGGATTTTTTTTTAACTATCAACAGAACTTTATTCACTGAATGTGGACTAGGTAAATGCATCAGGGAGTTGTGTGGCCCTGGACTTGGGCCCTCTGTGTTTGGATCTTAGTGAGATGTGCAGTCTGCACTCTCCAGTGCTAGGGAGACAGACAAAGGGAATGTAATTCCCCCTTCCCCACCCGTGTGTGTTGAAGGAGTTAAAAGGGTCAAGTAGTAATCTAGTTATCCCTTCTGGGGCTCCCTGTCTCCCAGCCAACAGAAGGTCTGTGTTCCCAAAGCTAGGGGTAGATATAGCCTCCCACAACTCCAAGAATGAACTCCTGGCCCCACTCTTGGACCTGGTTGAGAGAGCCTCAAGAAGACCATGACAGGCCTAACTGGTAGCTAGCTCTACAGGCCCTTGAGACACTGTGCCCCAAGCCAGACAAAAGGGCTTTGGCTGAAAGCAAAAGTTCAAGATCCCTCTAAGGCCTTTGAGTTGACAAAACTGTTAGACGACACTGATGTGGTTGCAAAGCTGGGGAGAAAGAGAGGAGGGAACAAGAAAAGGCCTGCAAATCAGAGAAACCAGGACAGTCCCAGTGGCTGGCATCTGAGTGGACCCTGTCCAGGATGGAGGACTGTCCACAGGGCCCTTGCATAGTGACACACCCACCACCCTCAGCTTCATAGGCAAAGGAGAAGCTGGTTCCCCTGCCTCATGGCACACCCAGGCCACAGCCTTCCAGGGTATTCCATCATGAAGTCCCAGATGTATGGCCTGGAAGTTTGGTCCAACAGCCCTGGGAGCTAGGAGATTCAGACAGGGACCAGAGACACATTGAGACACAGGTGCCTGCACAGTGTGGAGGGAGGGAAAGTGGGCAATGCGCTTCAGAAGTAGACTTTGAGGGTCTGCAGGATGCCTTGGCAGCACAGTGGGCAGCTGCGGTGGTAGACTGGGTGGCACATCAGGATTTCCGTACAGGCCTGGCACAGGCAGAGGTGGTGGCAGGGCAGAAGCAACACAGTCTTGCTTTGGTCCTGGCAGATGATGCACTTCTGCTCCTCCTGCTCCTTCAACAGCTTCCATGGGTCCTGTCCAGCTGCAGGCTCCTCTTCCTCATTGAGCCTCTCCAGGCCTTGGGTAGGTGGCACTCTGACCTCCTCTTCCTCTGCCCCTGATGCAGGCCTGGCTTCAGGTGTCATCTCCTGGCCCCAGGGTCTGGCCAAGGGCACTCTCTTAGGACCACCCTGTGGGCCTCCAGGGGCCCCTACACGGCTGAGCCAGCTCACCAGCTGCATGCTCCAGACTCGGCGCCAGTCCTCCAGGCCCATCACCAGGTGAGACAGGCACACAACATCCTCTCGAAGCCGGTCATAGGATGGCCAGGCCTCGAGCTGACTGAGAGCTCAGGTAGCCAGCCACAGGGTGAGGTCTGGGTGCATCACAGTCACCGTCACGGCCAGCACACAAGTCAGCAGCATTCGGCCAGTGAGGTTGACAAATACAAAGTTGGCCAGCCGGCAGACAGTTGAGGCCAGCAGCTCTGGCACTAGCTGGCAGTGGGTACAGAGGAGAATGGCCATGGCCACAGTGCTGCTAGAGATGTGGGCAAGAAAGTCTGCCATCACATCTGTCAGCCTCCAGAGAGGCCCCAGCACTGTATCTCACAGGGCCAGCACAGGGAGAAGAGGTTCTGAGTGCCAATGAGACAGATGTTGACTAGGCTGTTGATCACATAGGCCACCAGCCTTGTGGAATAGTACGGATGTCACAGGCCTGGTGCAGCAGAGCATGGCCACTGGCAACCACACTGAGGACCCCTCGGTGCAGGATCTCTGGACTCCGAGGGCTCCATGGGAGGCCAGGTGCCCAAGGAGTTTTAGGCTCTCCAGACCAGAGCAGCAGCTGTAGAGCAGGGTACACAAGGCTTGCAATTCCCCGAAGGTGAATCGGACCAAAGCTTCGGTCAAGGCCAGCAGGGAAGACAGGACTCTATCACCCAAGTGCAGAAGAGTGGTCAGCAAGGTGTGTGGCAGGTTGTAGATGAAGGCCAGGAGCCAGGCCAGGGAAGCCAGGAGGGAGGACACCAGCGGGAAGTTGAGGTCCAACACCCAGGTCAGCATGTCCAATACCAGGCCTTCCCTGTGCACTACCATGTACACAGAGTTCATGACAGGGCCCTGCTGGTCAGTCCAGGAGGCAGGCAGGCCCTCAGCTGGGGGCGGGGCCTAGGCTGTCAATGCTTTGGCAGGGAGGGATTTACTGGGGAAGGAAGTGAGCACTCTTCAACCCAGGGTAAGAATCGGAGGAAGAAATTAATTAGAGGAAGTGATGTCTCAGCAGCAGAACCCAGGTGCAAGTCCTGGTTTAGAAAATGGGTTGCCTGAAGAAGAGGCCAAACATCTCTGGACATAGGCCCTGGCTATAAGGGAGACCTCAGCGTTGGAGCCTTGGTGGCTTACCATGGCCAGGCAATGGGTCACACTGGGAGGAGACCAGGAAAGGAAGGGATCCTGCGGGCAGGACAGGGCCAGTGCTGGTTGCCCGTGCAGGTGGGGCGGTTGTTGGTACAGGGTGGGGCGACACAGGCCAAGGTCCAGCTACTGCGCCCCCCCACAAGTCCTCGGGGCTCCTGGAGTGAAGTGACTCCGCCTGCCTCTGCAAAAGTCAAGTGCCACTGCTACTCCTCTGGGCGCCGCCAGCTTGTTGCTCAGTCTGGCTTTTATGAATTAATGTGATGCAACAGGTGACAGGTAACTTCCTTGACGGTTTTGAGAACTTCTGTCCCTAAAAAGTGCTATCTTGGTAAGCACTTAGAAATTACACTGCCAACACGAAGGTGTGCTGTTCAAATCCAGTAGATGCTCTATGGGTCAAAAATGGGCAGTCTCTTCAAGTGTGAAAACCAGTTTGAGTGTCACCTATGGGCCATTTCCAATTCCTTGGGACATAACAACCACCCATGGAGAAACCAGAAGAGCAGGATCTTAAATCACTATGACATTAGTTACCAGCTGTAAAATTTTCTGCAATTTCTTAAATATCATTATCTCATGTTCCACGTGTGTATATTAGAGATAAATCATTCCAGTATTCTCAGAGACACCTGGCAAGAAAGCTCTGTTCCAGATTTTTTTATACTAATTTGTTTACAAAATTAAACTTTTTAGATGAGGTTCTTTCATTGCTGTCATGGCCCTACACATTAATTAATCAACCCCGGACATCCTCATCCTATAGCCTCCACTCCAACCCCTACCTCAGATCCTCATACTCATTTTACAATAATGCTTTCATACAATATTTGTCCTTGAACCAAGATAATTCTTGGGAGGGACTGGAAAGCATTAGGCTGAATGAAATAACTCAGTTCCATAAGAAAAAATATTGTATAAAACCATTCTTGTAGAATGAGTGTGAGGATCCGAGGGTGGCGGGGGGGGGGCGGGGAGTGTGAAAATAGAGGGAGGAAGATGTACAGGCCGGAATTAATCATGTGGTTATATAATTAGATGGGTCAGGGGGTAAGGGAAGTGTTTTGTAATCACTTCATGGAAACATGCTCAAAATCACCAGCAATAAGAGAGATGCAAATCAGAACCACAAGGAGATACCATCTCACCCCAGTAGCAGTGACCAAGTTTAGGAGGGCAGCAAGCAGTAAATCCTGGAGAGCATGTGGAGAGGTGAGAGCTCTCATACGCTGTTGGAGGGATCATAAAATTGTGCAATCGCTCTGGAAGAAAGTTTATCATTTCCTCAAAAAGTTGAATACAGAAACTCCATATAAACAAGGTATTCCACCACTAGGAATATACCCCAATGAAATTAGAACTGAGATTTGGACACCAATGTTCACAGCAGCATTATTCACCATTGCAAGGACATGGAAACAGCCCAAATGCCCAACCACAAAAGAATGGATCGAGAAGATGTGGTAATTTGAAGCAATGGAATACTGCGTAGCATTCAGGAGCAATGATTTTGAAAAATACTGCGCAAGTTGGGAGAGGCTGGAGAGCATTATGGTGAGTGAACTAATCCAGTCTCGTAAGGACATGCACTGCATAGAACATTAGTTTAAAAATAGAGGATAACCATTAAAACATGTATGGGAACACAAAAAGGGTTTGGGATAGGGAGGGGAGGAGTAAGGATAGGTAAAGGTGACAGCACAGGGTTGCACAGTTTGATGGATGGAAGGAGAGGGGGAAGTAAATGTGAAGGATCTGGGCAAAAGAAAGAGTAGTAATAGACAAGGTCCAATGGTGATTAGTTTTATAAAACATAATGCAACACTATGGATGAAGAATAGTGTGAAACACAGTGTATATGAACTTTGTAAACAAACCAATAAAAGAAAAGGGAAAAAAAAATGATGACCGTCCAAGTATGTGTAGGATGTCACCACTTGGATTAAATAGCCCAAACACACTACCCGTACCTCTGGAAAAACTTGAAAAGCTCAATAACAAGACTCCTGATGGCTGTATTTCAGACGTTATCTACAGAGATAGCTATGGCCAATTCTACACTGAACAGTGCATGCCTTTTTCTTTATGGGAACTTCAAATTAACCTATTCTCACATATTCGAGGATACTCAGATCCTTCCAAGAGCTTCCGAGCCCACTCTCAAGAAGAGAGCAATCCTGATATTAGTCTTCAAGATCTAATATATTTATGTCTTTTCCACATTTCCACCTGAGCTCCTGAAAGTCTCCTCAACTATCCCCATTCTGTCATATAGCAAATCCTGCACCTGACTTTATTCTGAAAACAACCATGGCAAGAAATACATAATGGAAATAGAATACATTGCAGTGGCATTTCATTAAATTCAATGTCCTTCAAAACTTAGACAATTTATATCCAAAATATGTAAATGTTTCAGCTCAGGCTGCAAAGAACTAAATTTTTTTGCAAATTTCTCATCGTTCAGGGATTTTGTATTTGAGAACCTACCTATCTGAAAACATGCATTGCTTTTCAAGCAAAACAGGTCAGGGAACTGTTAACAAATTCAGACAACTCTAAAATCCACCTTTTAGTTTGCAGCAAAATTCTCTGGGGATGAGGCTGCTATGAGAACGTCTCAAAATTCTCGATCATTTTTTTGAGAGAATATCCCTTAAGGGTCCTCAGATATAAAATTATTAAATAGAAACAAACTCCATTTTACATGTTGAAGATCTATTATCCCTTTTTCATTAAAACATTTCTTTGTGTCAGACTTCAGACTCTATGATCACAGACCAAGATTCCTGAGATGTGCAAAAGGCTAATTGCTCAACTACTGCCTGAAAGGTTGCAGGTACAAACACAATCCTTAGAAGACACACCCCTGGTAACGATTTGTGAAAGGTCACTGCTGGGGAAACCTGGGAAGGCTTCTAGTCTTTACTCACAGAGTTCATTGAGTGTAAAACTGCATGATGGCTTTGACCAATAGCAAGAAAGGACATAAATACCACTAGCAGGGCAGACAGGGTTCTTTAGATGATCACAGTCATCAAGATATGGACTCACCATGAGCAGTTGATGTACTCTTGCATAAAGGTATTGAGTTCTGTCTGTGGGTCCATTCTCGGAATCTTGTAATTTCATGATGTCTATATGTGACCTAAACAGCATACATTTAAACAATTACATAAAGTAATTACTGGATATAGAAATACCATAAAACTTCATATGAGTTGTCAGAAAATGTTTACGTAAGCTTTGTGCCTCCATATATTCTGCAAAGTAGAGTGCTTGTCTATTGCTTCAGCTTTTTCTAGGTGGATTGTGTGTCATAAGGATAAGGTTGAAGGTGATTGATTTCAACATGGATTAAAGGTGCAAATTTTTCCCCTTCCTCTCACACATGCCATCACTATTATAGTGGAGGAATTTCTCACCCTCCATTGCCTACTTAGGGCACACAAAGTTTCTTTACTAGGGAACATTATAATTTACTTTTGTAATTCTGGGTCCTTGTGTTTAGCCCGAAGTTCTTCCTCTGGAGCACTTCGTTCCGCTTTGTCCATCTACAAACAGGCATAAGAGAAAACATTTAAGTGTTAAACAAATCTACTCATCAACTACTCGAGTAAATTTTATTGGAACTCAGTTATGTTTATTTCATTGTACATGTTCATGGCTTCTTTCACTTACCTGTGGCAGAATTCGTTAGTCACACAAACATTAAGATCTAAAGGAAAAACTAGATGCCTGGCTATTCTAACTAATTCATTTCCCATGGTCTAACCTAAAAATCAACATTTAATATTACATTTCCCCCATGTTTTTTTTTAAAAAAACCCTTTATTTTGTCTTGGTTTACTTGCAAAGTTTGTATACATTGTGTTTCACACTAGTCTTAATTTATATTATGTTTTGTACAATCATTCCCATGCATTATATTTTATAAAATTAATCACCATTGGACTATGCCACCAACATTACCCTGCCTTTTCTTGTCTCCACTGGATTTTTCTCCTTGCGTTTACTCCCTCTGTCCACCCACCAAATTTGCGACCCCGTGGCTTTGTGCCTCACCATCCTCACCTCTCTGCTTCCTCTCCTTTTCCCCTTGGGTTCCTATACATGCTCTACTAGTTATCCTTCTATTTTTAAACAAATGGTCGTATGCAGTATTTGTCCTTATGAGATTGAGCTAATTCACTCAGCATAATGCTATCCAGTCTCTGCCAAGGTATGTAAAATTGTTCAAAATCATTTCTCCTGAGTGCTGCTTAGTATTGGATTGTGTGATTGTAACACATTCTCTCAATCCATTCAGTTGTACTTAGACATTCAGGCTGTCTCCATGTTCTTGTGATAATAACAGTACTATGAACATTTGTGTACAAATCTTAATTTATGTCTCAGTTCCAAGTTCCCTGGAGTATATTCCTGTAGATGAATAACTGGTCATGTGGAGTTGTACTTACATCTAGTGAATTGTCTCTTTAACGACATAAGGAATCAGCAAGCAGGAGAGACAGAGGAATCCCTCTGGTATTACGAGCAACAATCCATTGACTCTAATTTGAAGGTTTTGATTTTATTACAGGTGACATGTTGTGATAGGTGGCAGCTGATTTCCTACACCATTTTGAGAAGTTGTGTCCCTAATGAGTGCTCTGGTGGCCTTGTGGCAGTGATCTGCACTGCCAAACGAAGGCACACTATTCAAATCCAGCAGCTGCTCTGTGAGTGAGTGATGAGTAACCTTCCCCTGTGTGATTTGAAGCCTCATGCTGGAGAATCAGCTATGGGCCTCTTGCAATGTCATAGGACAGAACAACAAAACAAGCCAAGCTCCAAAATCCTTAGGACACCAGTTACTAACAGTAAGAATTTCTGTAAACTCTTCAACATCTATATCTCAGTCTTCACAAGTGTACAGAGGAGGTGAAATAATTTCAGTACTCTCAGAGTCTCCTGGTAAGGTAGTTCTGTTCCAGAATTTTTTTGGTAATATTTTATTAATAAATTACCATAATATCATCATTCTGCCATATACAGAGATACACACTTGGGAAAATATCACAACATATGTCTATCACTTATTCTCTTGTGCTCACACAATGCTTTCCTGTTGATCACCTAAATCAGTGGAGGACGGTGAAGGGTAACAGCCTTGAGAAAAGAGCAGTGTATTTAATACTCCAGACTGAAGCTCACTTCATATACTTGCTGAAAAACTATAGATTTCATAACAAGACAACTGATGGCTGTAACTAAGCCGTTATCTTGAGCCGGATTTTTGTGGCAAATTCTACCTGTGCAATGTGTGCCCTCACCCTTGTGGGAAATTCAAATTACTGATCTTCATATACACTCTAGTGTTCAAACCTTCCCAGGGCATTCTACTTCACCGCTAATAGAGGGGAAATCATGGTAATACTATCCCAGGTCCAGCATAACTTTGCAGCTTCCCCAATCAGTGACTTGAGCTCTTGAAACTCTGAAAAACTTACTCTTTCCTGTTAAACAGCAAATCCTAATGCTTAACAATATTCTGAAACAATCACAGCAATCAACAGTAAGTAAACAACGGCAAGAATAGAAATTGTAGCGGCACTAACAATATCGTCAATGAACTTCAAAGCTGACAAAAGTTACACCCAAATGACAGCAGCTCAAGCTGTAAATGGGAAGTAAATTTTCACAAATGTCCCATTACTAAGGGTTTCTGCATTTGGGAAACTATTAACCTCTAAAACATGCATTTCTATCAGGTCGAAGAACTGCTAACCACTTCAGACAAGTCTAAAAGCCACTTTTTAGTTGTTGTTGTTGTTATGTGCCATCGAGTTGCTTGTGACTCATAGCGACCCTATGTACAAGAGCTCTATACGCTCTTCTATCCTGTGCCAACCTAGCCATCTCAAACGCACTTATTCCCACCTCTCTAGTCACAGAATCGATCCATCTCATCAAAGGTCTTCCTCTCCTCCGCTGCCCCTCCACTCTGCCAAACATGATGTCCCTCTCCAAGGACCAGTCCCTCCTTGCAACATGTCCAAAATATGTCAGATGAAGCTTCAGAATCCTTGACTCCAGGGAACATTCTGGCCTCACCCTCTCCAGGACAAACCTGTTTGTTCTCCTAGCAGTCCATGGTATATTTAACACTCTTCTCCAGCACCACAGCTCAAAGGCATCAATTCTCTTTCTATCTACCCTAGTCATTTTTTAGTTAGTAGCACAATTTCTGAGGGATTAGGTCTCAAGTAGAATATTTCAGAAGCCTAGGTCATTTTCTTTTTAGGGATGTTTCTTTGCCCACAAATGAAAAAAATAAAATATTAAATAGTAAACCCTTCATTTTACATAGTAAAGACCTGTTCTCCCTGATTTCATAAAAATATTCCTTTATCACAGGTTTTAGGACTCATTTTTAGTTCAGACAGAGTTCCTTCTCATGTGCAAATATCTAAAAGCTCAATAACTGGCTCAAAGTTTGGAAGTTCAAACATATGAAGGTCTGCCTTAAAAAACACACTTCAAATAAATGTTTCTGAAAGGTGACGATGAGAAAAAGCCTCAGAGCATATCTAATCTCTACTCAGAGTGTAGTGAATAGGAATCTGCATGATGACCATTACCCACAGCCTGAAATATACATTAAAGCTCTATCAGACCAAACAAGCTTTCGTTAGAGTATGACAGTCATCAAGATATTGACTCACCATATCAGAGATACTCTGGGTGAAACACTGTTGTCTATCTACTCCACAGAGGATCCCTTAAGTAGAGCTGGGCTGAGATGTGGTTTCTGAATGAGAATAGACTTCCCTGTTCTGCAATTCAGGTACTTTGGGTAAAACACTGCTGTGTAGCTATAACATGAGGCATCCCTTAAGCTCAAGTGGAAGAGGCCCAGGCATGCCGATCCTGGTAAAGACATGGTTTCTGGAAGAAAATATACTTCCCTATCGTGCCACTTAAGGACTTTGTTTGAAACACCGCTGTGAAGTTACACCAAGTAAGATCACTTAAGTTCAAGTAACAGGCCACGCCGAGCTGGGTGAGACTTGGTTTCTTGAAGAGAACAAACATCCCTCTTCTGTCATTCAGGTACTTTGAGGAAAACACTGCTGTTGGGCCAGAGGCCCTGTGGGTCTTTAGTCCAAAAAGGGAGCCTGAATATATAGGTCCTTCAGAAAAAAAAATTGCCATACTCTGGGCCACTATACAATCACAACAACCTAACATCTACTAAGAAAAGACTCACATAATGTAAAGAAAGCAGCAGACTGCCTCAGTCATCATGAAAAACAAAAGAATTTCATCCTAAAAAGGAAACCCATTGACCCAAGATACTGAGAACTAGAAGAAATATCTTGAGGTGGAGTTATTTTAATAGCTATAAGAGATGCAAATAATGGAAGAAAACCCGGAAGCCTTAAGCGAGCAAACACCACAAAGAAAACAAAGCAGAATTAATAAGTTGATGAGGAACAACCTGAATAGCTATGGAAGAAAATGCAAAAGATGGAAGAAAGACTTGACAAAGAGAGATAAAGAACTGCAAGAACTTATAAAATCATCACAATGGAGGAAAAACACATTTGGCAATACCATCTCAGACAAGGGTCTCATAAAAGAAGTATAGGACACTACAGTGCCTCCAGAGGAAAGAGACTGATAACCCAATTACAAAATGGACAATAGACATGGAAAGACTTTCACAGAGGAAGACACTTGAATGGACAATAAACACATGAAGAAATGCTCAAAAGCACTAGCAATGAGAGAGATGTAAATCAAAACTACAAACAAATACCATCTCACTTCAGTAGCAGTGGCAAAGTTTAGGAAGGCAGCAAACAATAAATATTGAAGAGGCTGTGGGAGGTAGGAAATCTCACTGTTAGTGGGAGTGTAAATTGACACAACCACTCCAGAAGGCAGTTTAGTGTCTCCTCAAAAAGGGAACATAGAAACTCTACATGACCTTGCTGTTGCACTACAAGGAGTATACCCCAAGGAAATGAGAAGTGAGATGCATCCGGTGACATGTACACCAATGTATGTAGCAGTGTTAACGATTGCAAGACCATGGAAATGGCCCAAATGTCCAAGGACAACTGAACGAACTGTGAAGTTGTGGTAGATTTACACAAAGGAATACTAGGCAGCACTCAAAAGTAATCATTTTGAAAGTGTTACATAACTTGGGAGAACCTGGAGAGTATTATGCTGAGTGAACTAATGCAGTCTAATAAGGAAAAATACTGCATAAGACCATTATTGTAATAATAGAAGGATAAGTAGCTTTAGTTTGCTTGGCTCCACAACCAACACTCTTGGCACTAGCAACCTGGAAATTAAATGACATTTTGCAATGGGCAACTCTGCTGTTAGAGACCTCTCTAAAGAACTGAAGGGCAACGATGTCAGTCTGAAAAATAAAGTGCGCCTGATACAGGCCATGGTCTTTGCAATCACTTGCTATGCATCAGAAAGTTGGATAATGACTAGGGGTGATAGAAGAAGAATTGATTTCAAGACAACTATGAGATATCATCTCACCCCAGTAAGACTAGCAAAATTTAACAGAACAGCAAGCAACAAATGCTGGCGAGGTTGTGGAGAGTCTGGAACCCTTATTCACTGTTGGTGGGAGTGTAAAATGGTGCAACCACTGTGGAAAGAGATGTGGCGCTTTCTCAAAAAGTTGCAAATAGAGATACCATTTGACCCAGCAATTCCACTACTGGGAATATACCCTAAAGAGACCATATATGGCACCCAAGTAGATATACGCATACCCATGTTTATTGTGGCTTTGCTTACAATAGCAAGGAGTTGGAAACAACCCAAATGCCCATCAACAAACAAATGGGTAGAGAAGCTGTGGTATATTTGCACAATGGAGTATTATGCTGCATTGAAAAACAAGGAACTCATGCAATATTATTCAAAATGGGTGACCCTTGAGGACATTATGCTGAGTGAGGTATCTCAGCCACAAAGGGACAAATGCTATATGGTGCCACTGTTGTAGAATGAGGCTGACATTGGGATGGGAGTAAGACTGAGAAAAACTGGATGAAATATGTTTACGGCATTGAAGTCTTTGGGGGAGAGAATATTTTATATTTTAGGGCATTATGTTTATTGTAAGAGTACGGAATGAGGGTTGCAGAGTGGATTATATTTGGGGGTTGGGGGATGTGTGTGGGGGATTGCGTACCAATGAGGGAGTTTTTCTTTTGTGTTTGAAGGAGAGGAGCAAACGGGGAGGGGGGTAGGGGAGGGGTGCAACAATGAATGAATGGAATTCCAAAATCTCTGTAGATGTTCATTGAAATGAAAAATAAAGAAATTAAAAAACAGAACAAAAAAACTATGAATTTGATAAATAATAAAGACAGTTATAGAAAGGAAAAAAAAAGAAGAATTGATGCCTTTGAGCAGTGGTGGTGGAGAAGAATATTGAATATACCATGGCTTTCTATGAGAACGAACAGATTTGTCTTGTAGAAGGTGAAAACAGGCTGCTATTTGGAGGCAAGGCTTCTGAAGCTTTGTCTGACAAACTCTGGATATGTTGCAAGAAGGGAGCAGACCTTGGAGAGAGACGTCATGCTTGGGAAGGGGGAGGGACAATACAGGAGAGGAAGACCCTCAAAGAGATGGATTGATTCAGTGATTGGGGTAATGGGTGTAGGTGTGTCAGAGACAATATGATTGGCACAGGATAGAGCAGGGTTTATGGCTGTTGTACATAGGGTCGCTACGAGTCGCAGGTGATTTGACGACACATAACAACAATAAACAAAAACTATTAATATATATAGGAGGGGGGAGCCAAGGTGAGAACTGTGGGGAGCAAAGCAGTGAGGATGGTAGGGGTAAATCACAAGGTTGCACAATCTGGTGTTGGAGGGAAGGAGTAAAAGAAAGGGTAAAGATTTGGTGGAGATCTGAAAAGACAGGGTTATGATGGACATAGTCCAGTGGTGATTAATTTTATAAAACATAATGCATGTGAATGATTTTATGAAGCACAATGTGAATGAAAAATAGAGTTAAACATAATGTATATGAACACTGTAAGCAAACCAATACAAAATTAAAATAAATAAAAATCCTCACTAGTCAGAGAAGGTACTGCAAATATAGTACTGGGAATAACTGAAAGGCATGAAAATGCAATCCGTTATATTAAGAACAAATTGGCAGAAGTGTCCAAAAGGCTGTAGGCAAAAAAAAAAAAAGGTAGAACTAAAGAGATGGAACAGAGAGTCAGTGAGCTGAAAGGCAAGAGCCTTACAGGAACCATATTTGAAGAAAATTCAGAGATGAGATGTAAAGACAATGAAGCAAACTTTAGAAACATGTGGGATGACATCAAAAGGAAGACAATACATATGACTGAAATTCCAGAACGTAGGGGTGACAGGGAAATCAGTAAGAAAACTGTGGAAGAAGTACTAGAAGAAACTTTCCTAGGTATTTGAGGAATAGCAAAGTCTACCTTCAAGAACCACAGGGAACACCAACTAGACTAGACCCCAAAAATAAAGCATCAAGACATATCATAGTCAATTTTGTCAAATTAAAAGATAGGATAAAATACTAAAAGCAGTGTGAGAAATACTAACAGTCACCTACAAAGGGGAAACAGACTAAATTGTGGTTTCTCAGCAGAAACCATCAAGTTAGAAGGCAATGGGATGGAATACAGAAATTTGAAAGAAAACAACTGCCAGCCAAGGATCCAATACCCAGCCAAGCTCTCCATCAAATATCGAATAGAAATTACATACCTTCCAGAAAAGAAGGAACTTAAGGAGTTTGTGAAAACAGATATGGATTGAGACTCAATGTGAAGAAGACAAAATTCTCACCACTGGACCAATTGGCAGCATCAGGATGGATGGTGAAGGGATTGAGATTGTTCATAGGTTTAGTTGGCTTGGCTCCACAATCAACACTCTCGGCACCAGCAGCCAGGAAATGAAAAGATGTACTGCGATGGGGAAGTGAGCTGTTAGGGACCTCTCTAAAGTACTCAAGAGCAATGGTGTGTCTCTGGAGACTAAGATGCGTCTGGTACAGGCCATGGTCTTTGCAATCACTTGTTATGCATCAGAGAGCTGGACAATGACCAGGAAGGATAGAAGGAGAATTGATGCTTTTGAGCTTTGGTGTTGGAGAAGAGTGCTGAGGGTGCCATGCACTGCTAAGAAAACAAACAGATTCATCCTGGAGAGGGTTAAACCGGGCTGCTCCTTGGAGGCAAGGATTCTGAGGCTTCGTCTGACATACTTTGGTCATGTTGTAAGGAGAGACCAGTCCTTGGAGAAGGACATCATGCTTGGGAGGGTGGAGGGCAGGTGCAGATGGGGAAGACCCTCTGGGAGATGGATTGATTTGGTGACTGGGGCAATTGGGATGAGTGTGTCAGAGACAATGAGATTGGCACAGGACAGAACAGAGTTTAGAGCTGTTGTAGGTAGGGATTCCATGAGTTGCAAGCGACTTGACGGCACAAAACAACAACAACAGAATGGCTTGAATTAAGCACACCTTACACTCTAGAATCACATCCTTGCTTTTCAGCACTTTGGAGAAGTACCTGAGAGCTGATTTTCCCAATGCACTTCACCTTTTGATTGCCTTCCTGACTGCTGGTGTTAAAAGTGCTGCTTGTGGAGCCGAGCAAGCTGTAATTGTTAACAACCTCAAACTCTTCTTCAGCATCTATTATGGTGCTGCCAATCGGTCCAGTGGTGAGAATAATTGTATTCTTGATGCTGAGCTTCAATCCAGATTGAAGACTACAGTCCTTGACCTTCTGCAGCAAGTGTTTCAGGTTTTCTCCAGTTTCAGTAAAGAAGGTTGTGTCATCTGCACATCATAGGTTGCTGGTAAGTCTTCATCCAATCTTGATACCACATTCCTCCTCATAAAGCCCTGCTTCCCAAATGACCTGTTCTGAATACAGATTGAAAAGGGATGGAGACAGGATGCATCCCTGACACACTCCTTTCCTGATGTTGAACCATGCAGTATTTCCCTGCTCTGTTCTGAAGACTGCTTCCTGGTCCAAGTATAGGTTTCGAATAAGCACAATCAAGGTTTTTTTTGTTTCCATTTTCCTCAATGTTAGTGACAATTTGTTGTGATCCACACAGTCAAATGTCTTTGCATAGTCAATGGAACACATTCTTCTGGTACTCTTTGCTTTCTGCCAAAATCCAATGGACATAGGCAATAATGTCTCTACTGTCACAACGTTTTCTAAATTGAGCTTGTTTTTCTGGTAGTTCTCTATCAATGTGTTGCTCAAGTCATTTCTGGATAATCTTCAGCAGGATTTTGCTAGTGTGTGATAATTTTTGATAATTTCCACCCTCAGTCAGGTCACCATTGCTTTGGAATGAGAATAAATATGGATCTCTTGCAGTCAGTCAAGTAGTTGTCCTGCAGATTTCTTAGCACAACCTGGTGAGCACATCCAGGGCAGCATCTGTTTGTTGAAATACTTCAGTTGGTATTCCATCAATTTCTGGGGCTTTATTTATTGCCAAGTCCTTCAGACCAGCCTGAACTTCCTCCTTTATCACCATTGCCTCTTGATCATATGTGGTTTCTTGAAATTCTTCTGTCAGCCACTTCTTCTTGGTTCAATTCTTCCAGAATTATTTCATATTCTACCCATAGCATCCTTAAGCATAGCAACTCAGGTCGTGAATTTGTTCTTTAGTTCTTTCTGCTTAGAAATGCTGAGTGAGTTTGGCCCTTTTGATTTTCAATTCCAGCTGCTTGCACTTTTCATTATAATACTTTGTCTTGTCTTTCCAATCTGCCCTTTGAACTCTTTTATTCACCTCTTTTACCTTCTCTGTTTCTTCCCTTTGTTTTGGCTTCTCAGCACTCTACTGCAATGTGCAGAGTCTCTTCTCATATTCATTTGGGTCTTTTCTTCTTCTTTGTAATGACTTTTTGCATGCTTCATGAATGATATTCTTGACATTTCCCCATCGCTCATCTGGTCTTCGTTCAGTGGTGTTCAAGGCCTCAAACCTATTCCTGAGTTGTTTTTCCTTAAATTCATGGAGGATAGACTCAAGCTCAAATTTTCATCCCTGTGGATATTATTTAACCTTCTTTAGCTTTACTTTTAATTTGCATTTGTTTACTTGATGGTCTCTTCCACAATCAGCACCTGGCAGAGTTTTTACTGCTGCTATTGAACTTCTCCAATGATTCCTTCCACAGCCTGATTCCTGCACATTCCATCAGGTGAAATCCATTTGTATAGCCTGTGTTTATGTTTCTTATAAAATGTATTTGCTATGACTAAATCATTGATTGTACAGAATTCTATCGTTCTATCCCCAGCCTCATTTCTGTCATCAAGTCTATTATTTCCTACTACAGATCCTTCTTCCTGGTTCCCAAATTTTGCTCCACACAAATCTAGAGTCTGGGTTTTCAACTTTGGCATCATAACTCAGCTTCGGGAACCCTAGGAATCTGCACAAGACAGGATTTGAGACTGCCCTATAATGTTCTTAATCAGGTAACACCCATTCTCCCAGAAGTCCAAGGGCTTCCTTAACATCAGGCTTCCAGTCACCAACCTGTGTCTGACCCTCAGGCCAAATAAACACCACCACTATATCAGATCTAGAAGAGGCCTATCCCCCTATCCGGACCTTGGAAATAATAACACTATGTCATCAAAGTAAACAGAGACACTAAGTCACAAAACTCAGCAGAAGCTCAGTGGTAATGATCTTCCCTTAGTACTGCCTCAAGCAAAAATCTTTCCCTGAGGTTGGCACATAGGATTTGAACTTATATCCTCCTAAACAAGAGACAGAATATAGCACGAGAGAGCATTAGCAATGTGTGGTGCAAGACATGACAGAAGTGACTTGTGGACTAAGTTATCATATTAAGAGGTGGCTAGAGAAGGGATGCTTTGACCAGGTAGGTGGGAGTGCAAGAAATAGTGATGTAGCAGGGAAAGGGAAGAGATAAGATACAAATTCTTGGGGAGAATACATCTTGAATGTATTGGTTACTTCTGTAAGGGATTTGTCTTTCATCTGCTCAGTAAAATGATTGTCAGATACTGTTCTAAAACTAAGCATCCAAATTAAGACAGACTAGGAAAAAGGTTAGGTTATCCACTTCTGAAGTATAACAGGCCTTCAAAGACCATATACTGCAAAGCACACTTAGAGTAGACTAACAGATATTGCAACTGAGGCTGGCTTGTCCAATTTAGAAACACAAAGGAAGAGGAACCATTGTAAGAAGAAACTAATGATTGGTGTGTGGAAGATGAGAAGCACGAATGTAGGAAAACTAGACAGTGTTAATAAAGAAATGGAACACATAAATATTGACATATTAGGTATTAGTGAAACGAGATTGGCATGGGACAGTTTGAATCAGACGATTATATCATCTACTAAGCTGGAGATGAAAAGTTGAGGAAAAAACGGAATGATTTTCGATTAGGTATTATTGGCATGACAAGAGTCCAGAATAACAGCTGCATAGTAAAGTTGTCTGGGAGGTGGGGGGGAACTATATAACAATGAAAGAACTATTAAAAAGAAAAACAACAATAAACAGGTGGGAGGAGAGGCAGGGAGGAAATGTGGAACAATGAGTGAATGGAAATACAAGTTCTTTACAAACTTCCATTAAAATTTCAATAATAAAAGAAAGGTAATTAGATCCATTTTTAAAGCAATATTGTCAATGGCAGGATAATATCCATACACCATCAAGGAAGACCTGTTGATACCACTATTATTCAAATTCATGCACCAACAACCAGTGCCAAAGAGGAGGAAATAGATGATTTCTACCAACTATTGCAGTCAGAAATTGATAGAAAATATGTAACCAAGATATATTAATAATAATAATGGGTGACTGGAATGCGAAAATGAAATACAACATACCAAAACCTCTGGGATGCAGATAATAGCAACAGGAACACACACATGTAAAAGGAAGAAAGAAGAAAAATCAATGATCTAACTCAACACTTTCATCAGATAGGACAAGAAAAGAATCTAATTATAAAGACAAGAGCTGAAAACA
>NW_006400072.1:180845-186077 GCF_000299155.1 Elephantulus edwardii | reverse complement strand
CCCAGGAGTGGGTTTTAGAAAGGGTCAATAAAATTGACAAACTAATAGCAAACCTGATGACACCTAACAACAATAACAGCAACAACATAAGAGAGTTACGTTGCCCTAGTGGACAGAAAGTTATGCTACCAAGCCCAAGGTGGGTGATTTTAATCTGTGGCCTTCAGACCCGGTTTAAATTGTTTGTTTTTTTTTGTCAAACTTTGGTGGTGTTTCTGATTAAAACAAGGTTGCAAGCAGGAGTGGCATGCACTTCTGAAATGGCTAGCCTCTGGAAACTCTATGAACAGTGTTCTCAGGTCTTTTATTTACAGTGTCGCTATGAGTCTTCTACGACTCAATGGCACCTAGCAACAACAACCATAGCAAACATAACAAGAGAAGACAAAAGAAAAAGAGAAGACACAGACAACTCGATGAAGAAATGATAGAGGTGACATTACAACAGAACAAGATAAAATTAAATTGATAATATACAAGTGTTATGAAAAGCTATATACTATGATAATTCGGAAAATCCAGAGGAAAAGCACAAAGTCCTTGAATATTCCTTGAAACTCATGCCCAGCCCAGACTGAACAGGACTCATATACAACACATGAACAAACCCATCATAAATTAAGAAGTTTAAGAAGTCATAAAAAGACTTCCCCATATGAAAAGTCCTGGACCAGATGGCTTCACATGTGAATTTAACCAAACTTTCAGAGAATATCTATCACCAATTCTACTTAAAGTATTTCAAAGTATAGAAAAATAAGGAAAACTCCCAGAGTCATTCCATGAAGCAAGCATAAACCTAATACCAAAACCAGGCAAAGATAGCAACAAAAAAGAAAACTACAGGCCAAAATTGTAACCAATAAAATAAAAAAGCACATCAAAAAAGAAATCATCATGACCAAATGGGATTCATCAAAAGTATGTAAGGATGGTTTAACATAAAAAAAATCAACATAATTCACCATATTCATAGAGCAAATTCATAGAGCAAACAAGAACCATACAGTCTTAGCAATTGATTCTGAAAAGACATTTGACAAAATCCATCACCCCTTCCTCATAAAGACACTCAGCAAAACTGGAATAAAAGGGAATTTCCCCAACATAGTGAAAAGTATTTATTTGAAAAATATGAAATAAAAAAAAGAAAAAAAAGGTTAGAGGTTTGAACATATAAAGACATGTCTCAGAAGACACACTCCTAGTAAATCGTCTCTGAATGGTGACATCTAGGAAAACCCTGGGAGCACATGTAGTCTTTACTCACAGAGTGCAGTGAGTAGGAATCTGCATGATGGCCTTGACCAAGAGTCTAACATATACTTAAATACCACTAGCAGACATTCTTCTGGTACTCCTGCTTTTAGCCAAGATCCATTAAATACTAGCTACAATATCCCTAGTACCACGGCCCTGTCTAAATCCAGTCTGCACTTCTGGTAGTTCTCTGTTAATGTGCTGTTCCAGTCATTTGTGGATAATCTTCAGCAAAATCTTGCTTGCAAGTGATATTAATGATATTGTTTGATGATTTCCACACTCTGTGGGATCACCTTTCTTTGGAATGGGAACAAATATTGATCTCTTTCAGTCAGTTGGCCAACTGGTTGTTCTCCAGATTTCTTGGCACAATTTGGTGAGCACATCTATGGCAGCATCTGTTAGTTGAAATGTCAATTGGTATACCATCAATTCCTGGGGCCTTATTCTTAGCCAATTCTTTCAAAGCAATCTGAACTTCTTCCCTCAACACCTAGACTCTTGCTCATATGTTGTTTCATGAAATACTTCTGTGTCTGTCAATTCTTTTTGGTATAATGACTCTGTATACTCTTTCCATCTTCTTCTAATACTTCCAGGATCACTCAATATTGTGCCCAAAGCATCATTAAATATTGCAACTCTAGCTTAAATTTCTTTTTCAGTTCCTTGAAATAAAGAAATGCTGAGTGAGTTCGGCCTCTTTGATTTTGTGACTCCAGCTCTTTGCACATTCATTATAATACTTACCTTGTCGCACAGGCTTTTGAAATTTCCTGTTCAGCTCCTTAATGTCTTAATTTCTTTCTTCTGCTTTGGCTTCTCGGCGCTCCAGTGCAATATTCAGAGACTCTTCTGACATCCATTTTGGTCTTTTCCTTCTCCTCCATCTTTGCAATGACCTTTTGCACTCTTCCTGAATGATATTCTTGATATCTTCCCATTACTCATCTGGTCTTCTCCCATTAGTGTTCAAGCTGTGGCTGACTGTGAGAAGAATGGGAATCCCGGAACACTTGATTGTGCTAATGTGTAACCTATACTTGGACCAGGAGGGAAAGCAAGGAAATACTGCATGGTTCAAAATTGGCAAGGGTGTATGCCAGGCCTGTATCCAGTCTCCATACCTTTCCAATCTTTATGCAGAACAGGTTATCTGGGAGGCTGGGCTCTCTGAGGACAAATGTGGCATCAGGACTAGAGGAAGATTCATCAACAATCTGCGTTATGCAAATGATACAACCTTTTTGCTGAAACTGAGGAAGACCTGAAGCATTTGATGTGGAAGGTGAGGGACTATAGTCTTCAGTATGGATTGAGACTCAATAGCAAGAAAACAAAGATTCTCACTCCTGGGACAATTGGCAGCATCTTAATGGATGGTGAAGAGTCTGAGATTGTTCACAGTTTTGGTTTGCTTGGACCCACAGTCAACACTCTTGGTACCAGCAGCAAGGAAATTAAAGGATGTACTGCGATGGGAAAGTCTGTGGTTAGAGACCTCTCTAAAGTGCTGAAGTGCAAAGATGTCAGTCTGGAGACTAAGGTGCGCCTGATACATGACATGGTCTTTGCAATCACTTGCTATGCACTGGAGAGTGGACAATGACTAGGCATGATAGACAGAGAATTGATGCCTTTGAGCTTTGGTGTTGGAGAACAGCATTGAATATACCGTGGACTGCTAGGAAAACAAAGAGGTTTGTCCTGGAGAGGGTGAAGCTGGGCTGCTCCTTGGAAGCAAGGATTCTCAAGCTTCATCTCACATACTTTGGACATGTTGCCCTTGGAGAGAGATGTCATGCTTGGGAGGGTGGAGGGACAGTGCACGAGAGGAAGACTCTCAATGAGATGGATTGATTTAGTGACTGGTGTAATGGGGGCAGGTGTGTCGTAGACAGTGATATTGTCACAGGATAGGGTAGAGGACTGCTGTACACAGGGTTGTTATGAGTCGCAGGCGAGTGAAAGGCACATAACAGCAATAACAACAACAACCACTACCAGAGCAAACGTGGTTCTATTACAGTATGACAGTCATAGAGATATGGACTAACCTTGGGGAATTTTTTTAGTTCCTTCCTAATAGATGATCCTTCCTTTACTGTATCTTTCTTTAAAACTTTTAATTGTGCTTTGCCTAATTGCAGCCTAAAACACAAAATAAAAATAATTACTTACATATATGGATTTAAAAATATCCTAAAATTTCATCAGAAATGTCAGAAAATACTTTGATCTATGGTCTCTGCCTCCACATATTCTGAAAAGCAGAGAGTTTGAAAATGGTTGTTTTCAATGATGAATATGTCATAAAGAAAAAGGTGATTGAAAAAGGAGAAAACGCTGTCACTGACTCGCACACATGTGCTGATTATAACCGATGATATTCTCATCCTCCACTGCCCACTTGTGATACACATATAGAGTTTGTTTTCTAGGCCACGTTTAATTTTACTTTTGCAAGCCTTGTTCCTGATGCTTACTTAGTCTGAAGTCCTTCTTCCAAAGGGGTTTCTTCCACTTTGAGACTCTAAAACCAAGCATGAAAGAGAAAACTTATTATCTAAAACAAGTCTACTCAAAGCCTCTTAGTTGAAATACAGTTTTACTGGCACGCAGCAATGTTTATCCTATTACAGATTTTCACATCTACATGAATTCACCTGAGGCAGAATTTCTTAGCCACATATACCCTCCGATAAAAAGGACAAACCAACTACTTGGCCTTTAAAAAAATTCATTAACCATCTTCTCACCCAAAACTCAACATTTAACTATATTGTCTCTGGTGAATTGGCTCATTAATCAGATAATGAATCAACAAGGAGAAGAGACAGGGGAACTCTATAGGTATTAAGCTTCATGTATTCTTTTCTAAGCCCCATTCTTTTACTCTCACTTGAAATTTTTGCATCAGTCACAGACTGATGGCTTGATTCTTTTTATTACACATAACATGTTCCAATAGGTGTAAGCTGATTTCCTACATGATGTTGAGATGTTCTGTCCCTAAAGGATATCTGGGTGCCTAGAGGTAGGCCCAAAATGAAGACATGCTTTTTAAATACAGGAGTTGCTCGGTGAGCAAGAGATGAGTAATCTCTTCCTCTGTGATTTACCGTCACCTCCTGGCCACTTGCAACACCATCACACACAATAGCAATCCACAGAGAAACCTGGAGACCAAGCTCCAAAATCCCTATGACAGCAGTTACTAGCTGTAAGACTTCCTCAAAGTCACTAACAGCTGTATATCAGGTTCCAAAAGTATACAGAGGAGCTGAAATAATTTCTGTATTCTCAGAGTCTCCTAGCAAGGTATTTTATTCCAGTATTTGTAGTCACTTCATTAATAAATTGCAGTAATGTCAATGTTCTCTGATATATAGAAGTGCGTATTTAGGAAAAAAAAGTCACAACATGTATCTGTCACTTATTTTCTTTTACTCATACAATGCTGCCCTGTTGATTCACTAAATCATCTGAGGATGATACAAGTGTTCCATCCTTGAGTAAACAGTAATGCATTTATTACACCAAATTAAAGTCCACTTCCCATACCTCTGGATACACCTGAAATATTTCTTAACAAGACTACTGATGACTAATTATTCTGCAGAATGCTCTCCAATCTCTCCCAAGGCATTTAGTGTTTCCCACAAACATTTCTCCTGAGTGCTGCATCATATGTATTCCATTGCGTGAATATACCACAATTTTTCAGTGTATTCAGGTGTGATTGGACATTTGGGCTGTTTCCATGTTCTTGTGATGGTGAATAACGCTGCTCTCAACACTGATGTACAAAACTCGGTTTCTGTTATCTCAGTTTTCTTGTAGTGGAATATTCAGGTCTTACAGAGTTTGCCTTGCATTGCATCTGGTGAATTGCCTCATTAATCAGATAAGCAATTGGCAAGTAGGACAGATAGAGGAACTCCACTGTTACTAAGATTCATATTTTTT
>NW_006400072.1:178276-180639 GCF_000299155.1 Elephantulus edwardii | reverse complement strand
CTGTGTGATTTACTGCCTCCTGCTGGAGGCATGGGCCCCTTGCAACATTGTGTGACATAACAACAACCTGAAGAGGAATCTGAAGACCAAGCTTTGAAATTCCTGACACCGGTTACAAGCTGTATGACTTCCTGCAAAGTCTTCAACATCTGTGTCTCAGGTTCCACATGTCTACTGAGGAGTTGAAATCAGTTCCGTATTCTCACACTCCTGCCTGGCAGTTCTGTTCTAGATATTTTGTAATTACTTCATTAAGAAATTACCATAATTTCATCATTCTCACCTGTCTATTTATCATCTATCTATCTATCTATCTATCTATCTATCTATCTATCTATCTATCTATCTATCATCTATCTCTCCATCCGTCTATCTCTATATCAGTATATATTTAGAAAAATACCACAATTTTTTCTCCCCTAATACCATGCTGTTGTGTTGATCATCCAAGTAAGTCTAGGATGTTGAAAGTGTTTTCACTTCTATGTTTTCAAAGTGAAAGTGTTTTCACTCAGCATGCAAATGGGAAGTAAATTGTCACAAGCTTCCCATTACTCAGGGATTCTGTATTGGGGAACCAGCTTATCTGAAAAAAACGCATTGCTATCATGTCATACAACTGTTAACAACTCCAGACAACTCCAAAATAAATCTGTTATTTAGCAGCACAATTCCCAAAAGAAGAGGCCACTAGTAGAATAATTCAGAGTTCTGAGCAACTTCAGAGAACTCTAAAATCCACATTTTAGTTAGAAGCTCGATTCCCGAGGGATGAGGCCTCAAGGAGAATATGCCAGAGACTTCATTAAGGCGGTCCCTCCTTATCCTCAGATGTAAAAATATCATCTAGAAACAACTTCATTTTACATGATAAAGACATGTTCTCCCTGCTTCCATAAAAATATTCCTTTATCATAATATAGAGCCAGAGCTAATAAAAACAATACCCTTCACAATAGCTAATCACAAGATAAAATACTTGGGAGTAAATCTAACCAGAAGCACAAAGGATGTATTCAAAGGAAATTACCTCTCAAGAGTACTGAAGAGCAACGACATCAGACTGGAGACTAAGGTGCACCTGATCCAGGCTATAGTCTTCGCAATTACGTGCTATGCATCAGAGAGCTGGACAGTGAATAGGGTTGAGAGAAAGAGAATCGATGCCTTTGAGCTGTGGTGCTGGAGAAGAGTGTTGGATATACCATGGACTGCTAGGAGAACAAACAGGTTTGTCCTGGAGAGGGTGAAGGCGGAAGGCTCCTTGAAGTCAAGGATTCTGAAGCTTCATCTGACATACTTTGGGCATGTTGCAAGGAGGGACTGGTGCTTTGAGAGGGACATCATGTTTGGCAGAGTGGAGGGACGGCAAAGGAGAGGAAGACCTTTGATGAGATGGATCGATTCTGTGACTGGAGCGATGGGAATAAATGCGTTTGAAATGGCTAGGTTGGCACAGGATAGAAGAGCGTTTAGAGCTCTTGTACATAAGGTCGCTATGAGTTGCAAGCGACTCGATGGCACATAACAACAGCAACATACTACAAGAAACAAAAAGAGACCTGGTGAAGTGGAAGAATATCCCTTGCTCATGGATATGAAGACTCAATATTGTGAAAATGGCAATACTACCAAAGGCAATTTACACGTTCAACGCAATTCCAACACAAATACTACTCCCATTTTCAATGAGATAGAAATGGTAATCTGCAGTTTCATTTGGAATGCAAAGAAGCCCCAAATAAGCAAAGCACTCCTTAAAAATAGAAAAAAGGGAGGAGGCATCTCACTCCCTAGTTTAAAATTCTACTGCACTGCTGTGGTAGTTTAAGACAGCATGGTACTAGTACGGTGACAGACACATAGGTCAATGGAACAGAATTGAGAACTCAGAAATCGGCTCATCTACTTATCGTCAACCGATTTTCGACAAGGAGATGAAATCAGTTAAGTGGGGAAACGACAGCCTTTTTGAGAAATGGTGTTGGCAAAATTGGAAAACTATCTGCAAAAGAGTTAAGCAAGATCCACACCTCACTCCATATACAAAAATCAACTCAAGGTGGATCATGGACCTAGGACTAAAAGCAAGGACCATAAACTTCATTCAAGAAAAGCTTGGAAGAACTCTAGTAGTCCTAATCCACAACAGAAACAGTCTTCCAAGTATCCGGAAAAATCTACAACCAGGAGAAGATAAAATAGATGAATGGGACCTTCTAAGATTCAAATCCCTATGTTGTTGTTGTTATGTGCTGTCGAGTCGTTTGTGACTCATAGCGACCCTATGCACAACAGCCCTAAACCCTGCTCTATCCTGTGCCAACCGCACTGCCTCTGACACATCCATCCCGATTACCCCA
>NW_006400072.1:160942-172391 GCF_000299155.1 Elephantulus edwardii | reverse complement strand
TTTACTATGAAGGCAACCCCATTTTTCCTTGTCTTTTCATCTCCAGAGTAATATATCATATGGTCATCTGACTCAAAATGCCCCATGCCAGTCAATCTCATCTCTCCAATGCCTTAATATGTCAATATTTATGCGTTCCATTTCTTTCTTAACAATTTCTAATTTTCCTACATTCATGGCTCTCACATTCCATGTTCAAATTCCTATACACATCCAAAAGCTTCTCCAACAGGGTAAAAAGGGAAGCCACAGACTTGGAAAAAGTATTTGGTAATGACATGTCAGATAAGAGACTTATATATAGAATTTATAAAATACTTGAGCACCACAACAAAATAAAGGTAAATCATCCAATCGAAAAATGGACACAGGATATGAACAGACACTTCACGAAAGAAGACATTCAGATGGCCAACAAGCACATGAAGAAAAGTTCAAAATCCCTAGCTCTAAGAGAAATGCAAATCAAGACAAATATTAGATACCATCTCACCCCAGTAAGACTAGCAAAATTTAACAGAACAGCAAGCAACAAATGCTGGCGAGGTTGTGGAGAAACTGTTTCCCCTTATTCATGGTTGGTGGAAGTGTAAAATGGTGCAACCATTGTGCAATGTGGTGTGGCTCTTTCTCAAAAAGTTGCAAATAGAGATACCATTTGACCCATCAATTCCACTACTGGGAAATATACCTAAAGAGACCATAACCGCCATCCAAGCAGATACATGCACACCCATGTTTATCGTGGCTTTGTTCACAATAGTAAGGAATTGGAAACAACCTAAGTCCCATCAACAAACGAATGGATAGAGAAGTTGTGGTATATTCACACAATGGAATACTACGCTGCATCGAAAAACAAGTAACTCCTGAAATATTATTCAAAATGGGTGACCCTCGAGGACATTATGCTGAGTGACATATCTCAGTCAGAAAAGGACAAACATTGCATAGTGCCACTGCTGTAGAATGGGACTGACATCAGGGTCGGGGTAAGAATGAGAAAAACTGGATGAATTATGTATATTGCATTGAAATGGATGAGGGAGAGAACAGTTTAAAAGAAATATACTATAGGGTATTATGATTATCATAAGAGTCTGGAATGAAGGTTGCAGAGTGGAGTATACTCGGGGTGGGGGTGGGGCAGTGCAGGGGCGATTGTATACCAATGAAGAAATTTTTCTTATACTTTTCAAAGAGAAGAACGAACTGGAGGGGAGAGGTGGGCAGGGAGAAAAGTGCAACAATGGATGGATGGAAATCTAAAATATCTGTAAATGTTCATTGACATTAATTTTTTTTTTAAAGAAGAAAAGGAGGTCCCATTTATGGAGCAATCTTCTCTAGATTGGGCCTCTCCCCCCCCCCCACCTGTTTGAAAGCCTATTTATGCCATAGACAAAGGCTTATAATTTTGTTCTCATTTTGTCTCTTATGGTTTGAGGTTTTACCCTTAAGTCTCTGATCCACTTTGAGTTTTGTGTTATGTTGTTTCAGTTTTCTGTAAGACTATGTCCAGTTTTGCCAGCACCATTTGTTAAAGACACTGTCATTACCCCATTCAATGAGTTTTATTACTTTCTCAAATATCAGTTGACTGGAGGTTGATGGATTGAAATCTGTATTCTCAATTCTGATCCATTGGTCTATGTGACTGTTCTTGTACAGCTATCATTCTGTTTTGATTACTATGGCTATGTAGTGGGTTATTAGATCAGGAGATAAGATGTCTCCAAGAGCTTTTCTTATGCTGAGTTTCTTTCCAAATAAAACTGGAAATTGCATTTTGTATCTCCTTGAAGAATGTATTTGGTATCTGTATTGGGATTATACTGAACCTGTAGATTGTTTTTGGTAGGACTGTCATTTTCACAATGTTCAATATTTCAATCTATAAATAAGGAATATATTTTTTCATTCAGTTAGGTCTCTTATGGTGGTGATTTGTAGTTTCTTCCATTTTTACTTTGTCTTAATAAACTTAACCCTATAATACTTTTTGAATAAAAAATATTCCTTTATCATGAGTTTAGGACTCTTTTCCCCATTTTTTAAATAATTATTCATTTTAATAAAAATTTACAGAGCTTTTGGATTTCCATTCATTTATTGTTGCACTCTTTCATTGTTTTACAATCCCTTAATTCAGACAGATGGCTAAAGGCTCAACTACTGGCTAAAAGGTTGGAGCTTGAAACATATGAAGATACGGCTTAGAAGACATACTTCTTATAAACTGATTCTGAGAGGTGACAGCGAGGAAAACACTAGAAGCACATATGGTCTCTGGTTTTGTTAGCAGCACAGTTCCTGAGGGATGAAGCTGCTAGGAGAATATCTCAGAATTCTGGGCCATCTTCTTTTGAGGGAAGATTCCTTAAGGGTTCCTTCTCTTTGCCCTCAGATGTGACAATATCAACTAGAAACAAACTTCATTGTACATGATAAAGACCTATTCCCACTTTGTCAGGGACTCATTACAAGCTCAGACAGATTTCCATGATATGTGCTAATGGCTTAAAGGTCAATTACTGGCTGAACATTTATTTGGAGGCTCAAATATACAAACAGATCCCTTAGAAAACACACCTCTGCTAAACTGTTCCTGCAAGGTGACAGCTAGGACACCCCCTGGGACCCTTCTAGTCTTTACTCACAGAGTCCAGTGAGTGAGAATCAGTGTGATGGGCAGGACCTGACAAATACTTAAATACCCCTAGCAGAGCAAGCATGTTTCCTTTAGACTGTGACAGTCATCAAGATATTTACTCACCTGGCCGAATTTTTGGATTCTCTCATGAATGGCTTCTAATTTAGCTACTTGTTCACTCACTCTAACTTCTATTTTTGGAACGCCAAAATCCCATCTAGAATGCATATGTAAAAATAATTACTTATATAGGTTTAGAAATACCTTAAATTTTCATAAGAAACATCAGAAAATATATTGACAAAAACTGTCTGCTTCCAAATATTCTGAGAAGCGGAGAGTTTGGCGATGGATTGTATGTTACTAAGAAAAGGTTTCAAGAAGATAGATTTCAACATAAAGGTGATTTTTTTTGCCCCTGCCTCACACCCATGTCCTAATTATCACCACAGAGGAGATTCTTCCCCCATTGCCTATTTGTGACATACATACATAGTTTCTTTTTCCAAGTCTGTCTTCCCGAGCTTAGCTCGAAATATTTCCTCCGCATATTTTCGACCGGCTTCGTCTCTCTAAAAGCAAACATGAAGCAAAACATTTATAATTTGTAACAAATAAATGCATTACCTTTGTGTATAAATACAATTTTATTGGCACAGAGTCATTCTATTCAATTATACATGGACATAGCTACTTTCATTTACCGGAGGCAGAATTTTGTAGTCTCAGATACCTTCATCTCAAAAAATAATATCCTACTTATTCCTTTAAAAAAAGGTCATTACTTGTGCTCTAGCCCAAAATTCGACATTTATCCTACTTTTGACTTGTAATGCATGTGATTAATTGATAATCAGATAATGAATGGGGAAGTTTGGGAAAGAGAGGAACTCCACTAGTATCAAGCTTCCTAAGATTCTTTTATAAGCACCACTCCATCGACTCTAATTTGAAGTTTTTTAATCAGTCTGAGACCCTAGCTCAGTCTGGTTTTATGAGTTAACATGATGAAATAGGTGGCAGGCAACTTCCTTGATGGTTTTGAGATCTTCTGTCCATAAAAAGTATGATTGTGGTAAGCAATTAGAAACTGCACTGCCAACACAAAGCTATGCTTCAAATCCAGTAGATGCTCTGTTGTTCTTATTGTTATGTGCCGTCGAGGTGCTTGCGACTCATAGCGACCCTATGTACAACAACACCAAACCCTGCTCTATCTTGGGCCAATCGCCCTGTTTCCAATACACTCATCCCGATTACTCCAGTCACAGAATCAATCCACCTCATAGAGGGTCTTCCCCTCCTGTGCTGTCCCTCCACCCTCCCAAGCATGATGTCCCTCTCCAAGGACCGGTCCCTCCTTACAACCTGTCCAAAGTATGTCAGACGAAGCCTCAGAATCCTTGCCTCCAAGGAACAGCCTGGTTTAACCCTCTCCAGGATGAATCTGTTAGTTTTCCTAGCAGTCCACAAAGTACCCTCAATACTATTCTCCAGCAACACAGCTCATAGGTATCAATTCTCGTTCTATCCTCACTAGTCATTGTCGAACTCTCTGATGCTTAACAAGTGATTGCAAAGACAATGGCCTGTATCAGACTCATCTTAGTCTCCAGAGAGACACCATTCCTCTTCAGAACTTTGGAAAGGTCCCTAACAGCAGACTTTCCCATCGCAATACATCATTTCATTTCCTGGCTGCTGGTGCCAAGAGTGTTGACTGTGGAGCCAAGCAAACTAAAGCTGTGAACAGTCTCAATCCCTTCGCCATCCATCCTGGTGCTGCCCATTGGTCCAATCATGAAAATCTTTGTCTTCTTGACATTGAGCCTCAACCCATATTGAAGGCTGCAGTCCTTGATCCTCTGTAGCCAGAGCTTCAGATCCTCCTCAGTTTCAGCAAGCAGGGTTGTGTCATCTGCATAACGCAGATTGCTGGTAGATCTTCCACCAATCCTAAGGCCATACTTCTCCTCATAAAGCCCAACCTCCTGGATAATCTGCTCTGCATGCAGGTTGAAAAGGTATGGAGACAAGACACATCCCTGGCGTACACCTTTCCCAATTTTGAACCATGCAGTGTCCTTGCTCTGTTCTGACGACTGCCTCTTGGTCCATGTATAGGTTTCGCATTAGCACAATCCACTGTTCTGGGATTCCCATTCTTCTCAGAGTCAGCCATAGTTCGTTATGATCCACACAGTCAAACGCCTTTGCATAATCAATAAAACACAGATAGACATTCTTCTGGTATTCCAAGCTTTCAGGTAAGATCCATCTAACATTAGCTACAATATCCATAGTACCACGATCCCTTCTAAACCCAGCCTGGACTTCTGGCAGTTCTTTGCTGGTGTACTGTTCCAGTCGTTTTTGGATAATCTTCAGTAGAACCTTGCTTGCATGTGAAATCAATGATATTGTTCTATAGTTTCCACACTCTGCTGGATCACTCTTCTTTGGAATGGGAACAAATGTAGATCTCTTCCTGTTAGTTTACCAAGTGGCTGTTCTCCAGATTTCTTGGTACAACTTGGTGAGCACGTCCAGGGCAGCATCTGTTAGCTGAAATATGTCAATTGGTATACCATCTATTCCTGGCCCCTTATTTTTTGCTATTTCCTTCAAAGCAGCTTGAACTTCTTCCTTCATCACCATAGGCTCTTGTTTATATGCTATTTCATTAAATTCTTCTGTGTCTGCCAATTCCTTTTGATATAGTGATTCCTTATATTCTTTCCATCTTCTTTTAATACTTACTGAATCATTTATATTCTGCCTAAATCATCCTTGATTATAGCAACTAGAGGTTTGAATTCGTTCTTCAGTTCCTTGAGCTTAAGAAATGCTGAACAAGTTCAGCCCTTTTGATTTTCCGACTCCAGTTCCTTGCACATTTCATTGTAATATTTTGCTTTGTCATCCAGTGCTGCCTTTTGGAATCTTCTGTTCAGCTCTTTAGTATCTTGAATTCTTCCTTCTGTTTTGTCTTCTCTGCACTCCAGTGCAATATTCAGAGTTTCTTCTGACATCAATTTTGGTCTTTTTTTTCCTCTTCTGTCTTTGTAATGACCGCTTGCACTCTTCCTGGACGATACTTTTGACATCCTCCCACAACTCATCTGGTCTTCTCTCATTAGTGTTCAAGGCCTCAAACCTGTTCCTGAGATGATTCTGAAATTCAGGTAGATGATCTATGGGTCAAAAATGGCCAATTTCTTCCAGTGTGAAAACCAGTTTGAGTGTCACCTATAGGTCACTTCCAATTCCTTGAGGCATAACAACAACCCATGGACAAACCAGAAGAGCAGGCTCTTAAACCATTATGACATTAGTTACTGGCTATAAAATTTTCTGCAAATTCTTAAACATCAGTATCTCAGGTTCCACATGTATACTTTGTAGATAAATGATTCCAGTATTCCCAGAGACATCTGGCAAGAAAGCTCTGTTGCAGATTTTTAAAAAATAATGATTTATTTACATAATTTGAATTTTTTGAGGATATTCTTCCAATTTCGGTCACGCCCCTACACATTAAATTGTCCAACCCTATGATTAATTCACCTATACATCCTCATCCCCCATGTTCAACTCCAAGCCCTATCTCAGATCCTCATACTTATTCTACAACAATGGTTTTATACAACATTTGTCCTGGAGACTGAGAAAATACTTGGATGGGACCTGGAAAGAATTATGCTGACTGAAATAACTCAGACTCAGAAGAAAAAAGATTGTATGAAACCATTCTTGTAGAATGAGTGTGAGGATCCAAGGGGTAAGGATGAAGGTAGGGGGAAGAAGATGTACAGGCCAGGATTAATCCTGGGGTTGCACAATTAGACTGAGACACAAACAGAGATTTGTACACCAATTTTCATAGCAGCATTATTCACCATTGCAAAGACATGGAAACAGCCCAAATGCCCAACCACAACAGAATGGATCGAGAAGATGTGTACTTCCACGCAATGGAATACTGTGCAGCACTCAGAAGCAATGATTTTGAAAAATACTGTATAACTTGGGAGAAGCTGGAGAGCATTTTGGTGAGTGAACTAATTCAGTCTCATAAGGACATACACTGCATAAGACCATTATTGTAAAAATAGAAGGATAACCATTAAAACATGTATGGGAACTCAAGAGGGTGTGGGGATGGGGGAAGGGAGGAGTAAGGATAGGTAAAGGTGACAGCACAGGGTTGCACAGTTTGATGGATGGAAGGAGAGGGGGAAGTAATGTGAAGGATCTGGGCAAAAGAAAGGGTAGTGACAGACAAGGTCCAATGGTGATTAATTTTATAAAACATAATGTATGAGAGTGTATGCAACACTATGAATGAAGAATAGTGTGAAACACAATGCATATGAACTTTGTAAACAAACCAATAAAGAAAAAATTACCATAGTATCATATTTCTAGGTATAAAAAAATTCCAAAATGTCACAAAAGATATCTATCCCTTTCTCTCTTTTGAGCATATCATGCTGCCTTAGTGACAGTCCAAGTATGCCTAGGATGTTACCACTTTAATTAAGCAGCCCAAACACACTTCCCATTCCTCTGGTAAAACTTGAAAAGCTCAATAACAAGACTCCTTATGACTGTATTTCAGATTTTATCTACAGAGACAGGCATGGCCAATTCTACACTGAACAGTGTGTGCCGTGCCGCCTTCTTTATGGGAACTTCACATTAACCTATCCTCAGATATTCAAGATGCTCAGATCCTTCCCAGAGCTTCCAAGCCCACTCTCAATAAGAGAGAAGTCCTGATATTAGTCTTTAAGATCTAACATACATATGTCTCTTCCACATTTCCACCTGAGCTCCTGAAAGTCTCCTCAACTATCCCCATTCTGTCATATAGCAAATCCTGTACCTGACTTTATTCTGAAAACAACCATGGCAAGAAATACATAATGGAAAGAGAATACACTGCAGTGGCATTTCATTAATTTCAATGTCCTTTAAAGCTTAGACAATTTACATCCAAAAATATGTAAATGTTTCAGCTCACAATGCAAAGAAGTAAATTTTTTGCAAATTTCTCATTGTGCAGGGATTTTGTATTTGAGAACCTACCTATCTGAAAACACGCATTGATTTCAAACAAAACAGATCGGGGAACTGTTGCAAATTCAGACAACTGTAAAATCCACCTTTTAGTTAGAAGCGAAATTCCCTAGGAATGAGGTTGTTATTAGAACATTTCAAAATTCTGGATCATTTTTTTTGAGGAAATATTCCTTAAGGGTCTTCCTTGTCCTCAGATGTAAAAATATTAAACAGAAACAAACTCCATTTTACATGTTGAAGATAATGTTATCCCTTTTGCATGAAAGTATTTCTTTATGCCAGACTTCAAACTCTTTACGATCACAGACCAAGATTCTTGAGATGTGCAAAAGGCTAACTGCTCCACTACTGCCTGAAATGTTGCAGGTACAAACACAATCCTTAGAAGACACGCCTCTGGTGACTGTCTGTGAAAGGTGACTGCTGGGGAAACCTGGGAAGGCTTCTAGTCTTTACTCATAGAGTCCACTGAGTGTAAAACTGCATGATGGCTTTGACCAATAGCAAGAAAGGACATAAATACCACTAGCAGGGCAGACAGGGTTCTTTAGATAATTACAGTCATCAAGATATGGACTCACCATGACGATTTCATGTACTTTTGCCTGTAGGTATTGAGCTCTGTCTGTGGGTCCATTCTCAGAATCTTGTAATTTCATGATGTCTATTTGTGACCTAAAAAGCATATATTTAAACAATTACATAAAGTAATTACTAGATATAAAAATACCATAAAACTTCATAAGAGGTGTCAGAAAATGTTTATATGAGCTCTGTGCCTCCATATATTCTGCAAGGTAGAGTGCCTGTCTATTGCTTAAGCATTTTCTAGGTGGATTGTGTGTCATAAGGATATGGTTGAAGGTGATGGATTTCAACATGGATTAAAGGTGCAAATTTTGCCCCTTCCTCTCACACATGTCATCACTATCATAATGGAGGAATTTCTCACCCTCCATTGCCTACTTAGGGCACACAAAGTTTCTTTACTAGGGAACATTATAATTTACTTTTGTAATTCTGGGTCCTTGTGTTTAGCCCGAAGTTCTTCCTCTGGAGCACTTCGTTCCGCTTTGTCTCTCTACAACCAAGCATAAGAGACAACACTTCAATGTAAAACAAATCTACTCATCAACTACTCAAGTAAATGCAATTTTATTGGAACTCAGTTATGTTTATTGCATTATACATGTTCATGGCTTCTTTCACTTACCTGAGGCAGAATTTGTTAGTCACACAAACCTTAAGATCTAAAGGAAAAACTAGATGCCTGGCCATTCCAACGAATTCATTTCCCATGGTCTAACCTAAAAATCAACATTTAGTCTTACATTTCCCCCTTGTTTGTTTGTTTGCTTGGTTTTTTTTTTAAACCTTTATTTTATCTTGGTTTGCTTACAAAGTTTGTATACATTGTGTTTCACACTAGTCTTCATTTACATTATGTTTCATACAATCATTCCCATGCATTATGCTTGATAAAATTAATCCCCATTGGACTATGCCACCACATTACCCTGCTTTTTATTGTCTCCATTGGATTTTTCTCCTTGCCTTTACTCACTCTGTCCACCCACCCAATTTGCGACCATGTGGGTTTGCGCCTAACCATCCTCACCTCTCTGCTTCCTCTCCTTTTCCCCTTGGGTTCCTATACATGCTCTATTCATTATCCTTCTATTTTTAAAACAATGGGCATATGCAGTATTTGTCCTTTTGAGACTGAGCTAGTTCACTCAGCATAATGCTATCCAGTTTCTGCCAAGGTATGTAAAATTATTTAAAATCATTGTGCCTGAGTGCTGCTTAGTATTAGATTGTGTGATTGTAACACATTCTCTCAATACTTTCAGTTGTGCTTAGATGTTAGGTCTGTCTCCGTGTTCTTGCAATGATGATTAACAATACTATGAACATTGGTGTACAAATTTATGTCTCATTCCAATTTATTATGTCATTTATGTCTCAGTTCCAATTTCCCTGGAGTATATTCCTGTAGTGGAATAATTGGTCATGTGGAGTTGGACTTACATCTAGTGAATTATCTCATTAATGACATAAGCAATCAGCAAGTAGGAGAGACAGAGGAATTCCTCTGGTATTACAAGCACCAATTCATCTACTCTAATGTGAAGGGTTTGCATCAGTCACAGACCGAGGCTCTTCCTGATTTTATTACAGGTAACATGTTGTGATAGGTGGCAGCCGATTTCCTACATGACTTTGAGAAGCTGTGTCCCTAAAATGTGCTCTGGTGGCCTCGTGCTAAGGATCTGCACTGCCAAATGAAGGCATGCTATTCAAATCCAGCAGCTGCTCTGTGAGTGATAGATGAGTAACCTTCCCCTGTGTGATTTGCAGCCTTGTGCTGGAGAATCAGCTATGGGCCTCTTGCAATATCGTAGGACAGAACAACAAAACAAGACCAAGCTCCAAAATCCCTAGGACACCAGTTACTAACAGTAAATCTTTCTGTAATGTCTTCAACATCTGTATCTCAGGCTTCACAAGGGTACAGAGGACATGGAATCATTTCAGTACTCTGAGAAACTCCTGGTAAGGTAGTTCTGTTCCAGATTTTTTTTTGTAATCTCTTATTAATAAATTACCATAATGCCATCATTCTGCCATATATATAGATACATACTTGGGAAATTATCACAACATATATCTATCACTTACTCTCTTTTGCTCACACAAAGCTTTCTTGTTGATCACCTAAAACAGTGGAGGATGGTGAAGGGTAACAGCCTTGAGTAAATAGCAGTGTATTTAATACACCAGATTGAAGCTCACTTGATATACTTCCTGAAAAACAATAGGTTTCATAACAAGACAACAGATACCTGTAATTAAGCCATTATGTTGACGGCGATTTCTACCCTGTACAATGTGTGCCCTCACCCTAGTGGAAAATTCAAATTCATTATCTTCACATATTTACTAGTGTTTAAAACCTTCTGAGGGCATTCCACCTCATGGCCAATAAAGGGGAAATCATGGTAATACTATCCCAGGTCGAGCACAATTTTGTCGCTTCCCCAATCTGTGACCTGAGCTCTTAAGACTCTGTCTAACTTACTCTTTCCTGTTAAACAGCAAATTCCAATGCTTAACATTATTCTGAAACAATCACAGCAATCAACAGTAAGTAAACAATGGCAAGAATATAAATTGTAGCGGCATTAACAATATTGTCAATGAACTTCAAAGCTGACAAAAGTTACATCCAAAGGACAGCAGCTTAAGCTGTAAATGGGAAGTAAATTTTCACAAATGTCCCATCACTAGGGTTTCTGCATTTGGGAACCTGTTGTTTGTTGTTGTTATGTGCCGTCCAGTCGCTTGCAACTCACAGCGACCCTATGTACAACACCTCTAAACTCTGCTCTGTCCTGTGCCAATCGCACTGCTTCTGACACACCCATCCCGATTATCCCAGTCACTGAATCAATCCACCTCACAGAGGGCATTCCCCTTCTGCGCTGTCCCTCCACCCTCCTAAGCATGATGTCCTTCTCCAAGGACCGGTCTCTCCTCACAACATGTCCAAAGTAGGGTAGACGGAGCCTCAGAATCCTTGCCTCCAAGGAGCCACCTGGTTTGACCCTTTCCAGGACAAATCTGTTTGTTTTCCTAGCAGTCCATGGTACATTCAGTACTCTTCTCCAGCACCACAGTTCAAAGGCATCAACTCTCCTTCTGTCCTCC
>NW_006400072.1:150445-160390 GCF_000299155.1 Elephantulus edwardii | reverse complement strand
TCTGGGATTCCCATTCCTCTCAGAGTCAGCCATAGTTTGTTATGATCCACACAGTCAAATGCCTTTGCATAGTCAATGAAACACAGATAGACATGCCTCTGGTATTCCCTGCTTTCCGCTAAGATCCATCTAACATCAGCTACAATATCCCTAGTACCACGACCCCTTTTAAACCCAGCCTAGACTTCTGGTAGTTCTCTGTTGAACCTATCAACCTCTAAAATATACATTCCTATCTGGTCAAAGAACTGCTAACCACTTCAGACAAGTCTAAAATCCACTTTTTAGTGAGCAGCACCCACAATTTCCAGGGGATTAGGCCTCAAATAGAGTATTTCAGAGGCCAGGGACATTTTCTTTTTAGGGATGTTTCTATGCCAACAAATGAAAAACATCAACTATCAAATAGAAACAATCTTCATTTTACAGAGTAAAGTCCTGTTCTCCCTGATTTCATCAAAATATTCCTTTACCACAGGTTTAGGACTCTTTTTTAGTTCAGACAGATTTCCTTCACATGTGCAAATGTCTAAAATCTCAATAACTGTCTCAAAGTTTGGAGATTCAAACATATAAAGATCTGCATTATAAGACACAATTCTAATCAATGTTTCTGAAAGGTGACAGTGGGAAGAAGCTTAGGAGCATATCTAATCTTTACTCACAGAGTGTAGTGAACTGGAATCTGCATGATGACCATTACCCACAGCCTGAAATATACATTAAAGCTCTATCAGACCAAACAAGCTTTCGTTAGAGTATGACAGTCATCAAGATATTGACTCACCATATCAGAGATACTTTGGGTAAAACACTGCTGTCTATCTACTCCACAGGGGATCCCTTATCCTATTACAGATTTTCACATCTACATGAATTCACCTGAGGCAGAATTTCTTAGCCACGTATACCCTCAGATAAAAAGGACAAACGAACTACTTAGCCTTTAAAAAAATTCATTACCCATTCTCTCACCCAATACTCAATATTTAATTTGACTATATTGTCTCTGGTGAATTGTCTCACTAATCAGATAAGATAATTCATTAACCATGCATCAACAAGGAGAAGAGACAGGGGAACTCCGTAGTTATTAAGCTTCATGTATTCTTTTCCAAGGCCCATTCTTTTACTCTCACTTGAAATTTTTGCATCAGTCACAGACTGATGGTTCGCCTGTTTTTATTACATATAACATGTTGCCATTGGTGTAAACCGATTTCCTACAAGATGTTTTGTCCCTAAAGGATATCTGGGAGCCTAGAGGTAGGGAAATACACTGTCAAAATGAAGACATGTTTTTAAATACAGGAGTTGTGCTGTGAGTGAGAGATGAGGAATCTCTTCCTTTGTGATTTACTGTCACCTACTGGCCGCTTGCAACACCATGAGACACAACAGCAACCCGTAGAGGAACCTGGAGACCAAGCTCCAAAATCCCTATGACAGCAGTTACTAGCTATAAGACTTCCTCAAAGTCACTAACAGCTGTGTATCAGGTTCCAAAAGTATACAGAGGAGCTGAAATTATTTCTGTATTCTCAGAATCTCCTAGCAAGGTTCTTTTATTCCAGTATTTGTAGTCACTTGGTTACTAAATTACAGTAATGTCAATGTTCTCTGATATATAGAAGTATATATTTGGGGGAAAAAAGTCACAGCATCGATCTCTCACTTATTTTCTTTTATTCATACAATGCTGCCCTGTTGATCCACTAAATCAATTGAGGATGATTAAAGTGTTCCATCCTTGAGTAAACAATAATGCATTTATTACACCAAATTCAAGTCCACTTCCCACACCTCTGGATAAACTTGAAAAATTTCTTAGAAGACTACTGATGACTGATCGTTCTGCAGAACGCTCTCCAATGTCCCAAGGCATTTAGTGTTTTCCACAACCATTTCTCCTGAGTGCTGAATCATGTGTGAATACACTGCAATTTTTCAATGCGTTCAGTTGTGATTGGACATTTGGGCTATTTCCATGTTCTTATGATGGTGAATAACGCTGCTCTCAACACTGATGTACAAAACTCCGTTTTTGTAAGCTCAGTTTCCTAGTAGTGGAATATTCAGGTCTTACAGAGTTTGCCTTGCATTGCATCTGGTGAATTGCCTCATTAATCAGATAAGCAATTGGCAAGTAGGACAGATAGAGGAACTCCACTGTTACTAAGATTCATATTCCCCCCCTCCCCCCATGGACCACTCTGCCTACTCTAATTTGAAGGTTTTGCATCAGTCACAGACCGAGGCTCTGTCTACTTTTATTAAAGGTAACATGATGCAATAGTTAGTAGCCCATTTCCTAGAAGTCCTCTCTGGTGGCCTCATGGCAAGGAGTTGCACTGACAAAACAAAACACGCTATTCAGCAGTTGCTCTGTGAATAAGATGTAAGTAATCTGCTTCTGTGTGATTTACTGCCTCCTGCTGGAGGCATGGGCCCCTTGCAACATTGTGTGACATAACAACAACCTGAAGAGGAATCTGAAGACCAAGCTTTGAAATTCCTGACACCGGTTACAAGCTGTATGACTTCCTGCAAAGTCTTCAACATCTGTGTCTCAGGTTCCACATGTCTACTGAGGAGTTGAAATCAGTTCCGTATTCTCACACTCCTGCCTGGCAGTTCTGTTCTAGATATTTTGTAATTACTTCATTAAGAAATTACCATAATTTCATCATTCTCACCTGTCTATCTATCTATCTATCTATCTATCTCTCCATCCGTCTATCTCCATATCAGTATATATTTAGAAAGATACCAGAATTTTTTCTCCCCTAATACCATGCTGTTGTGTTGATCATCCAAGTAAGTCTAGGATGTTGAAAGTGTTTTCACGTTGAATAAACAACAGCGCAATTATTACACCAGCACAGTTGCCATACCTGTGGTAAAAATGAAAAAGTTTTATAACACAACTGCTGATACGTGTATTTGAGACACTATCTGTGGGGAGGGTGGTGTTGCCAATTCTACACTGTTTAGTTTCTCTTTTTCTTTATTGGAAATTCAAATTAATTTATTCTCACTTATACAATGACGTACAACTCCTTCCCTGGGCTTCTGACCTCATTTGCAATAAAGAGACAACCATGATAAGGCATATTTTGCCTCCTCCACGTTCACAGACCTGAGCTCCTGAAACTCTCACCAACTTTCCCTATTCTGTCATACAGCAAGTCCTGCATCTGACATTATTCTGAAAACAATCATGGCAATCAATCAACCATCCAATCAATCAATAATGTAAATAGAATGAATTGCAGTGCTATTATCAGAAATTTGAATGTAGTTCATCGCTTAGAAAATTTACATCCGAAGGAAACAACTTAGCCTGCAAATGAGAGGTAAATTTTTTGCACACTACTCATATATCAGTGATTCTACATTTGACAACCTACCTACTTGAACACATACATCGCTATCAGGTCAGACAACTGTTAACAAATTCAGACAACTCTGAAATCCATCTTTTAGTTAGCAGTGCAATTCCCTAGGGATGAGGTCACTATAAAAATCTCTCAAAATTTGGGGTCACTTTTTTTTGAGGGAATATCCCTTAAGGGTCCTCTTTGTCCTGAGATGTGAAAATATCAAATGGAGGCAACAGTCATTTCACATGATAAAGGTTTGTCCTCCCTGTTTTCATTAAAATAATTCTTTGTGCCGGATTTAGGACTCTTTATGAGCACAGACAGTTTTTCTGAAGATGCACAAAAGGCTAAAAGTCAACTAGGTTGAGCCCAACTAGCTCAAAGGTTGCGGTACAAACACATGCCTTAGGAGACACACTCCTGGTACATTGCTTTGGAAAGGTAACAGCTAGGAAAAGCCTGGGAACACTTTTAGCCTTTCCTCAGAGTTCACTGAGTGCAAATTTGCTGATGGCCATGACCAATCGCCGGAAATACACTTAAATCCCACTAGCAGAGCAAATAGGTTTCTTTAGACTTTGGCAGTCAGTAAGTGAAAAACAATGCATACAAACTTTGTAAGGAAACCAGTAGAAAACAAAATTTTATCTTAAAAAAAGAAAAAAAAGTATTGGGACTTACCATAACGATATCTTGGACTTTCTTCTGCAGGAATTCAGTTTTGTCTACAGATCCTTTCTCAATATCTTGTAATTCTATGATGCCTTTCTCTAGCCTAAAGGGTACATAGTAAAATAATTATTTACACACAGGAATATGAAAATACCCTATTATTTCATGAGAGATATCAGAAAATGGTCATGTTAGTTCTGTGCCTCCATATATTCTGAAAAGCTGATCCTCTATTTACTGTGCCTTTAGGTAGACTGTGTATCAAAGATAAGGTTTGAAGGTTATGAATTTCAACAGAGACTCAAGGTAGAAATTTTACCGCTGTCTTGCACACTTGTCATAAAAGGAAATTCTTATCCTCCAATGGCTACTTGTGGTACACAAACAGAGTTGGTTTTCTAGGTAACATTAAATTTTACTTTTGCCAGCCTGGGTCCTTGTGCTCAGCCTCACGTCTTGCCTGCAGAGTGTTTTGTTCAGCTTCGTCCCTCTAAAACCAAACATAAAAGAAAGCACTTAAATATAAAACAAATGTACTCATTGTCTACAGGAGTAAATACAGTTTTATTTGCACAGAGTAATACTCATTCCTTTATGGATGTTCACGGCTACTTTCACTAAACTGAAGCAGGATTTGTCAGTCCCATAAACCTTAAGATCTAAAGAAAAAACTACGTACCTAGTACCTCAAAATAATTCATTTCCCATGATCTAGCCTAAAACTCAACATTTAATCATATTTAAAAAATTATTTTATTTTAATTTGCTTACAAAGTTCATGTGCATTGTGTTCCACACTGTTCTTCATTCAAATTATGTTTCATAGAATCATTCCCATGCCTTATGTTTTATAAGATTAATCACCATTGGATTATGCCCATCATGACCTTGTCTTTCCAAGTCTCCACCAGGAATTCTCATTTCCTGTAATCCGTCCCTCTACCCACCTGTTTGTATAACCCTGTGGTTTTGCCCCATCCATCTTAACCCCTCTGTTCCCACTCCTTCTATTTAGTTATCCTTCTAGTCTAGTTATCCTTCTATTTTTCCAACACTGGTCCTAGGCAGTATTTGTCCTAATGAGACTGCCTTAGATCATTCTGCATATGATGCTCTCCAATCACTCCCATATTACGTAGGTATTTGTTGTTGGTTTTTGGGTTTTTTTTCAAAATTGTTGCTTCTGAGTGCTGCAGTATGTGTATTTCATTGTGTGAATGTACCACAATTTCACAATGCACTCTGTTGTGGCTGGACATTTAGGCTGTTTCCGTGTTCCCTCAACGATGAATAACTTGACGGTGAACCCTGGTGCAGAAAACTCCATTTGTGTCTCTGCTCAAATTTCCTTGGGGTATAGTTGTAGTAGTGGAATCGTTGGGTCCTACAGAGTTTGACTTGCATTGCATCTGGTGAATTGTCTCATTCATCAGAGAAGGAATTGGCAAGTAGGAGAGGCAGAGGAACTCTACTGGTATTAAGCTTCATATATTTCTTTTCCAAGGACTCCATCACCTCTAATTGAAGGGTTCTGATCAGTCACAAACTGACACGCTCTCTGCGTTTATTACAGGTAACATTTTGTGACAGGTGGCAGCTGATTTCCTAGATGATTGAGAGAGTTATGTCCTTGAAGAGTGCTAAAGTGTCTTAACGTGCCAAAACATGCTGTGCAAATCCAGCAGTCGCTCTTTGAGTAACACATACACACTCTCCTGTGTGATTTCCTGCCTTCCACAGGAGAGTCACCTGTGGGCCCCTTGCTACATTGTGAGACATAACAACCCATTGAGGACCCTGAAGACTAAGCTTCAAAATCCCTACCACACCAGTTACTAGCTGTAAGACTTTCTGCAAAGTCTTTAACATCTGTATCCACATGTGTACTGAGGAGATGAAATCATGTCGATATTCTCAGACTCTTGGCAAACATTCCTGTTGCAGATTTTTTGGAACTTCATAATAAGTTACCACAATGTCATGTCTTTCCCCCACACGCAAACACACACATTTGGTAAATGCCCAAACATATATTTTGTTAAGTGCTGTCATGTTGTCTGGGACTCAGCAATTTTATGTACATCTCTGAAGCTGGTCCCCTCCTGAGCCAATCTCAATAATTCGTACACACTTTACCCCCATTTCTCCAGTTACTCCATCAATTTATATCCATTGGGTCTTCTTCTCCTGCACTTTCCCTCCATTCTTCCAAGCATGATGTCCTTCTCTAAGGATCAGTTCTTGTTGGCCATGTGCCCAAAGTATGTGATATGGAGCTTAAAAACACTTAATTTCATCCACTCCAAGACAAACCTATTTGTTTTCTTAGCAGTCAATGATATGTTCAATACTCTTCTCTAGCACAACTCAAAGGGATTAATTCTTCTTCTGTCATTCTTAGTTATTGTCCAGTTTTCAGACACACAGCAAGTAATTACAAAATCCATGGCATGGACCAGGTGTACCTCCGTCTTTATACTGATAGTGTTGCCTCTCAGTAATCTGGAGAGGTCCCTGACAACAGATTTTCCCAATGCAGCTATGTCTTTTGATTTCCTGGCTGCTGGTGCCAAGAGTACTGTTTGTGGAGCTAGGCAAGCGGTAATTGATAACAACCTCAATCTTTTCTCCATCTATCATTGTGCTCTCAAATGACCCAGTGGTGTGTATCTGACTTCTTGATTTTGAGCTTCAATCCATATTGAAGAATATAGTCCTTGGCCTTCTGCAGCAAGTCCTTTAGGACATTCTCAGTTTCAGGAAGCAAGGTTGTGTCTTCTGCATCATGCTGGTTGCTGATACTTCTTCCTCCAAACCTGATGCCACATTCCTCCTCATAAAGCATAGCCTGCCCAAGTTCTTCTTTGCATGTAGATTGAAAAGATATGAAGACAGGATGTATCACTGATGCACTCCATTCCTGATTTTGAACCATGCAGTGTTTCCTTACACTGCTCTGAGGACTGCTTCCGGCTCTGAGTATAGGTTATGCAAGAGAACAGTCACGGGTTCTGGGATTGCCATTCTCCTCAGTTAGACAATTTGTTTTGATCCACACAGGCAGATGCCTTTGCGTTCTCGTGAACCACAGATACTTCCTCTGGTACTCTATACATTGTCCCAAGATCCAACTCATTTATTCTCTTTTGGTCATACAGTGCTGCCCTGTTGATCACCTACATCAGTAGAGGATGTTAAAGGGTAACCATATTGCGTAAACAGCAGCACATTTATTATACCAGATTCAAGCCCACTTCCCATACATCTTTAGAAAGTAGTAATGATTTAAAACAAGAATACTGACAGCTGCATTTGAGCCGTTACCTCAAAGGGTACTGGTATGGTGGAATCTGTCCTGTGCAATGTATGGCCTCTTCCTTATTGAAAGTTCAAATTGACTTTTCTTCATATACACATTGCTGTTAAAATTCTTCCCAGGGATACCTACCACACTCCCAATGAAAGAGAAATCATGATCATAGTCTTCAGGGCCCTACATAACTTTTCCTCCTTCCCAATCTGTGACCTTAGCTCTTGAAACACTTCCCAACTAACTCCCTTCTGTCATATAGCAAATCCCAGCACCTATCATTATTTCAAAAATAATCATGACAATAAATCAGTAAGTAAACATTGGCAAGAAAATAAACTGCAGTGGCATCCGTAGTAATGTGAATATACTTCAAAGTGGAGAAAACTCACTTCCAAAGGACCGCAGCTCAAGCTGCACATGAGAAGTAGATTTTCACAAATGTCCCATCAGTATGGGTTTCAGAATTTGACAATCTGTCTATTTAAAAAAAAATCATTGCTATCAGGTAAGACAAGTTCAGACAATTCTAAAATCCACTTTACAGTTAGCAGCACAATTTTCAAGGAATAAGACTGATATGAAAATAACCTAGATGCCTGGGTCATATAATTTTCAGGGAAGTTTCATTAAGGTGTGCATTTGGTCCTCTGATGTGAAGAAACAGCTTTCATTTTTCACAATAAAGACCGATTCATCCTATGTTCATAAAAATATTCCTTAGTCATAGCGTTAGGATGTTTGAAGAGTTGAGACACATTTCTTCACCATGTGCAAATGGCCAAAAACTGAACGATCACCTAAAAGGTTGGAAGTTCAAACACATTAATAGATGTCTTACATGACACACTTCTGGTAAACTGTTTCTGAAAGATGACAGCTAGGAAAACCCTTGGAGCCCTTCTAGTTGTTACTCAGAGTCCAGTGAGTGGAAATCTGCATGAAGGCCATGGCCAACAGTCTAAAATATACTTTATACCACCAGCGGACTAAGCAAGGTTCCAACAGTCATCTGGATATTGACTCACCTTGGGGATTTTTCTGAGCTTCTTTCTAATGGAAGGAGGGTTCTTTACTTGCTCTTCCTCAGAAACTTCTAATTTTATGATGTTTAATTCTGGCCTAAAATACATATTTTAAAATAATTATTTATACATATGGATTTAAAAATACACTAAAATTTCTTAAAAGATGTCAGAAAATAAGTTGACATAAGTTTTTGGCTTGCAAATGTTGTGAAAAGCAGACTTTTTGCGATTGCTTGTGGTTTCCCAGACGGATTGTGTGTCCTAAAGACAAGGTGGGAAGGTGATGCATTTACAACATAGTTTAAAGGGGAAAAATGTGTCCCTGACTCACGCAAATGTGCTAATTATCATAACACATGATATTCTCATCCTCCACTGCCCACTTGTGATACACATACAGTTCCTTCTCTAGACAACATCAAATTTTACGTTTGAAAGCCTGGGTGCATCCTTTCATCCCAAATTTCTGATTCCATAGGGTTCAATTCATCTTCGTCAATCTGAAAGCCAGCAAGAAAGAGTACACTTACAATCTCAAACTAATCTATCCATTGCCCATTGGTATAAACACAACCTCATTAGCACACAGTAATGCTCGCTCCATTTTACATCTCTACAGTTTTTCATTCACTGAGGTAGAATTTCTTAGCCACATGTGCCTTAAGGTCAAAAGACCAACTATTTAGCCTTTCAAAAAATGTTATTGCCCATCCTCTAGCTCAAATCTCAACACTTAATCTGACTTTTGAATTGTATTATATCCGATGACTTATCTCATTAATCAGATAATAAGTTGGCAGTAGGAGAGACCGAAGAAGTCCATGGGTTTTAAGCTTTGTGTATTTCTTTTCCAAGCACCACTCCTTTTATCCTAATTTGAAGTTCTTCCTTTTATTACAGTTAATGTGTTGCAATTGGTGGCAAGAAATTTCCTAGATGATTTTGAGTTCTTCTTTCCCTAAAGATTTCTCTCGTGGCCTCGCGGAAAGGAACTGCACTATCAAAGCAAAGGCATGCTGTTCAAATCCAGCAGCCACTCTGTGAGTTAGAGATGAAGGAATCCCCTCCTGTGTGATTTACTGTCTCTCACTGGAGAGTCAGCTATGTGTGTCTTGCTCCACCAGAGGACATAACAACAACCCCAAGATAACCTGCAGACCAAGCTCCAAAATCCTTATGACATCAGGACCGAGCTGTAAGACTTTCTGCAAAGCCTTCACCATCTGTTTATCAGGTTCCATAAGGGGTAGAGCTGAGATGAAATAATTTTAGTATTTTGAGATTCTATTAGCAAGGTATGTCGGTTCCAGATTTTTTGTAATCCCTTCATGAATAAATGATCATAATGTCATCATTCTGCTATATATACAGATATTGAAAAATATTTGAAAAAATGTCACAACATATGTTGTTGTTGTTGTTGTTATGTGCTGTCGAGTCGCTTACACTCATAGTGACCCCAGTACAACAGCTCTAAACCCTGCTGTATCCTGTGCCAATCGCACTGCCTCTGACACACCCATCCTGATTACCCCAGTCACTGAATCAATCC
>NW_006400072.1:141910-145435 GCF_000299155.1 Elephantulus edwardii | reverse complement strand
TTTGCTGTTATCCGAGGTGACCTTGCCCAGTGACGCCTTCCCCTCCCTCTCTGGCTGGGTGGGATGAAATAAAAGTCATCTTTTGGCTCCTGTGGATTTGGTTTCATTTTCCTCAGCTTCAGCTTGAACTTGCATAGGAGTAATTGGTGGTCTGTTCCACAATCAGCTCCCGGCCTAGTTTTCACAGCTGACACCCTCAGATATAAAAATATCAAATACAAACAAACTTCATTTTATACAATAAAGACCTATTCTTTCTGTTTTCATTAAAATATTGCTTAGTCATGGATTCAATATTGGCTCAGACAGATTTCATTGACATTTTCAAATGGCTAAAAGCTCAATTATTGCCTAAACATTGGGTATTCAAATATACAAAATACTGTAGTTGTTGTTGTTATGTGCCGTTGAGTCGCTGGCATTTATAGCGACCCTATGTACAAGAGCCCTAAATCCTGCTCTTGCCTGTGCCAATCTCACTGTCTCTGACACACTCACACAATTATCTCAATCACTACATCAATCCACTTCATAGAGGGTCTTCTTCTCTTGTGCTGTACCTCCACCCTCCCAAGCATGATGTCCATCTCTAAGAACTGGTCCCTCCACCCAAAATATGTAATACAAAGCTTCAGAATCCTAGCCTACCAAGAGCAGCCTGGTTTAACCCTCTCCAGGATGAACCTGTTTGTTTTCTTAGCCATCCATGATACATTCAATACTCTTCTCTAGCCCCACAGCTCAAAGGCATCAATTTTTCTTCTATCTTCCCAAGTCATTGTCCAATGCTCTGATGCATAACAACTGATTGTAAAGACCATGGCCTATATAAGGTGCACGTTTGTCTCCAGAGTAGCACCATTGCCCTCAAGAACTTTGGAGAGGTCCCTAACAGCAGACTTTCCCATCACAATACGTTTTTTTATTTCCTGCCTGCTCTTACCGAGAGTGTTGACCGTGGAGCTGAGCAAACTGAAGCTGTGAACAATCTCAATCTCTTCACCATCCATCCTGATGCTGCCAATTGGTCCATTGGTGAGAATCTTTATCTTTTTGACATTGAGCCTCAGTCCATACTGGAGGCTGTAGTCCTTGACCCTCTTCAGCAAGTGCATGAAGTCCTCCTCAGTTTCAGCAAGCTTGGTTGTGTCATATGCATAATGCAGACTGTTAATAGATCTTCCACCAATCCTGACGCCACACTTCTCCTCATAGTCCTTGGCCTTCCAGAAAATCTGCTCTGCATATAGATTGAAAAGCTATGGAGATAGGACACATTTCTGTTGGACAAACTTCCTTATTTTGAACCATGCAGTGTTACCCTGCTCTGTTCTGACGACTGCCTCTTGGTCCAAGTATAGGTTCCGCATTAGCATGATAAAGTGTTCTGGGATTCCCATTTTTCTCAGAGTCAGCCACAGTTTGTTATGATCCACACAGTCAAATGCCTTTGCGTAACCAATGAAACACAGATAGACATTCTTGTTATATTCCCTGCTTTCAGCTAAGATCCATCTAATATTAGCGACTATATCCCTAGTATGACGACCCCTTCCTTCTAAACCCAGCCTGGACTTCTGGCAGTTCTCTGCTAATGTGTTCTTCTAGTCATTTTTGGATAATCTTCAACAGAATCTTGCTTGCATGTGAAATCAATGATATTGTTCTATAATTTCCACACTCTGTTCGGATCCCTTAAAGGACACACTTCTAGTTAACTATTTCTTAAAGGCAACAGCTAGGAAAATTCTTGGAGCCTTACTAGGCTTTATTGACAAAGTTCAGTGAGTGGGAATCAATTTGTTGGCCATCACTGAAGCTTGAATTAGACTTAACTACCACTAGCAGAGCAAGCACATTTCCTTTAGACTTTGACAATCACCAAGGTATTGACTCACCGTCGGTAATTTTTCGTCTCTCTTCCAAATGGTGTGTATTTTAACTACTGGTCCGTTCGCAATAATGTGCAATTTTGAGATGCCAGTCCCAGGCCTAAAATGCATATTTGAAAAGAATTACTTATATATATGGAGGTAGAAATACTCTAAAATTTCACAAGAGAGGTCAGAAAATATAATGATATAAGCTCTCAGTTTCCATACATTCTAAAAAGCTTAGAGTCTGGCTATTGCTTGTGCTTATCTAGAAGAATTGTGTGTTACAAAGATAAGGTGTGAAAGTGAAGGAATTCAACATAGTTTAAAGGTAGAATTTTTGCCCTATCACACACATATTCTAATTAAAATTACTAAGAAAATTATTCCTCACTGCTCACGTGTGTCACACACATACAATTTGTTTCCTATGTAACATTAAATGTCATTTTTCCAAGTCAATAAATTGACAAACCACTGGCAAACTTAACAAAGAAAAACATTTTTTTTAAAAAAGAGAAGACATAGATAATTCAATTAAGAAATTATAAAGGTGACATCACAACAGAACCAGATGAAATTAAATCAATAATATTGAAATACTATGAAAAGTTTCACTCTTGATAAATTTCAAAACCAACAGGAAATGGACAAATTCTTTGAAACTCATGCCCTACCCAGACTGACACAGACAGATGTACAGCACTTGAACAGACTGATCACAAAAGAAGAAATTGAACAGGTCATAAAAAGGCTTCCCCATTAGAAAAGTACTGGCCCAGATGGCTTCATAGCTAAATTCTACCACACATTCAGAGAAAATCTATCATTAATTCTATTTGAAGTATTTCTAGAAATAGAAAAAAAGAAACATTCCCAGAGACATTCTATGAAATAAGCATAACCCTAACACCAAAACCAGAAAAAGATATTTTCAAGAAAGAAACTACAGATCAATATCTTTCATGAATACAGAAGGGGGAAAGTCCTTAATAAAATCTTAACCAGCAGAATACAAAAGCACATAAACAAATTCATCATGACCAAGTGAGATCCATAACAGGTTTGCAAGGATGGTTCTACATTAAAAAAAATCAACATAGTTCACCACATTAACAAAGCAAATAACAAGAACCCTATGATCTTATCATTAATACAGAAAAGGCATTTTACAATATCCAACAACTTTTCCTGATAAAGACACTCAGTAAAACTGGAATGGAAGGGAAATTTCTCAACAGTGGAAAGTATATATGCAAAACCAACAGCCAATATAATTTTCTTTTTTAAAATTTCTATATTTTTCATTTCAATGAACATCTACAGAGATTTTGGAATTCCATTCATTCATTGTTGCACCCCTCTCCCCCCCACCCCACCCCACCCTCCTTTGCTCCTCTTCTTCAAAAGCAAAAGAAAAACTCCCTCTTGGTTACGCAATCCCCCCCCCACATCCCCCAACCCTAAATATAATCCACTCTGCAACCCTCATTCCGTACTCTTACGATAAACAATGCCCTAAAATAGAAAATATTCTCTCCCCCAAAGACGTCAATGCCGGAAACATATTTCATCCAGTTTTTCTCAGTCTTACCCCCATCCCGATGTCAGCCTCATTCTACAACAGTGGCACCATATAGCATTTGTCCCT
>NW_006400072.1:139770-141810 GCF_000299155.1 Elephantulus edwardii | reverse complement strand
CATGATGTCCCTCTCCAAGGACCTGTCCCTCCTTACAACATGTCCAAAGTATGTCAGACGAAGCCCCAGAATCCTTGCCTCCAAGGAGCAGCCCGGTTTAAGCCTCTCCAGGATGAATCTGCTTGTTTTCTTAGCAGTCCATGGTACATTCAATACCCTTCTCCAGCACCACAGCTCAAAGGCACCAATTCTCCTTTTATCCTCCCTAGTCATTGTTCAACTCTCTGATGCATAACAAGTGATTGCAAAGACCATGGCCTATATTAGGCGCACCTTTGTCTCCAGAGTGGCACCATTGCCATCAAGAACTTTGGAGAGGTCCCTAACAGCAGACTTTCCCATTGCAATACATTTTTTTACTACCTGGCTACTGGTGCCAAAAGTGTTGACCGTGGATCCAAGCAGACTAAAGTTGTTAACAATCTCAGTCTCAATCTCTTCAGCATCCATCTGCAACGTATACCCTCTTCTTTATTGGAAGTTCAAATGAACTTATTGTCACATAAGCAATGGTGTTTAACATCCATCCTGATGCTGCCAGTTGGTCCAGTGGTGAGAATCTTTGTCTTCTTGACATTGAGCCTGACCCTCTGCAGCAAGCATTTCAGGTTTGTACATCGGATTTTCAAGGCCTGCTATTTCAGAAGTGAATGGCCAACCCTTCTTCCTAGTCTGTCTTAATCTGAATGTTCAGATTTAGAGGAGTATCTGACAGACAAGCAATTTATAAAACACTGAAAGATAAATCCCTCATTGGGGAGTTAACAATTAGTTACGGTGTTTAGAGGAGTATCTGACAGACAAGCAATTTATAAAACACTGAAAGATAAATCCCTCATTGGGGAGTTAACAATTAGTTACGGTGTTGTCCCTGCCCTTGGCTCAATGTGTTGAGCCACTTATTTCCCAGCTCCATCCTCCACCAGGATACCCCTTCACTTCTACCGAATCCCTTTAGCATTTATCTTCCATTGTCCAACCCTTGATCTGACAGCTATATATCACTTACTCTCTTTTGCCCCTATAATGCTATCCTGTTGACATCTCAATGAGTCTTGGACGTTGAAGGTGTTACCACCTTCAGTAAACAGCAGAGCTTTTTACACCAGACTCAAACCCACTTCCATACCTCTGTTTTAACTGGAAAAGTTTTATAATGAGACTATTGATGGCTGTATTTGAGCTTTATCTCCAGGAGATTGCTGTGGCAAATTCTACACTTCGCAACGTATGCCCTCTTCTTTAGTCACATAAGCAATGTTATTTAACTTCCTCCCAGGGCTTTCTACCTCACTTCCAATAAAGGGGAAATCATGATAAATAGTCTTGAAGGCCCTGTGTACCTTGACAGCAAATCATACAAACTGATATTTTCTGGACGACCATGGCAACCAAGCAACCAATCAATAATGGCAATAAAATAAGTTTCAGAGGCATTATCAGTAATTTGAATGTACATCAAAGCGGAAATCTTATTTCCAAAGCACAACAGCTCAAGCTGCAAATGAGAAGTACATTTCCCCGAACCTCCCATTACTCAGGGGATCTATTTTGAGGCCCCTATCTATGTGAAAAACATGCATTACTATCAGGTTAGACAACTAACAACTTCAGACAACTCTGAAATTCACCTTATGGTTAGCAGCACATTTCCCAAAAGCGAAGGTATCTAGGAGGCTATCTTATAGTTCTGAGCCAACTTCTTTGAGGGAAAATATTGTAAGGGTTCCTCATTACCCTCAGATATGTTGTTGTTATGTGCCATCGAGTCGTTTGCGACTCATAGCGACCCTATACACAAAAGACCTAAACCCTGCTCTATCCTGGGCCAACCGCACTGCCTCTGACACACCCATACCGATTACCCCAGTCACCGAATCATTCCATCTCATAGAGGGTCCTCCCCTCCTGCACCGTCCCTCCACCCTCCCAAGCATGATGTTCCTCTCCAAGGACCCATCCCTCCTGGCAACATGTCCAAAGTATGTCAGACGAAGCCCCAGAATCCTTGCCTCCAAGGAGTAGCTCGGTTTAATTCTC
>NW_006400072.1:107603-123025 GCF_000299155.1 Elephantulus edwardii | reverse complement strand
GGTGTGTGTCTTCTTTATTGGAAGTTGAAATTAATTTACTCTAAAAAATTGCATGGATGTACAAATCCTTCCCAGGGCTTCTGACCTCACTCGCAATAAAGGGGCAATCATGACAATAGTCTTTGAGACCCAGCATGCTTTCACCTCCTCCACATTCCCAGGCCAGAGCTCCTCAGGTGTAAAAATATCAAACACAAACAAACTTCCTTTTACACAGTAAAGACCTATTCTTTCTGTTTTCACTAAAATGTTGCTTAGTCATGGATTCATTATTGGCTCAGACAGATTTCCTTGACATTTGCAAATGGCTAAAAGTTCAATTATTGACTATACATTGGAGATTGAAGTATACAAATATTGTTGACTTGTTGTTATGTGCCATCGAGTCACTTGCACTCATAGCGACCCTATGTACAACAGCCCTAAATCCTGCTCTGACCTGTGCCAATCTCACTGTCTCAGACACAACCACCCGATTACCCCAGTCACTGAATCAATCCACTTCATAGAGCGCTGTCCCTCCACTCTCTGAAGCATGATGTCCATCTCCAAGAACTGGTCTCTCCTTGCAACATGTCTAAAATATGTCATACAAAAGCTTCAGGATCCTAGCTTACAAAGAGCAGCCTGGTTTAACCCTCTCCAGGATGAATCTGTTTGTTTTGTTAGCGGTCCATGATACATTCAATACTCTTCTCTAGCCCCACAGCTCAAAGGCATCCATTTTCCTTCTATCCTCCCTAATCATTGTCCAATTCTCTGACGCATAGCAACTGATTGCAAAGAATATGGCCTGTATGAGGTGCACCTTAGTCTCCAGAGTGGCGCCATTGCTCTCAGGTACTTTGGAGAGGGCCTTAATAGCAGACTTTCCCATCGCAATACATCTTTTAATATCCTGGCTGCTTGTGCCAAAGTTGTTAACTGTGGAGCCAAGCAAACTAAAGCTGTGAACAATCTCAATTTCTTCACCATCCATCCTGATGCTTCCAACTGGTCCAGTGGTGAGAATCTTTGTCTTCTTGATATTGAGCCTCAATCCATGTTGTATGCCACAGTCCTTGACCCTCTGCAGCAAGCCTTTAAGGTCCTCCTCAGTTTCAGCAAGGAGGGTTGTGTCATCTGCTTAACACAGATTGTTGTTGCATCTTCAAGAATCTGATGCCACGCTTCTCCTCATAGACCCTAGCCTCCCGAATAATCTGTTCTGCATATAGATTAAAGAGATATGGAGATAGGACACATTTCTGTTGTACACGCTTCCCAATTTTGAACCATGCTGTGTTTCCTTGCTCTGTTCAGTTGACTGCCTCCTGGTCGAAGTATAGATTTCGCATTAGCACAATCAAGTGTTTTGGGATTCTCCCTCCCTCCTCCCTCCTTGGATCCTCATACACGTTTTACTAGTTATTTTCCATTTCTACAATAATGGTCTTATACAGTTTTTTATCTTATGGGCCCGAGTAGGGTGCGCGGTGGCCTAATGGTAAGGAGTCAAATCGAAAGTGTGCTGTTTAAATCCAATAGTCGCTCAAACAGTGAGGATGAGTAACCTCCTCCTGTGGGATTTACTGTCTCCTGCTGGAGAGTCAGCTATGGGCCGCTTGCAACACCATGGGACGTAACAACCACCCACGGAAGAACCTCAGGACCAAGCGCTGAAATATCTATGACACCAGTTACTAGTTATAAGACTTTCTACAAAGTGTTCCACAGCTGGTTATCTGGGCACATTAGTGATGGAAAAATTTCTGTATTCTCAGAGATGTTTATAAAAGTAGTTCTCTTCTGAATTTATTTTGTAATCACCCCATTAATAAATTAATTTCACTCTGTGAAATAGGCAAATACATATTTGAAATAATGTAACGATACATATCTGTTGATCACTTTAAATCACTTGATAATGTTGAAGGTGTTACCACCTTGAGTTAAGAGCAGTTCACTCAACTATACCAGATTTGCCACCACTTCATACCTCTGCTTAAACTTCAAATGTTTCATAACAAGACTACTGATGCCTGTATTTGGTCTTTTACCCCAAAATACTGCTGTGGCAAATTCACAGTTTGCAATGTGTGCCCTCTCCTTTATTGGGAGTTCAAATCAACTTACTGTCACATAAACAATGTTATTCAAATCCCTCCCAAGGCTTTCTCTCTCACTCCCAATAAAGGAAAAATCATCATAACAGTCTTCACAGCCCTGCATAACTTTGACTCCTTCACATTCTGAGAAACTAAAACTCTCTCTCTTGCTGACTCCATTCTGTCATACAGCAAATCCTATCAACTGCTATTTTCTGAAAAGAATCATGGCAAAAAATCCATCAGTAATGGCAATAAAAGAATTTGCAGTGGCATTATCAGTAATTAGAATGTAGTTTCAAGCAGAGAAAACTTATACCCAAGGTCAATACCACTGGCTTCAAATGAGAAGTATATCTTCACAAACTTCACATTACTCAGGGATTCTGTATTTGGGAATATCCAAATATTTCCAATGCTATCATTTCAGACAACTGTTAACAACTTCAGACAACTATAAAATCCATCTTATTATTAGCAGCACAGTTCCTGAGGGATGAGGCTGCTAGGAGATCTCAAAGTTCAGAGCCAACTTTTGAGGGAATATTTCTTCAGGGTTCCTCCTTGTCCTCTGATGTAAAAATATCAAATAGAAACAAATGTCATTTTACATGCTAAAGACCTATTCTCCTTGTTTTCATTAAAATATTATTTTGTCAGGGACTCATTACCAGCTCAGACAGATTTCCTTGACATGTGCAAGCGTCTAAAAGTTCAATTACTGGCTAAAGGTTGGAGGTTGAAATATGTAAAAGATCCCTGAGAAGACACACTTGGGGTAAACTGTTTCTGAAAGGTGACAGTTAGGAAAACTCTGGGAGCACTCCTAGTCTTTACTCAGATTCCAGTGAGTGGGAATCAGTTTGATGGTCAGAGCCAACAGACTGAAATACGCTTAAAATATCACTAGCAGAGCAAGCACGTTTCAATTAGACTATGACAGTCAACAAGATATTGACTCACCTTGGGGACTTTTTGATCTTTCTCCTGAATGACTTCTAATTTAGCTACTTGTTTGTTTTCAGTAACTTCTAATTTTGGAATGCCAATTTCCGGCCTAAAAATGCACATTTTTAAATAATTACTTGCACATATGGATTTAGAAATACCCTAAAATTACATAAGAAACATCAGAAAATATATTCACATAAGATCTCTGCTTCTATGTCTTCTGAAAAGCAGAGTTTTTGGCAATTACTTGTGCTCTTCTGGATGGATTGTTTTGCAATGATAAGGTGTGAAGATGTAGGATTTCAACAGAGATGAAAGGGGAAAATTTTGCCCCTGCCACTCACATATGTCATAATTATCATAACCGAGGAAATTCTTTCCCCACTACCTACTTGTGACACACATACAGAAATTGTTTTCTAAATAACATTAAATTTTACATTTCTAAGCCGGGAGTCCAGAGTGTAGATGGAACTGCTGCATTTACATTCTTTTGTTTGGATTTGGTCATCTAAAAGAAAACAGTGATAATATAAATCTTCTCATCATCTATAGGTTTAAATATAATATTGTTGACAAGCAGTAATATTTATTCAATTATACATGGTCACAGCTCCTTTCATTCAACTGAAGCAGAATTTCATAGTCTAATATGCCATAAGCTCAAAAACCCAACCCTACCAGACCCTTAAAAAAATTAACTGCCTATGTTCTAGTCCAAAATTTAACATGTAATCTTGCTTTTGATTTATATCGGATCTGATGAATTGTCTCATTAATCAGATAATCAATAGGCAAGTCTGGGAGAGAGAGGCACCAGTCCATTGACTCTAATTTGAAGGTTTTGCATCAGTCTGTTTCTTTAGTTAACCTGATGCGATAGATGGCAGGCAATTACCTTAATGATTTTGATAAGTTCTATCCCTAGAGGGTACTCTAGTGGTAAGTGGTTAGGAGGTGCATTGCCAAATAAAGGTATGATGTTCAAATCCAGTAGATGCTCCATTGGGTCAAAAATGGGCAATCTCCTCCAGCGTAATTTACTACTTCAGAAATCCTATTCAAGGGTCAGCTATGGGATGCCTCCAATTCCATGGGACATATAAACAAACCATAGAGGAACCAGAAGATCAGGCTCTGAAATCTCTATGACAGCTATTACTAGTTTTAACATGGTTTTAAATTCTTAAATTCTTAATCCTCTCAGCTTTCATATATATATACAGTGGAAATGAAATCATTTCAATGTTCTCAGAGACAGCTGGCAAAAAGTCATGTTCTGGATTTTTTTATAATCACTTTATCAGTAAATACCATAATGCTATCATTCCTCTATATGTATAGATACATATTTGGAAAAATGTCACAAAATCTATTTATCACTTTTGCTCATACCATACAACCCTATTGATCATGGAATTATTCCAGGATGTTGAAAGTGTTAATCACTGTGAGTAAACTCCAGTGCACTTATTACATCAGATTCTAGTTCATCTCCCATACCTCTGGAAAAACTGAAAAGCCTAATCACAAGGCTAGTGATGGCTGTATTTGAGATGTTATCACTGGGAAAGTGATGTGACAAATTCTACAACATTTTTTCCCCTTGGAAGCTGAAATTAACTTATTCTTACAAATGCAAGGATGTTCAAATCCTTCCCAGGGCTTCTGACTCACTCCCAATAAAGGGGCAATCATGATAAAAAAATCTTCATGACCCAGTGTACCTTTGCCTCCTCCACATTCCCAGATCTGAGTCTCCTGAAACTCTCCCAAACTTTATACCATTCTGTCATACAGCAAATCCTGCACCTGACATTACTCAGAAAACAACTGGGTCGATAACTAAATCATGGTAATTAGAGTGAATTATCAGTAATCTGAATGTACTTCAAAGCTTAGAAAATTTACATTCTAAGGACAGCAGCTCAGGCAGGAAAGTAGTAAATTTTTCACAAATTTCTCCTATCCCTGTAATTCTGTATTTGAGAATCTCCCTACCAGAAAATATGCACTGCTATCAGGTCAGACAACTGTTGTCAACTTCAGACAACTCTAGAATGCAACTTTAAGTTGGCAGCATAATGTCCTAGGCATGAGGCCACTATGTGAACATCTCAAAGTTCTGGGCCATCTTCTTTTGAGGGAATATTCATTAAGGGTCCTCCCTGTCCTCAGATGTAAAAATATCACATAGAAACATCTCATTTTACGTGATAAAGATCTGTTATTTCTGTTTTATTAAAGTATTTCTTTGTGTCAGATTTAGGACTCTTTGTGAGCACAGGCAGATTTCCTTGAGATGTGCAAATGGCTAAAAGCTCAACTACATGCTGAAATATTGCAGGTACAAATACATGCTTTAAAAGACACACTCCTGGTAAACTGTTTCTAAAATGTGACAGCTGGAGAATGCCTGGAAGCACTTCTAGTCTATACTCCCAGAGTCTAGTGAGTGGCAAAGTGCTTGATGGCCATGTCCAAAAACGTGAAATATACTTAAATACCAATCACAGAGCAAGCACGTTTCAATTAGACTATGACAGTCAACAAGATATTGGCTCACCTTGTACAATTTGTATGCTTTCTCCCACCTGGCTTTTAAATAATCCAATGGTTCGTTTTCAGTAGCTTGTAATTTTGGCATCCTAAATTCTGGTCTAAAATGCATATTTTGAAATAATTACTTATACATACGAATTTAGAAATACTCTAAAATTTTATAGGAGATGCCAGTAAATCTATTGACATAAGGTCTCTACTTCTATATATTCATAAAAGCAGAGAGTTTGGCGATTTTGTTTTTCTAGATGGATTGTGTGATAAAGAAAAGGTGTTGGAGTGATAGATTTCAGCGGTTTAAAAGTACGCTTGTGCTAATTATCATTACTGAGGGAATCCTCATCCGCCAGTGCCTACTTATGGTACAAATACAGTGTCTGTTTTCGAGGCAAAACTAAATTTTACTTTTTCAAGCCTTGTTCCTGATTCTTAGACTGATGTCCTGCCTCCGGAGAATTTCGGTCACTGTTCTCCCCCTAAAACAAAGCATAAAAAAGTGATAATCCAAAACATATCTACTCATTGCCTCTAGGTGTAAATAAAATTTTATTGGCAAGCAGTAAGACCCATGAAATTATACATGTTGATGGCTACTTTCATTCACTGGAATGACATTTCATTCACTGAATTTCTTAGTTCCATATATCTTAAGATCTAAAAAAAAATGCCTATTTGGACCTTAAAAAAAAAAAAGTGCTCTCTTCGGCAGCACATATACTAAAATTGGAACGATACAGAGAAGATTAGCATGGCCCCTGTGCAAGGATGACACGCAAATTAGTGAAGCGTTCCATATTTTTGGAGGAAGATGAAGCAGAAGAAGGTCAATCTGAGATCTCAGGAAGGACATCTGTAAAAGGAACATCTAAGAAGTATGTTCCACCACGCTTGGTTCCTGTGCATTATGATGAAACAGAAGCTGAGCTAGAGAAGAAGCGACTGGAATGAGCCAAAAAACGGGCCCTGAGCAGTTCTGTCATCCGGGAACTCAAGGAGCAGTACTCGGATGCTCCAGAGGAAATCCGTGATGCTCGGCATCCTCATGTAACTCGCCAGTCAAGAGGATCAACACAGGATTAACTATGAGGAGAGCGTGATGGTTCGTCTAAGTGTCAGTAAGCGAGAAAAAGGACGACGAAAACATGCAAACATAATGAGCTCACAACTTCATTCCCTTACGCACTTCAGTGACATCAGTGCTTTGACAGGAGTAACTCCTCATCTTGATGAGGACCAAAATCCTACTAAGAAGTGAAAAAAGATGCCCAAGAAAGGTCGGAAGAAAAAAGGTTTTCGGAGGCGGCGATGATAACGAGTGTACATTTTTCTGGTTTTTTTGGTCATCCTGGGATACTTCCAGTTTCACTGTATGTAGGATTTTATTCTTGGAATTCATTAATTTTTGGACATGTGGAAAGCTTCTTGTTAATAAAATAGATTTTACTTACAAAAAAAAAAAGATTCACTGTCTGTGTTCTAGCCAAAACCTCAACATTTATTTTTACTTTTCACTTCTGTTGTAGGTAATGAATTGCTTTATTAAAAAGATAATGAATCAGCACATTTAGGAAAAAGAGGAACTCCACTGGTATTAAACTTTTTCAGTTTCTACTTAAGCATCTCTCAAACTATTCTAATTTGAAATTTTTGCAACAGTCTGAGACCTAGACTTAGCCTGTTCTTATTAGTTGACATAATGCGATAGGTGGCAGGCCATTTCCTAGATTTGGAGAAGTTCTATCTATCATTAAATGTTGCTCTGGTGACCTAGCAGTAAGCAGCTCCACTGCCAAAATGAAGGCATGCTGTTCAAATCCAGCGGCCTCACTGTGGGGCAAAGATAGGCAGTGTCTTCCAATGTATTCACTGCTTGAGAAAATCCTTTCAAGGGTCAGCTATGGGCATAACAACAAACCACAGAGGAAGCAGAAAACCAGGCTCTGAAATCCTTACATGACTCACTAGCTTTAAGATTCTGCAAATTCTTAAAAATCAATATCTCTGGTTCCACACATGTGCAGTGAAGATGAAATGATATCAGACAACTGGCAAGGTAGTTCAACTCCACTTCACTAAGAAATTACCATAATGTCATCACTTTTCCTTATTTATAGATAAATTCTTAAAAAAAAAGTCAGGCATATATCTATCACTTGCTCACACCATATTTTCCTTTTGATCATCAGAATCATGTTAAGATGTTGAAGGTATTACTATCGTGTGTAAAAAGCCATGCATTTATTACACCAGGTTCAAGACAGTTTTCCATGCCTCCATATAAACTTGAAAAGTTTCATAGCAAGACTAGTGGTGGCTCTATTTGAGCTGTTACCTCAGGGAAACTGTGTGGTGTGCCATACACTGGGCAAGGTTTGCTCTCTTCTTTATTGGAAGTTCAAATTAACTTATTCTCTCATATGCAGGGTTATTAAAATCCTTCCCAGTACTTTCATGCTCGTTCCCAAAAAAACCAGAAAATCAAGTTCATAGTTTTCAAGGCCCAGCACAACTTTGCCTCCTCCACATTCCTTGGCCTGAGCATTTTAAATTCTCCTGACTTACTCTATTCTGTCATAGGGCAAATCTGCCGCCTGACATTATTCTGAAAACAGCCATGACAATCAGTCAATAAATAAATAATGATAATAGATTGCAGTGAAATTAATCATAATTTGAAAATTTCAAAATTCTTGAAAGCTGAGAAAATCTGCATCCAAAGGACAGCATCTTAAGTTGCAAAGGAGAAGTCAATTTTTTGCCAGTCTCAGGGATTCTGTATTTGAGAACTTACCTACTAAAAAAATGCATTGGTGAAAGGTCTGACAGTGGTTAATATAGTCCGATAACTCTACAATCCACCATTTAGTTAGCAGAACCATTCCCTAAAGTCATCTTCTTTGAATGAATATTTATTAAGACTTCCTTTCTCCTTGATGAAGTAAGTTAAGTGGGGAAATAACAGCCTTTTTAACAAATGGTGCTGTCAAAATTGGAAAACTATCTGCAGAAAACTCAAGCAAGATCTGCACCTCACATCATACACAAAAACCAACTCAAAGTGTATCATGGACGTAGGACTAAACCAAGAACTATAAACTTCATTTAAAAAGCTTAGAATAACTCTAGAAGCCCTAATCCACAACATAAACAACCTTTCAAGCATCCTGGAAAGTCTATAACCAGCAGAGGAAAAAAAATAGATAAACAGAACCTTATAAGAATCAAATCTCTATGTATATCCAAAAACTTCTCCAGCATGGAAAAAGGGAAGCCACAGACTGGGAAAATATATTTGGTAATGGCATATCAGACAAGGCACTTATATTTAGAATTTATAAAATACTCATGCACCACAACAAGATAAAGGTAAATAAGCCAATTAAAAATGGGCACAAAATATGAACAGACACTTCATCAAGATGTTCATTGAAATAAAAAATAATAATAAAAATTAAAAAAGAAGACATTCAGATGGTAAAGAAAACATGAATAAATGTTCAAAATTCCTAGCTCTAAGAGATATGTAAATCAAAACAGCTATGAGATATCCTCTCATCCCAGTAACAATAGCAAAATCTAACAGAACAGCAAACATCAAATGCAGGAGAGGTTGTGGAGAAACCGGAACCCTTATTCACTGTTGGTGGGAGTGTAAAATGGTGCAAACACTATGGAAAGCTGTGTGGCACTTTCTCAAAAAGTTCCATTAAAAAAAAAAGTTCCAAGTAGAAATACCATTTGACCAAGCAATTCCACTATTGGGAACATACACTAAAGAAACCATAACAACTACCCAAGCAGATATAAGCAAACCATTGTTTAATGCAGCTTTGCTCACAGAGCGAAGAGGTGCAAACAATCAAAGTGCCCATCAACAAACGAATGGATAGACAAGCTCTGGTATATTCATACAATGGAATACTATGCTGCATAGAAAAATAGGAAACTGATGAAATATTATACAAAATGGGTGACCTTGGAGGACATTATGCTGAGTGACATATCTCAGTCACAAAGGGACAAAGATTACATATGGCCCCATTGTAAAATGGGACTGACATCACGGCTGATGGAAGACTGAAAGAGAAGCGGGAAATAATGTATAATTGAAACACATGAGGGAGAAAACTGTTTAAAAGGGATATATGATTGGGTATTATTGTCATGACAAGAGTCCTGAATGAAAACTGCACAGTGGAATGGACATGGGAGGAGAGATTGTATAACAATGAAAGAATTTTTCTTTTACTTTTCAAAGAGAAGAGCAAATTGAGTGGGAGGAGGTGGGTATGGAGAAAAATGCAACAATGATTTAATGGAAACCCTAAGTCTCTGTAAACTTTCATTAAAATAAACTTTAAAAAAACTAAAAAAAAGTTCCTTTTCTCCTTGTCCTCAGGGGAGCTCAAATGGCCCAGTGGCAAGAATCTGTGCTACAATCCCAAAGGTATGCAGTTTGAGGCCTCCAGCTTCTCTGCAGGAGTAGTAGGATGGGCAATCTCCTGTACAAATAACTGGCTCGGAAAACCCACCGGAGGGTCATTTATGGGTCGGTTCTGACTTGATGGTACACAACAACAACACCTTGTCTTCAGACTTAAAAATAACAGATAGAAACAGACCTCATTTTACATAATGGAGACCTATTGTTCCTTTGATCCCCTTAACATAGTCACAGGTTCAGGACTCCTTACATGCTCAGAGAGATTTCCTTGAGAGATTCAAATGGCTGGAAGGTTGAAGGTTCAAACATATAAACAAATGCCTTAGAAGACACACTCCTGGTAAACTGTTTCTGAACGGTGACACCTGGGAAAGCTCTGGGAGCATGTTTGGTCTTTGCTCAGAGAGTCCAGTGAGTGGGAATAAACTTAATGGCCATGATTAATAGCGTGAAATATACTTAAATCCCACTATCAGAGGAAGTAAAGTTCCATTAGAGTGTGACTGTCATCAAATAATGACTCACCCAGCGGATTTTTTGACGTTTTTTCTTAATGATTTTACCCTTTCTTTGTGGTTCTTTCGTAGAAATTTTTAATTCTGCATTGCTAATTTCAGTCCTAAAATGGAAATTTAAAAATAATTACTTACACATTTGGATTTAGAAATACACTAAAATTTTATAAGGTACTTCAGAAAAGTTGTTGATAGTAAAAAGTATATAAGCAAACCTGAGAGCCAACGTGGTTCTCAATGGAGAAGAGATTAAAGGCATTCCCTTTGAGAACAGGAACTAGGCAAAGATGTTCACTATAAGCTCTCCTATTCAATATTGTATTGGAAGTCTTAGAGAGAGCAATAAGACAAGAGAAGGAAATAAGAGGTCCCCAAATTGGCAAAGAGGAGGTAAAATTTTCTCTATATGCAAATAATATGATAGTATACTTAGAAAACCCTAAAGACTCAGCAAGAAAACTGCTGGACTTAGTTACCAATTCAGCAGAGTAGTATGATACAAGATCAACATACAAAAATCAATTGAATTTCTCTGCAGTGACAGAGAATACAGAACTGAAGCTAAGGAAACAATACCCATTCCAATAGCTAGTCACAAGATTATATATTTGGGAGGAAATCTAACTAGAAACACAAAGGATCTATTCAAAGAAAATTACAAAATGTTAATACAATAAACAAAAAGAGACCTGGAGAAATGCAAGAATATAACTTGCTTTTGGATAGGAAGATTCAATATTGTGAAAATGACAATCCTATCATAGGCAATTTACACATTCAATGTAATCCCAGTACAAATACCAATTACATTCTTCAACGAGATGGAAAAGGCAACCTCCAAATTCATTTGGATTAGAAAGGGACCCCGAGAAGGCAAATCACTTCATAAAAAAGAGAAACAAGGTAGGAAGCATCTCCCTCCCTGATTTCAAATCTTACTACACTGCTGTGGTGATCAAGACAGTTTGGTACTCTTACAATGACAGACACATAGATCATATGGAATAGAACTGAGAATCAAGAAATCAGCCCATCTACCTATGGTCAACTGATTTTTGAAAAGGAGGTTACATCAGGTAAGTGAGGAAACAACAGCCATTTTAACAAATGGTGTGGGCAAAATAGGAAAACAAACTATCTACAGAAAACTCAAGCAAGACCCACACCTCACACCATACGAAAAACCCAACTCAAAGTAGATCAAGGACCTTCGACTAAAACCAAGGACTATAAACCTTATTAGAGAAAAGCTTGGAGAAAGTCCAGAAGACATAATCGACAACATGAACAGTCTTCCAAGCATCCTGAAGAACCTTCAACCAGGAGAAGATAAAATAGATGAATGGGACATTCTAAGAATCAAATCTCTATGCACATCCAAAAACTTCTCTCTCCACAGAGTGAAAAGGAAAGCCACAGACTGGGAAAAAATATTTGGCAATGGCATGTCTGATAAGGGACTTATATCTAGAATTTATAGAATATTCGAGCACCACAACAAGATAAACAGCCCAATTAAAAGTGGGCACAGAATATGAACAGACACTTCACCAAAGAAAACATTCAGATGGCGAACAAAATGTGAAGAAATGTTCAAAATCCCTAGCTTTAAGAGAGATGCAAATCAAAACAACTATGAGATATTCTCTCACCTCAGTAACAACAGCAAAATTTAACACAACAGCAAATAACAAATACTGGCGAGGTTGTGGAGGAACCAGAACCCTTATTTACTGTTGGTGGGAGTGTAAAATGGTCCAATCACTGTGGAGGGCAGTATGGCACTTTCTCAAAAAGTTGGAAATAGAAATGCCGTTTGGGCCAGCAATTCCACTACTAGGAATATACCATAAAGAAACCAGAATTGTCACCCAACAGATATATGCAGACCCATGTTTATTGCTGCTTTGTTCACAATAGCTAAGATTTGTAAATAACCCAAGTGCCCATCAACAAACGAATGGCTAGAGAAGTTGTGATATATTCACACAAAAGAATACTATGCAGCATTGAAAAACAAGGAACTCTATACAAAATGGTTGACTCTAAAGGACATTATGCTGAATGAAATATCTCTGTCACAAGAGGACAAATACTATAGTGCAACAATGATTGAATGAAAACCCAAAATCTCTGTAAATATTCATTAAAATGAATAAAATTTAATAATAAAAAAATAAAAAGACCAATTATAACCTAAAAAAAGAGGACAAATACTGCATAATGCCACTGTTATAAAATAGAACTGGCATTGAGGTTGTGGGGACACTAAGAAAAGAGCTAATAAATAATGTACACTGCATTGAAATGGATGAGGAAAGGAACTGTTTAAAAGGAATATATGACTAGGTATCACTTACATGACAAGAGTCTAAAACAAAAATGGCATAGTAAAGTGGACATGGGGGGAGGGGAATTGTATAAAAATGAGAGAATTTCTTTTTGTTTTTTTTTTTTTACTTCAAAGAGTAAAGCTATCTGGGTGGGTAGGGGTGGGCAGTGAGGAAAATTTGCAACAATGAATGAATGGAAATACAAATTCTCTATTAACTTTCATTAAAATCTCAACTAAAGAAAAGAAAATTTCTTAAGGCAAGCTGTCCACTTTCACATATTCTGAAAGTGAGTGAGTTTTGCGATTGCTTGTGCTTCTTCATTAGATGGATTTTGTGTCATAAACAAAAAGTGTGAAGGTGATGAATTTAAACCTACTTTAAAGGAGGAAATGTTGACCCACCTTCACATACATGTACTAATTATCATAACTGATGAAATTCTCATCCTCCACTGCCTACTTGTACACTTACAGAATTTGTTTTCTATGCAACATTAAAATTTACATTTGTAAGCCTTGATCCTGATGCTGAGTTCGACGTCCCTCATCCAGTGAGAGTATTCGGGCTTTGTCCCACTAAAACCAAGCACAAAAGAGAACTGCTTAAAAGGAATATATGATTAAGCATTTTTGTGTGACAACAGTCCAGACTAAGACATCCATTGTAAAGTGGAGGTAAGGCAGGAAATTGTGCAACAATGAAGGACCATTTAAAAAATAAAAGAGAAAGAAGAAATTGAAAAAGTGATATATCAATCTACTTAGATTTACTTTTCTTTATATAAATAATGTTTAACATTTTTCTGTGTGGAGATCTTGCTTGTCATCTGCTAGACATTTTCCCTTGCTGTTGTTTAGCTCACTTATTCATTCTTAGAGGGAAAAAAGAGAACACTTATTATTTAAAACAAATCTTTTCATTTCATATACGTGTAAATGCAATTTTATTGGCCCACAGTACTGCTCATTCCATTATGCATGTTCATGAATACTTTCATTCACAGGAGGCGGAATTTCTTAGATGTATATACCCAAGATCTAATAGACAAATTAACTGCTTGTCCCTTCCAAAAAGATCACTCTCTGTGTTTTCACCAAATACTCAACATTTAATCTAACTTTTTACTTATATTGTATCTGATGAATTGTCTCATGAATCAGCAGTTTGGGAGGGGGCTTTTTTTTTCAAAGCTTGCTCCATCTACCCTACTTTTAAATTTTGGCATCAGTCACAGACCAGGGTTATGATTCATATTATTATAGTTAACATATTGCGATAGGTGACAAGCAATCTATTAAATTAATTTTGTTGTTGTGTATCATTGAGTCAGATCTGACTGGAATAGGAGGAGATTGCCCCTCTTTCTCCAGAGGTGTATGTGGTGGATTCGAACTGCATGCCTTCTGTATTGCAGCACAGCTTCTTGCCACTAAGCCACCAGAGTGCCCTTAGTAAATGATTTTGAAAAGTTGTCATTAAAGGGTGCTCTAGTAGCATGGAGGTAACGAGCTGCACTGCCAACACAAAGATATGTTCAAATCCAGCAGCTGTTTGGTGGGTGAAAGATGGGCAATCTTCTATGCAATTTATTGCCTCAAAAATCTCGCTGAAGGGTCAGCTGTGGACTGTGTCCTACTCATTGGGACTTAACAATAACAATAACCCACAGAGGAAACAGAAGACCAGCTAAGACACTTGTTACTAGCTGTAAGATTGTTTTTCACCTTCTTGAGCATCTGTATCTCAAGTTCCACCCAAGTACAGAGAGATGAAATGGTATCAGTACTCTTACAGACACTTAGCAAGGAAGTTGTGTTACAGATTTTTTTTAATCACTTCATTACTAAAACACCATAATGCCATCATTTTTCCAGATAGATACATACTTGGGGAAAAGTCATTATATATCTATCACTTGATCTCTTTTTCTCATACAGTGTTGCCCTGTTGATCAGTCTGATCAGGTTAAGATGTTGATGGCGTTACTACTGTGAGTAAAAAGCAGTGCATTTATTACATCAGATTCAAGCCCAGTTCCCATACTCTGGAAAAACTTGAAAGGTTTAATAACAAGATGATTCATGGCTCTATTTGAGTCATTGTCCTGGGAGAACTGAGACGGTACACTGTGCAATGTATGCTCTCTTCTTTATTGGAAATGCAAATGAATTTATTCTCACATATGCAGTGATTTTCAAATCCTTCCCAGGGCTTCCTACCTCATTACCAGTAAATGGAAAATCATGATAATTTTCTTCAAGGCCCAGTGTAACTTTACCTATTTCACATTCCCACAGTGATTTCTCTTGACAACATCTCCAAGCATGTGAGACAATGAAAAGAAGAACAGGTCTAAAAATTGGGGTGCTATTTTTAGTGTATATATTTTAATATTTTGGTCAAGAGTATATACTATATGCTCTTAGGGACTTATGCAAATAATCTTTTCTCTTGTAATGTGCATTTGTAAGTTTAATGAATAGTTTCCAATCTAAACTAGCAATTATTTTAAAATATAAATCAATTT
>NW_006400072.1:96581-105033 GCF_000299155.1 Elephantulus edwardii | reverse complement strand
AAAAAAAAACCCCAAAACAGTTAAAAAAAAAAGAAGATTAAATCATATCCAAAGGAATAAAATTTTGGCCTTGAGTCTATCCCCCCTGAATTTAAAAACCAATTCAGGAACAAGTTTGAGGCTTTGAACACTAATGAACCAAGACCCGATGAGCTGTGGGAAGATATCAAGAATATGGTCCGTGGATTAGGAAAAAGGTAATTGAAAGAAGGAAAAATAAGAAAAGACCAAAATGGATGTCAGAAGAGACTCTGAATCTTGCACTAGAGCACTGAGAAGCCAAAGCAAAGGGAAGAAATTAAGAAGATGAGGAGCTGAATAGAAGATTTCAAAGAGTAGCTTGGGAAGACAAGGCAAAATATTATAATGAAATGTGCAAGGAGATGGAGTTGGAAAATCAAAAGGGCAAAACTCGCTCAGAATTTTGTAAGCAGAAGGAACTAAAGAACAAATTCAAACCACAAGGTGCAATGCTTAACGATGCTGTGGGCAGAATATTGAAAGATTCAGGAAGCATTAAAACATGAAAAGAGTTTGCAGAGTCACTGTACCAAAAACAATTGGCTGACACAGAAGAATTTCATGAAACAACATACGATCAAGAGGCAGGGGGATGAAGGAGGAAGTTCAGGCTGCTCTGAAGGTCTTGGGGAAATAAATTATGAATACCATAAATTATGGAATACCAATTCACAAATTTCAACAAACAGATGCTACCCTGGATGTGCTCATCAAGAAATCTGGAGGACAATTACCTGGTCAACTGACTAGAAAAGATACATATTCCCATTACAAAAAAAAAAAAAAAAGATGAAAAGTTACCTGACAGAGCATGAAAAGTGTTACTAATTATTACAATATCACTAACATAGCACACTAGCAAAATCCTACTGAAGATTATTCAGAGAAGATAGGAACCGTACATTGACAGAGAACTATCAAAAATACAAGCTGGGTTTAGAAGACGTCGTGGCACTGGAGACATTATTGCCAATATCAGATAGATCTTGGTGGAAAGCAGAGTACCAGAGGAATGTCTATCTGTGTTTACTTGACTATGCAAAAGCATTTAACTGTGTTTATCAAACAAATTGTGGTTAACCTTAAGGAAATTGGGAATCCCAGGACAATTGATTGTGCTTATATGAAACCTATATTTGGACCAAGAAGCAGTCCTCAAAACAGAGCAAATAAATATTGCATGGATCAAAATCAGTAAAGGAGTGTGTGCATCTTGTCCTCATACCTTTTAAATCCATATGCAGAATGGATCATTTGGGAAGCTGGGCTTTATGAGGAGTAATGTGGCATCTGGAGTGGAGGAAAAACTCATCAACAACCTACATTATGCAGATGACACAACCTTGCTGGGTGAAACAGAAGAACCTGAAACACTTGCTGTAGATGGTCAAGGAATGTAGTCTTCAATATAGATTGAAGCTCAACATCAAGAAGACAAAGATTCTCACCACTGGGCCTATTGTTAACACCATGATAGATGGAGAAGATACGGAGGATGTTCACAATTACTGTTGGCGCTGCTCCACAATCACCACTCTTGGCGCCAGCAGTCAGGAAATCAAAAGAAGAATTGCATTGGGAAAATACGCTCTCAGGGATCTCCCAATTGTACTGAAATGCAATGATGTAATTCTAGAGATTAAGGTGCACCTAATCCAGGCCATGGTCTTCACAATTACTTTCTATGTATCAGAGAGCTGGACAATGACTGAAGATGGCAGAAGAAGGATTAATGCCTTTGAGTTGTGGTGCTGGAAAAGTCTTAAATATGCCATGGGCTGCCAAGAAAACAAATAGGTCTGTCTTGAAGAGGGTGAAACTGGGATGCTCTCTGGAGACTAACATTTTAAACTCTGTCTCACATACTTTGGGCAGGAAGGACCAGTCTTTGGAGAAGGGCGTCATGCTCAGAAGGGTGGAGGGGTAGCACAAGAGTGAAAGACCCCAGATTAGATGTATTGATACAATAACTGGAACAATGGAGATTGGTGTGTTGGATGGAATCAGTGAGACTGGCTCAAGATAGGGCAGGCTTCAGAGCTAATGTAGAGAGGGTCACTATTGGTCACAGGTGATTCGACAGCACATAACAATAAAAACAACAACAATAACAATAACAACAACTAAACCTCATAATAGGGAATATGATGCTGAGATCCTTTTGGTTATTGGAATGGATTTGGACCGAATAGAGCTGTAAGATTTTGCTTCAATTAGGAGCAATAGGAGACCATATCTGGCGTTAGTTGTTTTTAAGTGCCGTGGAGTTGTAGAAGACTCATAGCAACCCTATGAATGAAAGACCTGAGCACTTTTATAACTTCCATCATTTCTCCAAGTTCATAGAGTTTCCAGAGGCAAGCTATTTCGGAAGTGGATTCCACTCCTGCTTCCAACCTTGTTTTAATCGGGGAGCTCCACCAAACACTGTCCACCATGGATAACCATTATCACATTTAACACATCAGTGTAACAGTGTTTAGCATCACAGCAACCACAAGTTACCTTTGTACAGCAAATGGACAGACCAGAGCTATACCACTTAGAAGAATGTTTTTCCAAAAACAATTATAACAAAGCCTGAGGACTGCAAATTAAAATCCCCACCTTTGGTTTGGTAGCATAACTTTCTATTCACTAGACTTACAGAGTGCTCTCTATATTGTTGTTGTTGTTAAGTACCAAATGCCTTTTTAAAATTGGAGGCCAAATCCAATTAGTTCACATCCAATGGCGAGTAAACATTCCACACCCAAGCCTTACCAGAACTAGACAGCAAAACTCTATAGCATCCAGCAGCTCCAGACAACTTCCTAAATTGGATTCTAGCCCTAAACAGGTGACCAAGTGTCTTTTAAAATAGGAGATCAAATCTAATCAGGTCACCCAAGGGTGAGTAAACATTCCACATCCAAACCTCACCAGACCAGAAAATAAACCTCTATAGAATCCGGCAGCTCCAGACAACTTCCCAAACTGGATACCCCATGAAAATAGAGGATGTTTTTGTGGGTTGGTGCTGTGGATAGGAGACAATACAACCTTGAGGAGCAAGCAGAAGCTGGATACAGCCATTGCCCTGTTGCCTACACTCTTTTTACACTCATCTTGTTTCTCTTATTCAATGCTCATCACCACTCTTGTTATTCTTGAATGACATTTTCCCTTCACATGATTTTCATAGGAATTTTTTTTAGGGGGTGCTTTTTCATTTTTCTGTCTAAAACAACATACTTGATAATTATTTAGTAACCAGTAATTTTTATGAATCTCAATCATCCCTCTCTCTCTCTGGTGACCTAGTGGCAAGAAGTTATGCTCTGAAATCCTTAAGGCATGTAGGTCAAGACCACCCACTGCTCCATGGGAGAGGTTGGAAAATCTCCTCTCATGCTACTAACTGCCTCTGAAAACTGCAGGAAGGTCAGGTATAGGTCAGTCTGACTCAACGGTACACAACATCTCTTAATACACTTGCTTTCTATTATGGTCTTCAAGACGTTAAAATCTTTAAGGTCCTTGTCATTGTTAAGCTACCGTACATTTATGAAGATCCAAGAGACAGTATGTAGAAAAGCACAAGGAAAAGGTTAAGACAAAAGAATAAACATATACACACAGCACTTACATCTCCTGAAAAACTCAAGGCCGGTATTAAAGGAAAGTCATTCTCTTTTTCATCAGAAATTTGATCTCCATGTATTGGCTGCTCTTTTTCTTGAACAATTGAAAATTCTTTCTCCACTATATGAAAAGCAAAATAAAGTACACTTGAAAATGTCTGGGATTGTAAATCAGTGAATAAAGAAAGAATAGCAAGTCTTCCAATAGCTTACGAATTTTCCTGTATTCCTGATAAGTGATTAGCCTTTCTTTCCTTAATGGAGGCTGTAGGGGGAAAATGTCAAAAATTATAATAAGTATTAAAATGAAAAAATAATGATAATTTTGGTCATTAGTATGCGATCTAACAGAAATAGCACAGGTTTTCAAGCTGTTCATATGGAGACTGAAATCCCAGTATTGCCATTTACAAACTTACATCATATGGCTAAGGATTATGAGGATTTGCATAGACATCCCTGAAATGTTATAACTATACCTCTAAATCATTCTATGAATAATATGCTAGTAGGTGTCCAGAACTTACAAGTACATTTTCTTTCCAGGCATCCAACAGTCACAAGAATGGTTATGATGATGGCTACCCTACTTCCTTCTGCTTTTTCATTCAAATGTTAAAAGCGAAATGATAGACATGGCTGATATGATCCATTGTCTTTCTGCCCAAACTTTGTCTTGTTCTCACACTCTCACACAACTACCTCCAATCTACTCTAACTAACTATATTATACTCTCACTGCTATTCCCACATGAACTTTCAAATCCTCCAAATATTCTCTAATGGTACATTCTCTATTTCCCTTAGAGTGACATGTCATTGTTGCTTGTTGACTTGTTTTTCTCATCCTTATTCTGCAGAATAAGCTTTCATGTGTAGATTCAGTATTTAATTGTTTGGCATATAGTTGACATTTAACAAATGAAATTTATATAAGGAGAACACATTTAAAATGACAAGAGGAAAGTCTCAACTGTCAAATCATGATTTGACTACAGGATATTTACAGTAATAGTGTACAAAAAATGACAACATAAACCGAAGAATACATCTTTACACCCTTTCTTCTCCATTCTTAATACGACTGTTACATAGTCATCTTTCACATATAAAAATGTATCTTCAACATTTAACCAATTGTTACATTAAACCCATGGCATAAGATCGAAACAAAAAGACTTCTTATTTATAACATGAATTTTTAATATAATTCAGTTGAACCTATATATTACCAAAATATAAGAATTATTGACTTGTGATATTTTTAGAACGCCAATAATTTTTAAAATATTTATCCATATTGCTGTATGGATCACAATAAATTGTGGCTAACCTTTCCAAGAATGGGGATTCCAGAACACTTAATCGTGTTCATGTGAAATCTATGCTTGCAGCAACAAGCGGTAGTCAAAAAAGAGCTTATTAGGTATAATTATTGAGACATAAGGTATTATTGCTATCATTTTCTTGAGTTCTTTCTAGTGCTGCTGCTGGTTACTTTGGTCCACCCTGCTTTCTGTGGTACCTCTGTAAGAACTTCCCTCAGTGTTTCATGCAACACTGGTGTTGTTTTTACAACCCCCCTTAGGTTCTGCTTTTGTAAGAACATCTTGATCTCTCTGTTATGTCTAGTGAACAGTTTTGTTTGGTACTCTAGTCTTGGTTGGCAATTGTATTCTTCCAGTTTTGATATGTTATTCCACTATATTCTTGCTCACTTGGTTTCTGATGAGAAATGGCCATTTTTTTTTCTTTCCTTGGGAAACAGCTTTGTTTACAAAACAAGTCTAAAATAAGAACATGAAATAATGGGCCACTGGAAATTGCAGGAGCTGGCTCGGAGACCCCATGTGTGAGTCCAGTACACAGGCAGAAGGAGTGAAGCAGAGCTGGTGCAAAGCAGAGCTGGTGCATGAGATGGACATAAAACTTGAACTCCTTGTTCTTCTTGCTGTCCCCTCGGCTGTCCTGGGGCTGAGCTTTCCGCTTCTTTTGCTTCTGCTTGGTTGCATGCTCAGCCACCATGTACCTGAAGTCTTCCTTCTCCACTTGTGCCTGCTGCTCCCACACATGCTCCTCGTACTCTGGGTCATGGCCATGGGGTCCACCTCCAACTCAGGTGCCAAGGCCACTTCTATATCTTGCAGCTCAGGGCTGGACCTTTCTGGCTCATAAGGTTAGACATGTCATAGATGTGGGTCGATCCTATCAAGGCTCCTCCAACAATGGCCCTTCTCTTCTCTGGCAGCACAGTGAACAGCTGAGGTCTCTCACTTCCGTCCATAGCCTCTTCTGTCTTCTTCTTCCTCAGATCGATGATTTCAGGAGTCTCCATGCCCGCTGTCACCAACAAGAACCCTCCAGGAGTGATGAGGCCACTGTCTGCAGGAGTAATAAAGCCTGTCTTGTCTTGCTTGTCTTCATCACTCTCCTCCTCGTCCTCTTCTTCTGAACACTCTTCATCAGATGGTTCCAGTTCTCCCCAAGGGGTCCGAACAATCTTTTCTTCTTCAGTCTTGATCTGGAATTCAGTAGCATTGGTTCCAAATACATCCCTATACAGTGGTTTCCCCATCTCGTCCACTGGGGGCTTGTCCCAGCTGTCAGCTTGATATCCACAGGAGCAGCTCTTGGGATGGGTGAGTTCAGCCCTGGGGATTTCAGGTTGGGGTACGATGGGTTGGGACATATCGCTGCATGGCAATCAGCCACGGGGGAGGAACTTTGTGGGCATTTGGTCCTACTGGCATCCCCAAGGAGATCCTTAGCTCTTCAGACAGATCTCCTGGCTTTTATTCCTTCAGCCACGTCTCAAACTCCTTCCCCTCATAGTACAGGCCCCTGTGGATTGTCAGCTTCGGCTTGGTCTGCCACTTGAAGAAGGCGTCGTGCAGCTTCTGACAGTCATTGTCGATCTTGCCCATCTTAGACCTGACTTTCTCTCGCATCTTTGACTTCATGGTCTCTTGTTCTTCCTTCTCCTGCAGCGCCTCCCTCATCTCCTGGATGCCCGTGCACTTGATGAAGTCTGGGAGCTCGAAGGGAAGCTTCTCGATGCCCCGTTTGCCCTGCAGGTACTTGCGCTTGAAGCACCAGCGGCATGGAACTGGCACTGAGTTCCGTGTAGCCTTGAGACGCACCAAGAGCTCAGGGCCCGGGGCCGTCACATCGTGCATCTCCACAACATCGTGGCGAGCCACCAGCTGCTTCAGCTCAGCCACCGTGAAGCCATTCATTCGGCGCAACTTCTTCTTGGACAATTTGGGGCTTCTGGTTTCTCTCCCTGCTCGTCATCGCTGCTCTCGTCGTCACTGTCTGTCCTTGTGCTCCTCCTCGAAGCCCTTCTTCTTGGCGACTGCAGAATTCGCCATCTTGTCAAGTTTCTCGGGTTCCTTCTCCTTCACATTGTTGGTGAGCTTGAAAGCCTCGAAAATCCCCTTGAAGAAGATGAAGTTGGGCTCGTAAATTTCGGGTTCTTCCGTCACTTACTCAATTTCAACATCAGCAGCTGGGGAGTCTGGGCTCCGTGACCGGGTCGCGTCCTCCTCTCAGTCCCCAGAACTCTGTGAGGCCGGGGCTGCTGCTGCTTCTTCCGGTTCCCGCGTTTCCGGTTTCTCTCTGTCTTCAATATGGACGCTGTGTCCTCCTCAGTCTCTGAAGCCGACTGGCCCGGCGATGAGCGAGTGTCTGTTTCCATTTCCTCTTCCTCCTGCTGCGAGTTGGTCTCTTCCTGCTGGCTCTCCTTCAACTGCGGATCTTCCCCAAGGCCGAGGTATCTTGGGGTCACAGAAGGGCCATCGGTCTCTGTGTTCTCATCGCTGCGGGGTGGGGGTCACGAGGTCGGGGAACAGGTGCCCCCATCGGCTAAACAGTGGGAGTGGGGCCCACTGGAGCAGCGACTCGAGGTCCCAGCGGTGTGCGAACACCCATCTGGCCCCTGTCCTGTGGGGCCGAGGGACCAGGGTGCCCATCTTGGCGATCTCATGCTGCCGTTCCCGCTCCAGCAGCCCAGCCGCCCACTTCTGCTGCTCCAAGAGTTCATGTTCCTTCAGTGAATGATCTCCCTGCTGCTTGGCCCCTTCCTCTTGCTGCATCAGCCATGCTGCCTGCTGCTGCGCCACCTTCAGCCATTCCTCCTCACACAGCGCCAGAGGCTCGCCCACGCGGAGGGAGGGGGGCCCAAGTTCGGTGTGTGAGGTCCAGCTGCCATAGGAAAGCCAAGGCCAAGGCCTGGTGGAGGTGGATGGGGTGGTGGGGAGGCTGCAGAGGGGGGAACCCCATAGGTGGTGATGGCGTGGGAATCCTGGAGAGCTGTGCTGACATGGGAGGGGGAGCACCTTTGTCCCGACGACCCTTCTCAGAACCTGTGGATTCGGCACCATGTCGGTCTGACGGGTGTACGACTACAGCCGCTGCACCAGCTCCTCGCGGCTCCCCTGGATCGAGCTCCGATCTCTGCTAACTTTGCGTGCAGCTCTTAGCCCGCCCAGGCACCATAGTGTCCTGGGGGTGGTGGGAGCGGCGGGAGCTGCAATTCCCCTTTAGGAGGCTCGGCCGTCATCTTAGCGACGAGAAATCGACATGGAATCTTATTTCCCTTACAAGTCACTCTTTTCTCTCTAGCTGCCTTCAGAATTCTCTCCTTTGTTCTGGAAATTTTGACTATGGTATGTCTTGGTGTTTTTCTTTTGCTGTTTATTTTATATGGAGTTCTCTCAGCTTTATGTCTGTGTGTTTCCTTTAATTTATTTTTCATTTCAATGAACATCTACAGAGATTTTGGAATTCCATTCATTCATTGTTGAACC
>NW_006400072.1:66384-91235 GCF_000299155.1 Elephantulus edwardii | reverse complement strand
ATTTTTTTTCAGCTCCTCCTTATCTTTGCTAGCACTATTCTGTATTTCATCCACTTTCTTTTTTATCTATTGAAAATATTCAATCATTGTTCTTTTAAAATCACTATCAGAAAGATCCATCAGGCTTTCTGGCTCTAGGAAATCTGTTGCTACTGTGTCTTCTTTGGGTATTGATATCTTGCTTTGTGCTGGTGGGACAAATGAAGCACTCTGCTTTCTACAGGCCATTGGTGTGGCAGAATTCTTCGTTTCTGAGGTGGTAGCTGGTTTTTGATTTGACGTCACTGCTCCAGAAGAAGGTTGGGCAGAAACAAGAGTAAATGCGTAGAGGGTGCGTGCACACTCCAACGCTCACCTGAGTGGGGAGGAAGGAAGCACATACTGATACACATGGGGAGGGCCTCAGGAGAACCTAAATAATGAAGGAGGAAGTCTGTTGTTCCCTTTCTGGAATAGCTTCCCCAGTCTTTGGAGATGCTCAGGATCTCACTGTTGTTTGAGTTAGTGAGTCTTACGTACTCAGGCCGGAAACCAGTTTGATTCCCCACGTAACTTAATCCTCAATGGTACATGAGTATTTTAGGGAAGGCTGATACATCTTATAGATGTGGCAAATATGATTGTCTTCCTGGCTAGAGGGCCGAATGCCCGAGGGCCTAAATGGGTGTGGTGTGTCTGGGTCACAAGGCCTGGCCTGGAACTGCCTCTGCTGTCCTTGCAGATCTCCCAGCAAAGTCCAAGTTTACAAAGGTGGCGTTTCCCCACAGACCTCTGGGAAATGTAGTCGGTACATGCAGTGATAGCATTATGCCTGGGAAGCTTTCTTCTAGTATTATTTCCACAACTCTCTGGATGTCTTGTCTTTTTTCTGTTTTGGGATTCCACTTATGTACATGTCATTTCTCTTGATGGTTTCCCACATTATTCCTAGCCTTTTTTTTTCTTGTTCATTCATTTTTTATTCTAATTTTTGGATCAGCTCTGAGAATTCTATTTTCTATTTTGCTGGTTGTGTGTTCCATCTCTTCAACTCTGTTCATATGTCCTTCCAACATGTTGACAGTATTTGAAATATTCTGGATTGCAGTTTCTTGTTTTTTCTAGAGCTTCATAGGCCTCATTTGTTTGATATTCAATGTCTTGTATTGTTTTTTATGTTCCTCTTGGCTTTTGCTTGCTGAGTCCCTGTAATTCTTCACGTTTGTCTTTTACGCATTGGAAATATTGTTCTTTTAAATTCTGTGTCAGGAAGTTCTATCAGACTTTCTGGCTGTAGGTAATCCACTGATTCTGTGTTTTGATCAGGGTTTTTCCCTGCGGGGGAGGGGTGACATCTTGGTTTGGTTTTGTGTAGGGTAGTCTGCTTCTTTCGTGTCATTGCTATAGTAGAGTTTTTCATGTCTGGGGTCTTAGAAGGCCCTTTGGTCTGATAACCTTGGCTCAGGGACTTTCTGGTCCAGAGGAGGGAAGGGCAGCTCACCCTGACTGAATTTCTCTCTGAGGTGTGTATAAAATTATGTATTAGATGTTTATACACACACACACACACACACACACACACACACACACACACCCCCATAATCCAGACCACAGTCTTTGTAATTATTTGCTATGCTTCAGAAAGCTAAGAGAACAGTGAAACCAAGTTGCTCCTTAGAGGCAAGGATTTTTTTTAGAGGCAAGGATTTTGAAGCTCTTCTTCAACTGACATACTTTGGGTATGCTGCCAGGAGGGACCAGTCCTTGGAGAAGGACATTATGCTTAGAAGGATAGAAGAACAGTGCAAGACAAGAAGATTCTGTAGGAGACAGATTGACACAGTAACAGGGTAATGGGGGTAGATGTGTCAGAGATAGTGAGATTGGGTCAGGATGAACAGGGTTCAGAGCTATTGTCCATAGTGTCAATGAGAGCCACAAATTACTTGATGCTGAATAAAAATATATTTATTTGAATATGATTAGGTTTTTGGTTGGTTTTGGTTTTTTTGTTTGTTTGTTTTTGTTTTGTTTATTTTCATGAGAGGAGTACAGAATAAGAGCTGTATAGTAAAGTGGACATTGGGAAGGGGGATGTATAACAGTGTAAGATTTTTTTCTCTCTTCAAGGAGAAGAGTGAACTGAGAGGAGGAGTGGGTAGGAAGGAAAGTGTGCAACAATCTATGAATGGAAATCCAGTTTCTGTGAAGTTTTCATTAAAATTTAACAAACAAACAAACAAAAAATTATATCTATTTGAAATGCCTGTGGTATATATATATCTTATTATACACACACTCTCAACACATAGATGCGGAGAGAGAGATATTATACAGGTATTCTAAATGCCAGCAGGATCACTCATGGAGGACAGTTTTTAGTAAAAAATGCCATTTATATTACATGAAAGTAAAATATTTCAGAAGATTTTTTTAAAGAGTATCCTTTTTTAAATTTTAATTTTTTATTATTTTTGTGTGTGTGTACCATCAAATTGGATCTGACAGGTACAGGAGGAGATTGCCCCTCCTTCTGCAGCAGAGCATCTGGTGGATTTGAACCACGTGCCTCTGGGATTGCAATGCAGCTTCTTGCCACTACGCCACCATTGCTCCCTGAGAAGATTATTTTTAAAATGGCTAGAAATTGGAAGAATCTGTTCTGGCAAACAACGTATTCCAATTTTCTAAGTAAACTAGTATAAAAAGTAGCTAGAATATTATATTAGCAGAAACTGCTTGAAATTCAAGCTGGATTTGGAAGAGGTCAAGGCCCAAGAGATATCATGGCTGCTATCAGGTGCATCTTAGCTGAAAGCAGAGAATACAAGAATGATGTTTACTTTTATTTTATCGGTTTCCCAGTGGCATTTGATTATGTGGTTTAAAATAAATTATGGCTAACATTGAGAGAAAGGGGAATCCCAGAACACTTAAACTGTATTTATGTTATAAGCATAAAACATATACATAAACCAAGAAGAATTGTCTGAAGACAATGCAAGAATATGTCTTATTTTAAAATTATTAAAGCTGAACAGCAGGGTTGTAGTCCTTCTCCAAACTTATCCAATCTGTATGCAAGCAAACTGTAAGAAAAGCTGGACTATATGAAAGAGAACAAAGATTGAGGATTAGGGGAAGACTTATCAACAATCCGCATATTGCAGATGACACAACTTTGCCTGCAGAAAGTGAAGACTTGGAAACACATGGTACAGAAGATCAAAGACTGCAGTCATCAACACGGGTGGCAACTCAGTATCAAAAAACAAAAGCTCTTCACTGCTGGATCAATAGACAAGGTCATGACAGAAGGAGAAAAGGTTGAAGTTTCCAACAATTTCATTTTACTTGGCTCCACAATCATCTTCCATGTTATTAGCAAGCAACAAATCAAGAGACATGCAATGAAGGACCTCTTCAAAGTACTAAAGAGCAAGGAAGCTTGTTGAAAGAAGAAGATATGCTTAATCCAAGCTGGGGATTTTCACCTGCTTCATATGCATCTCAAAGTTGGACAATGACTAAAGATGATAGAAGAATCAATGCCTTTAAATTGTGTTACTGGTGAAGGATTTTTAATATTCTCTGGACTGTCCACAGAACAAACAAAACTTCCTTGAAGGAAGAACCACAATACTTCTTAGAGGCAAGGATAGTGAAACTTTCTGAGGGCATATTTTCAAAAGAACCACTCTTTGGAAGGTCATATCAGCTGGGAAAGATAAAGGGTCAGCAAAAGAGAGGGCCATCCATGAGCTGGATTGAGTATGACCCATTGAGAGATCATGAGGATGGTACAAGATAGAACATACAAGGTTGAGATCTGGTGTCACAGGGCTCCTTTAAGTTGTAGTCAACTGAAAAACATCTAACAACAACAGCAACATTTATGTTGTTGTTCGATGCTGTCGAGCCAGAATCAAGTCTTATCCCAAGCAGATTTTCAGAGATCATAAATTATTCTAGAGGGAGTACTTATCTTACTCCAGAGCAGCCTCTGGTAGATCCAAACTGTATTTTTGGATGGGCAACACAACTCTTTATTGTTAGGCCACCACAGTGTCATATCACTATATACTTTTTGCACATATTACTTTTTCAGTATTCCTTCAGTTTTTACCAAAATAAAATTTTAAAACTTTAAAAATTTAGCTAGTAGTTTTAAAATCAAATTGTTTCCTTGGAACAATATTCCATTAGAAATATAAATTATCAAGAAGCCCATAGATAAACTTAAGACTAAATAAATGCATTCACTATTAAATTCAAAGCAAGAACACTAATATCATAGTACAGTATTTTACCTTGACAGTGAAATGGTTATCTTTTGAATCAGGCAGTGACTCGAGGCCATATTTACCAGGAGGTCTTTAGAAGAAATAAATATAACAAAAATAAGTTAGTGTGATTTTTAAAAAAAAATGTAACTGGTGAAATATCAGTTATCATTACTGTATTTCTTACATAAATACTCTGTATTTCTTATTTTTCTTTTCTTACTAACTATCCTCCTCACCACTGGACCACTTGGTAGCATCAGGATGGAGGGTGAAGAGATTAAGATTGTTAACAACTTTAGTCTGCTTACTTCCACGGTCAACAATTTTGGCACCAGTAGCCAGGAAATAAAAAAACGTATTGCGGTGGGAAAGGCTGCTGTTAGGGAACTCTCCAGGGTACTGAAGAGCAATGGTGTGTCACTCTGGAGACTAAGGTGCATCTGATACAGGCTGTGGTCTTTGCAATCACTTGTTAGGCATCAGAGAATTGGACAATGACTAGGGAGGATAGAAGGAGAATTTATGCCTTTCAGCTGTTTTGCTGGAGAAGAGTATTGAATGTACCATGGACTGCCAAGGAAACAAACAGATTCATCCTGGAGAGGGTTAAATCAGGCTGCTCCTTGGAGGCAAAGATTCTTCATTTCGACTGACATACTTTGGACATGTTGTAAGGAGGGACAGATCCTTGGAGAGGGTCTTCATGCTTGGGAGGGTGTAGGGACGGTGCAAGAGGGGAAGACCCTCCATGAGGTGGATTGATTCAGTGACTGGGGTAATCGGGATGGGTGTGTCAGAGGCAGTGCAATTAGCACAGGACAGAGCATGTTTTAGGGCTTGTTGTACGTAGGGTCGCTATAAGTCGCACGTGACTCCATGGCACATAACAACAACAACAACAACAACAACAATAACAACAACAACATCCTCCTCCCTCTTCAGGTATTTTTGCAATTTAGGTATGCTGCACCTAAAGATATTCACCTTGTATAGGAAGCAGTCAAAAGAATCATAAATATTCCATGGATTGGCAAAAGAACAAAGTCTCTCTTGGATGAAATGTTGTTGTTGTTGTTGTTATATGCCGTCGAGTCGCCTGCGACTCATAGCAACCCTATGTACAACAGCCCTAAACTCCGCTCTGTCCTGTGCCAATCGCACTGTCTCTGACACTCCCATCCCAATTATCCCAGTCACTGAATCAATCCACCTCACAGAGGGCCTTCCTCTCCTGCGCTGTCCCTCCACCCTCCCAAGCATGACGTCCCTCTCTAAGGACTGGTCTCTCCTCACAACATGTCCAAAGTATGTTAGACGGAGCCTCAGAATCCTTGCCTCCAAGGAGCCACCCGGTTTAGCCCTTTCCAGGACAAATCTGTTTGTTTTTCTATCAGTCCATGGTATTCTTAATATTCTTCTCCAGCACCACAGCTCAAAGGCATCAATTCTCCTTCTATCCTCCTTGGTCATTGTCCAACTCTCTGATGCATAACAGGTGATTGCGAAGACCATGGCCTGTATCAGACACACCTTAGTCTTCAAAGAGACACCATTGCTCTTCAGCACTTTGGAGAGGTCCCTAACAGCAGACTTTCCCATGGCAATACGCCTTTTAATTTCCTGGCTGCTGGTGCCAAGACTGTTGACTAATGGAGCCAAACAAACTAAAGCTGTGTACAATCTCAATCTCTTCACCATCCATGCTGATGCTGCCAATTGGTCCAGGGGTGAGAATCTTTGTCTTCTTGACATTGAGCCTCAATCCATATTGTAGGCTACAGTCCTTGACACTCTGCAGCAGGCGCTTCAGGTCCTCCTCAGTTTCAGCAAGCAGGGTTGTGTCATCCGCATACATGGTTAATAGAGGCAAAGATGATGAAACTTTGTCTCATATCCTATAGACATGTAGTCAAGAGGGATCAGTCTTTGGAAAAAGACATGATGCTGGGAAAGGTGGAGTGAAAGAGAAAGAGAGAAAGACCCTAACATGATGGACTGCTACAGTGACTATAACAATGGACTTGAGAGAGCAGAGATAGTAATAACCACAGGATATGACAAGGCTCAGATCTGTCTTTCATAGTAGGGGAAAATGGAGAATGTATATGACATACACATATGCATTTAAATACTATATATATGTGTGTGTATATACATTTAAGCACTGGCTCAAACTTTTCACAACAATTTATATATATTAGACGAAAGCAGCAATTTATAGATTTATGAAATGAAGTACAGTGCTGTCAGAGACAGAATAATATCCATTCCCATACAAGACAGATTCATTATGTGACTATTATTTACAATTAACTACTCAAGACATATGAAGTAAGATTTTTTTTAGATATATTGATTTTAAAAAATTATTGGGAATTCCTGTAAAAAAAAAATGAACTGAGGATTTTTACTCACATTATCAACAAGATACAGGTAAATGACCCAATCATAAAATGGGCACTGGATATATACAGGCACTTTACCAAAGAAGATATTCAGATGACAAACAAACACATAAAGAAATATTCAAAATTCCTAACTCTAAGAGAGATGCAAATAAAAAACTGAGATATCATCTCATGTCAGTAACAACAGCAAAGTTCAGCAGAATAACAAACAACAAATTCTGGCGAGGTTGTGGAGAAATCGGAACACTTATTCCCTGTTGCTGGGAGTGTAAAATGGTGGAACCATTTGGAAGGCAGTATGGTGCTTTCTCAAAAAGTTGGAAATAGAAATACCATTTGACTCAGCAATTCCACTACCAGGAATATACCCTAATGAAACCAGAGCTTCCACCCAAACAGATATATGCACACATATGTTTACTGCTGCGTTATACAAAGTAGCAAACAGATGGAGACAACTCAACTCAAGTGCCCATCAACACATGAATGGTTACAGAAGCTGTGGTAGATTCACACAATTGAATACTACGCAACAATTGAATACTATGCAACACTGAAAAATAAGGAACATTATACATTATACAAAATAGGTGACCCTGGAAGACACTATGGTGAGTGAAATATTTCAGTCATTAAAGGATAAATACTACATAAAGACACTGTGGTAAAACAGCACTGACAGGGGTTTGGGGGGAAACTAAGGAAAGGGGATAGATAATGTATCTTCATTTAAACAGATGAGGGAAAGAACTGTTTTAAAAGAACATATGATTAGGTATTATTTGTTTGACAGCTATGCATAACAAGAGTTACAAAGTAAAGTGGACTAAGGACAGGGGGCAAAAATTGTGTAATAATGAAAAACTCTTTTTTAAGAGAAAAGTGAATTCTTGTGGGGTAGGGAGAAAAATGTGTAACAGTGGAAATCCAAGTTTTCTGTAACCTTTGGTTAAAATCTCAAGTAAAATATTTCAAGATTTTTACTAAATTCTACACTCTAAAATTAATTGTATGATCAAAATGCATTAAAAATAACTTGAGACTGGAGAACAACAATTGGAATTAAGGAAATATTGCTGTTATTGTGTAATATTGAGTTGAAACTGACTCAGAACTAACCCTCCAGGGAGTTTTCTGAGGCAGTAGTTAATAACAATGGAGGAGATTGTCATCTTTCTCCATAGTAGCTGGTGGATGTCTTTGGAATGGCAGAATGGAGGTCCCTAAGGATTTATTGTTAATTGGAAAATAGAACTGGTGAAAGAAATGATGCTAGAGATTTTATGATGAAATTGTCTGCAACCATGGTTCTGTTCCATTCGAGTAACTAGGTACCTGTCTTAAAAAGTTCATAGTGTGGTCTGGCCTGGTTTCCAGCCTGAGCACTAGACCAAGGGGGCCCCCAGTCCCTATCCCTAGAGTTCTCGGCCCATCTGCCTAGATCCTTGACCCCTCCAAACTGGTCCTGCCACCCAGACTCCCAAAACTGCCACCTGGAGGACCCGGCCCCACTGCTCAGATGCTCCCGCCAGCTGCCTAGACACCCCCAGCCACACCACCTAGAGGACCTGGCCATGCTGCCTGGACAACCCACTGACCAGACGACGACCTGATGTCACCCCTCTGAACTGTGCCGGGGACAGCAATATCATAGGTGATCCCATTTCCTCTCCAGGCGTAGGACTTGAGCTGCCTTTAGCCCTAGGCACCTTGGGCTCAGGCAACTCAAACCCGCCTAGCCTAGCTTCAGCAGTTGCCTGACAGAGAAGGCTTCAAATTCAGAGGCCATATCTTCCCCCAACTGAAGCAAGTCTTCCCTTGCGTCAAAAGATCAGAGAGAAACTCAGGCTGGATAGCTACCCTGACCTCCTCTGGAGTAGTGAATTCCTGAGCCAAAGTTTTCAGACCAAAAGCCTGCTAAGGCCTCAGAAATGAAAAGCTCTACCACAACAATGCCATGGAAGAAACAGACACAATCACACCATACATAAAACCAAAACTAGATACCATTCTTAAAAATTGACACAGTAACAATGGATTTCTTGAAGTAAGAAAGCCTTATGGAACTTTCTGACACAAAATTCCAAAGAACAATGATTGAATATTTTCAGTGGGTAAAAGATGAACTCTAAGAATTACAGGACTCTGCAGGCAAAAACCAAGAGAAACTTAAAAGAACAATCCAAGACAATGCAGATAAAACTAATAGGGCATTTAAGGCTCTGGAAAAACAAGAAACCACAATCCAGAATATGACAACCAATGTTTCAGATTCTGTCAACATGTTAGAGAGACATAGGAACAAAGTTGAGGAGATGGAACACAGAATCACCTAAATAGAAGATAGACTTGCTACCACTGCTCTGCTAGAAGAAAAAAACAGAATGAAAAAGGAGAAAGCCTCAGAATAATGTGGGACACCATCAAGAGGAATAACATGCACATAATTGGAATCCCAGAACAGTAAGAAGCAGGTAAAGACACCAAGAAAGTTGTGAGAAAATAAGTAGAAGGAAAATTTCCAAGCATAATGACGAATGAGAGAATATGTATTCAAGAATCTGAGTGAACGCCATATAAAATAGACCCCAAAAGAAAAAACACCAAGGCAAAGCATAGTCAGATTTGCCAGAACCAAAGATAAGGAGAATTCTGAAAGTAGCTAGGAAGAAACAAAGAGTAACTTATAAGGGAGAACAAATAAGATTAAGTGCAGCTTTCTCAGCAGAAACCATGCAAGTAAGAAGACAATGGAATGACATCAAACACACCAAGAATAAACTGTCAAACAAGAATATGGTACCTAGCAAAATTATGCATCAGATATGAAGGAGAGATCAAAATAATCTCAGAAAAAAGAGAACCTAAGGGAATTTGTAAAAGCAAGACCAGCATTGCAGAAAACACTGAGAGATGTCCTTGTTACAGAGGTGCCACAGAAAGCAGGATGAACCAAAGTAACTAGCAACAACACCAAAAAGAACTCACCTATATGACAGAAAAAAAAAACAAAAAAAGATTGCCGGCCAGTAATTACACTGACTGTGAATGGTTTAAATGCAGCACTGAAGAGGAAAAGAGTAGCAGGTCGGATAAAAAAACCAAATCCCGTAAATATGATGTCTATAAGAGACAGACCTATAAAATGTACATAAAGACTAAAAATAGAAGGGTGGAAAAAATAGATCAATCTCATGGCCACCAGAAAAACAGAGTAGCAATATTAATATCTGTCAAAATGCAAAAACCATCACAAATGATAAGGAAGATCACTATATAATGCTTTAAGGATCAGTACAATAAGAGGACATAATAACTATCTATGCACCATTAAATGATACATCTGCAAAATATACAAAGCGAACATTAGCACTACTGAAAAATAGGTAATACCAGTATAGTAGTAGGAGATTTCAATACACCACTCTCAAGAAAAGATAGATCTGCCAGGAAAAAAACTCAATAAAGAAGCTGAATTAAACCACACAATAAACCAATGTGATCTTATATACAGGCTAATGCACACGTATGCGTGTACACACACACACACACACACACACACCCCAAATCATGTTGTGCCTTCTTTTCAATGTTCATGGAATATTCTCTCAGAGATTACATTTTAGGTCATCAGACAGGCATCAAAATAAAAGATAGAAATAATGCAAAGCATCTTCTCAGATCACAATGTCACAAAATTAGAAATTAATAACAAGAGGATAAGGGAATACATTTGGAATGTGAAGAACCTTGCTTGAACATGAGTGGGTAATATTAGAAATAAAAAATGAAATTAAAACGTTTCTTGAAACAAAGGACAATGAAAACAAAATTTACCAAAACCTCTGGGAAAGAGCCAAAGCAGTAATTAGAGGTCAATTTATAGCAATAAGCAAACCTATCAAAAGGCCAGAAGTAAATTATAATTGACTCTCTAACACAACATCTCCAACGTTGAAAAAGAAAAGCAAGAAAACCCAGCACCCTCTATAAAATCTGAAATTATAAAAATTAGGGCAGAAATTAATAGAAGAAACAATTGAAACCATCAACAAAACCAGGAGTTGGTTCTTTAAAAAAGTCAATAAAATGACAAACCAGTAGCAAAACTAACAAAGATAAAGAAAGAAAAGACACAATCCAAATTAGAGGTGAAAAGGGTAATGTCACAATATAACCAACTCAAATATAAAGGTTAACAGTGAAATATTATGAAAATCTATACTCAAATATCAAAATCTGGAGGAAATGAAAAACTATTTAGAAACTTACAACATTCTTAAACTGACAAAGACTGATATGGAACACCTGAACAGATGCATTACAAAAGAAAAACATTGAAAAGTTAATAAAATAACTCCTAACAACAACAAAATCCCTGGACCAGATGGGTTTTCAAGTGGTTTTTATCAAACATTCAGAAGAAGAACTGTCATCAATACTACATAAAGAATTTCACAAAATAGAAAAAGATGGAATTATCTCACTCATTCTAAGAAGCAAACATATCCTTGATACCAAAGTCAGGTAAAGACACCACCAAAAAGTAATCTATAGGCCAATACGTTTCATGAACATAGATGCAAAAATCCTGAATAAAATCCTGGGCAATAGAATCCAGTTGTTGTTTTGTTGTTATGTGCCGTCAAGTTGCTTGTGACTCATAGCGACCCAGTAGTACATAAAAAATGAAAAATCACCATGACCAAGTAGATAAACTAATTTAATATGAAAGATAGAAACTTTCAATCTTTCCGAAAAGGCAATCTAGGTTCCTCATCACTCTTCAATCTAATCTCTTTGACTTACATATCATCAAGTAAAGGACCCAGGCAATGAGCTTCTCTCCAACATTCTATTAACTCCCTTCTGGTTATTCTCCTCCCTGTACGTCTATTTCCCTGGCCCTCTTATCATTTCATCTTCACTTGCAGTGATAATTTTCCTTTGCTTGTAGATGAATTTTTACTGCATCACTGTACTCACAGGCAATATCTTTTCTTTTGTGAGCCAATGTGTTGTTTTACTAAAAGGTGATTTCAGGGGATAGTTTCTGTTGAAGATTTAAAGAGCAGGTCTGAGCAATATTCTCAGGAAGCTATCTAGCCTCAACTGGTCTAGTAAGTATAAACTTTCCAGGAATTTAGGTCCTGTCCCTGTTTTCTCTTGTTTGATCAGGGTCCATTATTGTGTCTTGATGAGGATGGGCAGTAGTATCAACTGGGCACCATCTAGTTCTTTTTATCTAACAGACTACAGAAGACTGTGATGTCCAATTACCTTTGAAGAATATATGATTATCCACTTTTAGATTGTACGATAGTAATATTCCCTGGATCATACACTTATCAAATGTGAAAGCTAGGAGTTGATTTAAACTGGTAGGTTCCAAAGAGTTGAACTGGCAACTCAAAGGCACATGGTTCAAACCCACCAGCTGCTCTGTGGGAGAAAGATAGGCAACCTTTTCCATTGTTATTAACTATCTCTGAAAATCCACTGGAAGGTCAACTGTGGTGTTAATTCCAACTTGGTGGTATATAACAGCAACAACAATGGTGTGATCCAAAGACTATATTTCTATTACCCATCTACAAATGTTTTCTTAAAAGTTTTGTCCTTCTTCCTTTTCTCACACCAAGCAAAAATAAAGTATATGAGGGATAAAAACTGACAAGTCCATGTTTTTTAATTTTATTGTTTTTAGGTGTCATGGAATCAAGTATGACTCAGTTACCCTGTGAAAAACCAATCTGAACACTGTTCCATTCCATGCCATCCTTAGAATCTCTTAACACACTCAAGCCCATTGATGCAGTAACTATGTCATACACCTTGTCTAGGGCTTTCTTCTTTTTCACCAACTCTCCACCTCCCCAAATACGTAGTCTTTCTCCAAGGAATAACCATTGTTTGCTGCTGAGTCAGAACCAAGTCAAACTTACTTGTGAGAAGATCTTCACAGGCAGTTTAATCTCATGGAAAGAGAGTCCATCCTTCTCCCATGAAGCAGTGATGGATTAGAACCACATGCCTTTGTGATTGCAGCACTACTTCTTTCCACTAGGCCACTAAAGCTCTCTTGTGCTGCTGCCACCCCAAAGGCACATGGTAATAATAGTAATAGTCACATAAATATGAATAAAGTAATGTGAATAGGATTCAGGATAAGCAATTTAAAGTACAGAGTCACCTAAAAGACAAATGATGCTCAACTCCTATTTATGTCTAATATACCAGCTTTTTAAAAAAATGCATAAACACCAAAAATTAAAGAAATAATGCATAAGAGTTAAATATTATAACATGAAATAACATGAAGTAAAAAAAAATCTAGGGTCTAGATTTAAAAAATAATGTGAAACTCTTTCAGCTAATATAAGAACAGATAAACATATCAATCAATATGATAAATAAAAAGCCAAATATAGCCTGTTCTTCATTGTTTTACAATCAGAAGGATTGATTGCCACCTAAAATGTCATTTAGTTTTATGTCACTATATCCAAATAGTTATAAATGAATTTTTTTCTCTTAATTTAAAATTTCTGACCTGATTATTCATCTCTTTGGTGGCTGAGTGTCAAGAGATGTTCTGTTAACCCAAAGGTACACAGTTCAAACACACTAGTTTCTTTGATGGAGAAAGATGAACCTCCTCCCTTCTGATTTATTGCCTCTAAATTCCCCTGGATTATCATCTGTGAGTGCATTCTGACTTGAAGGTACAGAACAGCAGGAACAGAATAACACTAAGAATTAAAACAAAGAAAAAAACAAACCCTACTATACCTTTTATCCTTGTTTACAGCATTTGCATTCATATTCCTCTGTAAGAAGTACTCGACTATTAATGGTTTGTTATTGCTCATGGCAGATAAAAGGGGTGTGAGTTGATCCTGAAAAAAAATAGCAATACTAATTTATAATTAATAAAATTTTCTATTTCTCAATAGAATTAAAAAATCTTTAAAATTATGCCATAAAGTTAAGTATATTATATGAAATCAAGGTCATTCTGGAAATAATGGACAAGAAGACATATGAGTAATGGAACTAGCAAGCTGGAAAAGGACATGCTTTCAGGAATAAAGGGTGAGGAAAGAATGGGGAAATGAGTGAATAAAAACCCAATTTGTTCATAAACAGCGACGGAAATCCCAACTTTTAAAAATCCAGCATACAAAAAATATTTTCACAGTAGCATTATTCACTATCACAAAATATGAAAACAGCTCAAATATCCAACCACAACCAAGTGGATTGAGGAATTGTGGTACATTCACACAGTGGAACACTACGTAGCTCTCAAGAGCAATGATTTGAAAAAATACTACATAACTTGGAAGGGACCTGAGAGATTATTCTGAATGAACTAACACAGACTAATAAGGACAAATATTACTAAAAACTGATATTGTAAAAATAAAAGGATAAATATTAAAACATTTATGGGAATTCCAGGGGAGAAGGGAAGGGGCTGAAGGATAAGGCTAGGCGATGTGAAATCACAGGGTTACACAGTTTTGTGGGGGGTGAGGGGGAGGGGAAGAGCATGAGAAAGATCCAGCCAAAAAAACAGGGTAATGATGGACAAGGTCCAACTGTGATTAATTTTATAAAACATAATGCATGAGAATAATTGTATGAAACACAGTCTATGCAAACTTTGTAAACAAACCAATAAGCTAAAATAAAAATAGTCCCTTACTCAATACTCACTGTTTTTCAATGCACTATTCTTTGTCCAAAACAACCTTAATTCATTGGTTGGTTGGTTTTTAAATTTATTATTCATTTCAGTGGAAATTTTCAGAGACTTTGGATTTCCATCCGTTCATTGTTGCACGTTTCTCCCCTCCCAACTCCCCACCCCTTGTACGCTACCTTCTTGGAAAAGTAAAAGAAAAATTCTTTCCTTGTTTTGCAATCCCTCCCCCCAGGTCCGCTCCAATATATAGCCTTTGCTCTGGACTCCTGTCATGACAAAAGTACCTAATAACATATCCCTCTTAAATAGTTTTCTCCCAGGGGAGCTCTGGTGGCCTAGTGGCAAGGAGCTGCAACTACAATCCCAACAGAAAAAGAAGGCATACTCCCAGAATCATTCTATGAAGCAAGCATAAACATAACAGGAAAACTAGACAAAGAGAGATCTGGGAGTAAAGCACAAAGCCATGAAGTTCATCAGAGACAATCTGGGTCGGGCTTTGATGGCTTAGTCTGTGGTATAAAGAGACTGTCAAAAACACCCAGAAATGCACAATCTGGAGAGGATAAATTGATGAATGGGACCTTTTAAAGGTTATATATCTGTGCACATCAAAAAGTTTTGCCAAGAGAGTCAAAACAAAACCTAGTGCCTGGGAAGATACATTTGGCAACACTATTTCAGACAGGGGTCTCATAGAAAAAGTTTATAGAATCCCACAGGGCCTCCACAAGAAACTGATAACAATTATACAATGGGCAAAAGATATGGAAAATTCTTTCACAGAGGAAGATATTCAGATGGCCAATAGACACATAAAGAAATGCTCATATTCGTTGGCAATTAGAGAGATGAAAATCAAAACCACAATGAGACACCATCTCCAGTAGCAGTGGCAAAGTTTAACAGGACAGCAAGTAATGTTGGAGAGGATTTGGCAAGATAGGAACTCTTGTACACTGTTGGTGGGGATGTTAAATAGTACAACCACTCTGGAAGGCACTTTGGCATTGCCTCAGAAAGCTGAACAGAGAAATTCCATATGACTCAGCTATTGTTCACTGCTTGGAATATGCCATAAGAAAATGAGAACTGAGTCACAAACTAAGACATGTACACTCTTGTTCATAGCAGCATTATTCATCATCACAAGAACATGGAAACAGCTAAAATGTGCAACCTCAATTAAATGGATTGATGAATTATGGAATATTCACATTATGGAATACTATGCAGCATGCAGGAGTAATGATTTTGTAAATCACTACCTATTTTGGGAGGGACTGGAGAGCAATAAGCTAAGTGAATCAACTCAATCCCATAAGGACAAATATTGTGTAAGACCATTATTGTAGCACGTGTATGAGGATCCAATGGGGGTGGAGCAGAGTGGTGAGGTAGGCCAGAGGTGGGTAGATGGAGGTGGTAGTTAATCATTCTTCTTATGTTGATTGCCTTTGAATTGAGCACGATTCATAGTGACCCCATTAACAAAAACCTTAAGGCCCCTCTGCAAGCATCGACATTTATCAAAGTTCATAGAGTTACTGGAGACATGTTACTTAGGAAGTGGATGCCATTCCTGAGGATAGAGTGGGTAAAGGAAATGGAAAAGATCCGGTGTGCAAAACAGTGTCTAAAATAAAAATGTCATTTTTTTAAAAAGGTAACAAATGGACTATGTTTTAACCTTAGAGTTCACATTCTTTCAATGACTTGTTTTTCCCCCATGATGTAACACATTTTGTTAATCAAATGAAGATAGTGCTGATTTGAAAAAAAGGTGTATGTCAATGTGGATTTATATCAACAGCAAATAAAAAGTTACAAGTAATGAAAGGAATTTATACCACAGAAAATTTCTTTTTTAAATTATGAAAACCCAGGGAGGGTACAATCACCACCATACTGGAAATGACAGAGAAGCATGAAAATGCAATCCAGAGAATCAAAATAAAAATGGTAGAATTTCTAAACATGCTGGAGGGACTAAGAAGCACAACAGAAGAAGTAGAATAGAGAATGAATGAGTTTGAAGACAAGAACTTTAATGGGAACATACAAGAAGAAAAAAGCAAAGAGGATATAGTAGGAAAATGAAGAAAATATTAGATCCATGTGAGATAATGTCAAACAAAAGACCTGTGACAGGAAATCTGGAACAGGAAGAGGAGGAGAAAAGCACTGATAAATAAGAATGGAAGAGGTACTAGATAAAAACTTCCCAGTCAAGCAAAAAAGAGGAAATCCATATTCAGATACCTCAGCAAATTCCAAACAGACTAGAGCCAAAGGAAAAACATCAACACCTATAAAGAGGAATCACTTAGATTAAGCTTTGGTTTCTCAGTAGAAATGATACTAGAAAGAAAACAATGGGACATCATATTCAAAAGGCTGAAGGCCAAGGATCCTGTACCCAGCAAAACTGTCCATCAGCTATCAAGGAGAAAATAGGTTATTTACAGAAAAGCAGGAACTTACTAAATTTTTAAAAATAAGACGAGCTCTACAGGATATACTAAAGGAAGTCCTTCACACAGAGAAAACAAAGTGGAGGAACCAGCAGAAAAATAAACAGCACAATGTCAACAACAAAACCTGGCCTGTCAATAAGCACACTTAATGTGAATGGACTGAATGAACTAATTACAAGAAAAGGAGAAGCAGAATGGACAAATTTACAAAACCCATCAACATTATGCCTACAAGATACATATATATCTAAGAAAGGAGGGAAAAACATATTCAAAATGAAAGGTTGTCGAAGTGTATATCAAGAGTGAGTCATCCACAAAACAGCAGAAACGGCAAAATGACAAGACTTCAGGATGAAATCATTATAAAAGACAGGGAGAGCATTCTATAATGATAAAAGTCACAATAGATCAAGAAGACATAACTTTGATCAACACCTATGCACCAAATGATTGCTGTTGTTAGGTGCCATTAAGTCACGTGTGACCCATAGTGACCCTTATCTAATACTGTGCCATCCTCACAATTTCTGACACATTAAAGTCAATTGCAGCAGTCATCATGTCAATTCACCTGGCTAAGGGTCTTCCTTCCTGTGCCATCTCTCCACCCTTCCAAGCATAATGTCCTTCTAAAGAACTCGTCCCTTCTGGCCACATGCCCAAAGTATGTGTGAGACAGAGTTTCAAAACCCTTGCCTCCAAGGAGCAGCCTAGTTTCATCCTTTTCAGGAATGACCTGTTTGTTCTCTTGGCAATCTGGTCAATTCTCTTCTCCAGCTCCACAATTCAAAGATATCAATTCTTCTTCTGTCACCCCTAGTCATTGTCCAGCTCTCTAATACATAGCAAGTAACTGAAGACCATGGCCTGAAGAGAATATACCTTGGTTTCCAGGCTGACATAGTTGCTTTTTAGCACTTCACAGAAGTCCTTAACAGTACATTTCCTAATGCATTTTGTCTTTTGATTTCCTGACTGCTGCTGCCAAGAGTAATGATTGTGGATCCAAGCAAAGCAAGCCGAAATGATAAAGCAGCCTCAATCTCTTCCCCATCTATCATGATGGGGCCAATTGGCCCTGTGATGAGAATCTCTTCCTTCTTGAAGTTGTGCTTCACTCCATATTGAGGATTATAGTTCTTGATCTTCTGCAGCAAATGCAGATTTGTAGATTCTGCAGATCTTCCTGTTTCAGCAAGCAAGGATGTGTCATCTGCACAAAGTAGATTGTTGGTGAGTCTTCCTCGAATCCTTCCTCCTAATAAAGTCCAGCTTCCCGAATGTTCTGTTCTGCATATAGATGGAAAATGTGTGGAGATAGGCACATTCCTGCCACACTCCTTTCCTGATTTTGAACCATGCAGTGTTGCCTTGCCCTGTTCTGGTAACTGCTTCCTTGTCCAAGTACAGGTTTCACATGAGCACTGTCAAGTGTTCTGGGATTCCAAGAAACAGTCCCTCCTAAAAACATGCCTTGATACCACATTATTCCTCATAGAGTCCAGGTTCTTAAATAACTTGCTCAGCATAAAGATTGAATAGACATGATTCATACTTCATTTGAAATCATATACTATTTATCCCTTGCTCTGTTTGTTTAACAGTCTCCTGGTCTACGTATAGGTTTCACATGAGAACAGATAAGTGTTCTGGGATTCCCATTCTTTCTACCATTAGCCACAAAGAACAAATAGCCATTCTTCTGGTATTCTACTGTATCACGTTTGGAGAAAGGTTCATAAGTAATGTTGGTTATGCAAAGGACAAAAACTTGGAAAGTGAGGAGGACTTGGAGCATTTGCTGCAGAAGATCAAAGATTACAGTCGTCAGTATAGATTGCATTTTAACGTCAAGAACACAAAAATCTCACCAGTGGCCAACAGGCAACATCTTGGTAGAGAAAAGACTGAAACACTCATTTATTACCACATAATTGGTACAAGCAGTCAGGGAATCAGGAGACAATGCCCTGGAAAAGGCTGCACTCATATATAATTATTGAGGAGTAATGATGTCAGTGTAAGGACCAAGGTGTTCCTGATTCAGGGATTTTCAATCACTTCCTGTGCATCTGTAAGCTGGACAGTGAACAACAATGACAGAACAATAGATACCTTTGAGCTCTGGTGCCAGGGAATACTGAACACTCTATGGACTCCTAAAAGAACAAACAGTTATGCCTTAGAGAAGGAGCAGCCCGAGTGCTCCTTGCAGGTAAACATGATAAAGCTTCATCTCACATACTTTGGGCATGTTTCATACTTTGAGTCTCTATGGGTTGTACTCAAATCAGCAGCACCTAACAACAACATATCCTGAGATCTCTGGTGCTTTATGGTAAGAAGTTGTGCTTCCAACTCAAAGCCATGCAGTTTCATTCCACCAGCTGCTTCATGGGGGAAAGATGAGCAATCACCTCCTCCTGTGATTCCCTGCCTTTGAGAAATTACTGGAGGATCAAATATGAGTCGCTTACAACTCTACAGTAAACGATGATCAACTCCTTATGAATTTAAGTTACCAATTGTTACCTCTTCCATGGGGTTTCTCCCACTACAAGATGAAAAAGGTTTTATGTTAGCCAAAAACTCAGGGGTAAATTTTATTTTTCCTTTGCAATAAGTCTCAGGGGCCATGAAGGATAATTTCCCAATTTCTTTCCAAGCTCACTTCACTCCTTCTTTCCATATTAATCACTATTTTGATTGTTGTTTTTTTTAAAAAAAATTGGCAAAATATGTCAGAATTTAAAATATAATGTCAATCAATACAGATCCAATGATTAATTCCAAAGATTATTTTGGAATAATGAAACCATAAATAATTTGTATTTTCATGAGACAATGATGAAGGGAAGGATATAATATTGTCTAAAATGAATATATACTCATCCACCATGATTAATGTGGTAATACTTACAGAAATCCCAAGGAGTGTATACAAAAATGTTTATTAAAGAAAACATTTTTAGAACCCAAATTATAAATTCTCACTTGAAAAATGTATCTCATTTATAAGGCATTAGTATAAAATGTAAAATTTCTGAAATCTTTAATATCTAAACTCAAGATATATTATACAATAATTGTACATTTGAATGTTTACAGAGGTGTGTAGGTGAGTAGATTAAGTGAGGAACTCATGTGGGAATAATAGCAAAGTGAAGAACACATACATTATACACAGAAAGTAATCTCTGCAGAATATGTAAAAGATTAAAAGTGGCTGAAGGACCACATAAGACAATTTTTCAAGGAAAGTTAGAAATTCAGATTTTATGTGCCTCCAAAATTTTAAAGAATAGCCTATTTATGAAGGCAAGTTCCCTGTAGGCTGGTCACATTTATTTTACAAGTCAGTTGCAGTTTTGTATTTATTGTGAACATGTTACTAAATGATATAAGACAAATGTCTATACTTGAAATCTTTCTTTTGTTGTTGTTGTTGTTATGTGCTGTCAAGTCAATTGTGACCCAAAGTGATGTCACCACATACAACAAGCAGCTCTAAACCCTGCCCTGTCCTGAGCCAGTCTCACTAATTCCAACATACCAATCCCCATTGTTCCAGTTACTAATATATATTAATGAAAAGTACAATCCCAACATGCTCTCAAAATTGTTAGGATTTCTATCACTTTATTAATATTTAAAAATATGAGGAAAATGTGAACTGAGGAGGGGGAAGGAAGAGGAAAATCTAACTCTTCTTTGAACTTTCACTAAAATCACCAAATAAATATTTTATTAAAAACTAATACTTTCAATACTGGTTAATTTATCACCTCTTTGTAGTTTACTCTCAACTTGTTAATCAAAGAGATAATTCAAAGAGTAGTTAAAATTAAATTCATAAAAGAATTCTCTCCATTATTTCTAACTTGTTTTATGTTTATAATTGTTTAAAACTGTCATCTTGATTATGCCAGTGCTCTCCAAATTTAACATACATACTGAGATATTCTATAACTCTGCTTCACCTTAAAGAAAGCTTCATGGTTTGCTATAATTCCAGTAAGGATAACTCTGTTTGTAATAAACATTTGTTGACTCCATGGTAGCAAAGAGATGAAAAATCTTTAAATGGTCAGCCTCTTATCTAAAGATTGTCCATATGCAAATTTCTAAAATATGACTGAATAATGAAAAGGTAAAAAAAATGTCATTCTATAATCCAATAGATATTGCTGACAGATATTTTACTTCTCAGTCATTAAGGTAAAGAAAAAGAGGTGGCATGAAATGAGTTCCTTATTCCTTTGGAATAAGAGCATGAGAGATTTTCTCTCATTCCTGAGGAGCAGATAACCTTGGCCCAAGTTATCTACTAAAACAGGGTTTGTTATACTTGTACAGGCTGAGTGACATTTCCTAGATAAGGAGTAAAGCTTTGAGGATTTACTTCTTTTGTCTGATCCTAAATTGCAACATGTCATATGACTGGTAGGCATCCTGCAGAGATTGGTCTATGAACTATGTAAATGAGGTAACAATAACTTAATTATGCAAATAAAATTTGTGTGGCTTTCCAAGACAGAATACATTATTCAGTCTGTCAGTTTTGTATATAAGGAGTCAGTCTCATCAAGTTTTAGACAGAAAGAGGAGAAGGAAGACATGTAGTAAAGGAATGGTGACAGAGAATCCCTCAAAAGAGACATAATACAAGCCAAGACCTATGACACTGACTGGGGGCGAAGTGATGGTGACAAATGGCAGAGACAAAAGGAGCCTGCTTGAAGTAGATTGAGGAACCTCAGAATAGGCCTGCCTGATGAACAGTTGCTGAGTTAATCCTTACTGAAGGAAAGAGATTGTGCCTACCTACTTCCTGATCCTGGAAATATGGTCTGTGAGTTCTATGTGGCCATAGCAATGGATTATCAAATGCAGAAGAAGAGCTGAATGTTCTGGGAGGGAGTGCTGGCATCAGAAATGGTGAACAGATCAAAGGCAAGAAGCTTAAGTGACTTTCAACCCAGGGGCATTAGCTTTAGACTGATCCTAATGATCATGCTCCCTGAAATTAGGCACTGATCCAACCAGTAGATTTTACAATAAGACACACAAATACTATTCAAAAAGGCAAAAAAAAGAAGGAAGTAATTCCTATTATACAGTAATACTTGTAGAGACTGGTTAAGCTTTTGAGATTTTGAAATTTATATCATATTTAAATACTTCGTAACTCCCTAAGCATTCCACTATACTGGCGTAGTCCATAGGGAGTTGTGCTGTTAACCAAAGGTCCTGCTTCTTTAAAGATGAGTTAAATTCCACAACCACTGAGGGGGAGAAAGATTAGCAGTCTCCTCCTGTTCAGTTTACAGTCTTGGGAACCCAATTAAAGGTTAACAAATGAGTCAGAACTGATTAGACCACAATGAGTGGGGATGAGTTCAACTAGAATTTGAATTAGAAGTGTTTACTCAGCTTTTACTTTACCTAATCAAAATCTGAAGGTTTAGAATTTGTTTGTCAACTTTTTAAAAAGCGTCCCCTGGTGACTTTGCATACACACAAATCTAGTGGAGCTAATATGGTAGACAATAATCACACATAATTTAGGAAACTGGCCCAAAGGAAAAGGAGACAGAGTTACTCACTGGCAAATGTATTTCATTTTGCTGCAGAGACTCAAAAGGACTAGAAAACACAAGCCACAACTTCTCATTATTCATGAGTTCCTAACCCCCCACTTCCCATAAAAATATTTTAGTTTTAAGAACAGACTTTAGATTCTTTTCAAAGTAATTTGTTTTTACCAACATAGGTTAATAGATCAGTTCATTTTCTGTTGTTTCCTCGTGTTTCTCACTTAATCGCTACTATCCATTTCTGATCTATTTCCATCTGAGTCCTCCTTAACTTGATCTCTAGGTAGGTTAACTCTGCTGAAAAAAGCTTATTCTAAACATACGAATTGGAGGAGGAAAGAATCTTCATATTTCTCATCAATTATTAAATTTCAGATGGGCTTCATATTTTTGATTGCTCAATCTTTTTATCTGTCATCTTTTCCATTTAAAAGCTTAAATTACTGGAAAAATCACTTTCATATGATTCACATTTTTTCTTAAAATAAAAACTTAGCAGAAGAACAAACTCTATTATAAAATGCTTCTATTTGGCTTAATTTTTAATAAGTCCATCTTAAAAGTAAATTGCGATTTCCTGTGTTATTTTACAATGTACAAGGAATTGGGTTGGGGACAATAATAGATAAGCATAGTGTCATGTACGAAATAGTGTCATGGGTTGAAAACATATGAAATATATATCAACTCAGCTGGACTATAATTCACAGTGGTTTTGCAATATGTGACAATGCATCTGGCAGTTGTATTATGATGTAATCAGCCTCATGACATGATCTGATGTGAACAATCAATGAATTATAGATGATCAGTATTGGAGAAAATACCATTCCTCAAATACCATTGCTAATTTGATGTTAGAAGAATTTCCCTGTGGTGTGGCATGTGCAAAAGATAATAGGAGAAAAGAGTGAGCAGTGAAGGACTGATCTGACAACCACCACGAAAGAAAAGCTAGGAACAAAGCAGGTTCTTTGGACCAAGGTCCCTGTGCTGAGAATCTCGTAGACCTAGGGGAGGACCGTTGCCAGGACACATGAAGATCTTCTTGGAACTCTAAGTCCAGAGATGCTGAAATGAGGCACGGGCTTTCCTTCTAAACTGAGAGCTGACAGAGAAAGCCTTCACCTAGAGCTGGTACTCCTAATTCAGACTTTTAGCTTCCTAAACAGAGAGATAATAGAGTCACCTGAAAGTCATTCCCTGCTGTATTTCTATTGTAGTCGGACTAGCTCAGTAAACCAAAGTAAATATGGAGTCCTGATGATATGTGTGGGGCTGCTAACCAAAAGTTGAGCAGTTTGGATCCACTAGCCAATTCACAGAAGAATCTGCTCCCTTCGAAATTCGATGCTGAGTCACTATTAATCAGAATGAACTTAAGGGTCCTGGGTTTGGAGAACATGCTATGTAAAGCAGAAATAATGATATTTTAAAAGAACTTTAAGTATTACATTTCATGTTTTGATAAGTACATGTTATAATTACATGAAAAAGGGCAGCCCACTATAACATTTCATTTAGAAGCATTAAAATGAAATCTTAAATAATTATTTACAATTTTTTTGATTCATTTATCTTTACACCAGTATTTTAAAATGGATTTCAAATATTTTATAAATACAGTTGTTTTGCCAGTACCTTATTTTTTATCTCCATGTTGGCATTGTGGTTTAGTAGACTTTCTACAATAGTAAAATTACCACTACAAACAGCGTAATGAAGAGCTGTATTGCCCATGTTATCTTTCAAATTTGGATCAGCCCCATATTGGAGAAGTATGTCAATACACTCCTGCTGCTGACATTGGACTGCCTGTCAGTAGGAAAAGGAGAAATCGAGTGTAAATTCTAGAAATTCGAAGTCAACATCCCATGTAACCACCTAATAGCTACCATTTTAGAGGAAGAATTGTTGGCAACAATGCAGAAAACAGAAACTCTCTTATATTGCTGGCAGGACATATAATGGTGCTGCCTCTGTAAAAAGTTTGACAGTTACTCCAAAAGTTAAGAAAAACTACATATGACCTAGATGTTTCATTCAGCTCAAAGACTAAAAAGGAATTGAAATATTTACACCTCAGTATTCATTATAGTACTGTTCATAATAGCTACAAGATTAAAATGACCAAAGTGACTAAGAAGAAAATAATGGGTAAATAAATTGTGTTCAAGTCACACAGCAGACTGCTATCCAGACACAAAGTAAAGTCAAATTCTAATATACTGAGATGGGAGAACGCTACCGCCAGACGGGATTCCACCGCGAGAGGGACCTGGAAGAGACCCGGGAGGAACAACAGCCAGCCACCTACCACGGAACTCCAGAGGAGCGAAGACTGTGAGACCCCAGAGGAACGAAGACTACCCGACACTGTGTGACCCCCC
>NW_006400072.1:54887-61907 GCF_000299155.1 Elephantulus edwardii | reverse complement strand
TTTGTGAAATAAGCCAGACACAAAAGGGCAAATTATGCATGGTCCCATTTACATGAAACATGGAGAATAAGCACATTCATAGACAAGATTAATGGCACTGAACTGTGCACTTAATTAACATAGCAAATTTTATGTTCTATGTATTTTACTACAATGAAAGTTTTAAGATAAATGTGTCAATGATTGCAGCAATTATGTTTACATTATTGAAGTTCATTTTTATTCTGTATTTCAATAAAATCTATTGCTTACAGAAATAACTGGCTACTACATACTTTAATAAGAGGTGTCCTCCTTTTTCTGTCGCGGATGTTAAGAGAACACCTCTGCTCTGCTAAAAAAGCAACCACTGCCGGATGTCCGAATGCAGCTGCCAAATGTAAAGCAGTTCTAGGAAAACAAGAGACATTTTAGAAAATTATAGTGTACTAATTTGTTGTTGTTATGTGCCATCAAGTCTCCTGTGGCCCATGACAACCTAGACAACAGCTCTGAAGCCTGCTCTGACCTGAGCCAATCTCCCTTACTCACACACCGAACCCCATTACCCCAGTTACTACTATCAATACATCTCATTCGGGCTATTCCTCTCTGCACTGTCTCTAATTTAGAATATTTAATTACCATGGAAAGAGAAAATTACAGTGTACTAATTTAGAATATTCAATTATCCATGGAAAGGAAACCATTAAATAGCATGTTATTCCTTTAATTTCAAAACATTTTTTTTCTTTTTTTCTGAAGGACGTGAATTATCTGAGCAGCACTTACGCATTCCATCCTTAAGAGAGCAGCAAGAAAGGCTTCAGGCTTACAACTCCAAGAGTCATTATTCTTGAATAATCACGACCTCCCTGACCAGTCTCCATTCTAATTCAGTTTATTGTCAGAGACTCAGTTCTTCTAGCGACCGACCTCAGCGTTTCCGGGGCGGTAAATAACACACCGAGAAGACTGTCTTTCTCACTAGGAACAGCTCAGACAAACCAGCCTCTGGAGTGGCATCACAACTCCACCAGAGCTCCTTTTACAGAAGAAGGTTCAAAAGTGTAAATAGGCATAGATTTGTACACCTTATAGGTATACATTTAAGCTCCATGGAGTCAGGATCACGAAAAAACGTTTCTCTTGCAGTAACTGCAGAGAAATTTTTAAAAGTCACTAATTTCCACTATAAAAGTTCAAAACAATTTTATAGACAAATTACTTTGGTCCCACACTTAGTAACAGTCTGCACCGCACACACCTCCACAGTGAAGTGCTGGCCACCCTGCCACTGCCAGCTTGCCACCCAGTCCTGTTACCTGCTTTCTTTGTCCCGTTCATTAACGTGGTTGGTATGGGAGAAAATCGCCTGATGCACTTTCTTAAGGTTTCCCCTCACAGCGGCTTCATGGATCTTGCCGAGTTGTTCGAAATTTATCTCATAGCAATAATCCGGGGAAACACGTTCACTCTCCCCTCCTGCCTCTTCTGTGATGTTAGGTGATCGTTGGAAATCTCTCAGTTTCATTATTTAGCATTAGTGTGGTTTCCATGCCCTGAATCGGGACTAATTAAACTAGTTATTAAAATTAAAATGGTTAAAAAAGTTAAAGTTTCAAGAATTAAAGAAACCCCTCTCTACAAATGTAGTCCAATTCAAAGGTGGGCTGGAATGTCCCAACTAGGAAACTAACCAGTTAGGTCCCAGCAGCCTGAGTAACTGTCACTCGGCAAAGTTAGGAAATGTTCTATTGCATCATAAATGACATCAGACTCCTGGCAGGCACCTCATGAGATGGGGCCCAATGGTGCTCACTGTGGCTGTGCACGACAGAGGGAGGCACCTGAAATGTGGGTGACCTATCACCAAGTGAGGGAGCTCTGGTGGCCTAGTATGCTGTCAACCCAAAGCAAGCTTTTTCTAAAGATGGGAAAACTTCCACTTTGCGATTACAGCCTCTGAAAAACTGCTAGTTTGATTAACTAGGAATAAGTTCTCATTCAACCGCACATAACACACATATTAAAAAAATACATTTGTGCTGTGTGGGTAAGAAGAGTTTGTTAAATCACATTTAATATATACTAGCATTTTTGTTACAATATTCATGCTTAAGGTTTTGTGCTCCCCCCCTCCCCCGCACTTTATAAATATACCATGAATCTCTCCAAAAGGCCTGTGATTCAGGCTTCTCCTTGTGAAAAGCTGACAGTGTTGTAATTGTGCCCTTGAGCACATCTAACAACAACTCTCTGCTCTTCTTCCTTAATCGTAGCAAGATCTCCATGTTCTTCCTTTCAGGGCTCAAATTAACCCTCAAGATGGCAACACTTGGTAAGACCCACAGTAGTGTTCTCTGTATCCTAATGACATGATTTCAAGGAAAGATTCATGTAATTAATTTATTGACTTTATTATGAAGCTATACAGTACGCTGGATGGGCTACTAATCTCTCATATTTCCATAGTGATTTTGTCCTGCTGGGATCCACAATCAACACGCTAGGGACCCACAGCCAAGAAATCAAAAGACATGTTGCAATGCAAAAGTCTGCCTTTAGGGACCCTCCAAACTACTGAGGAGCAATGATTTCAACTTGAAGACTAAGAAGTGCCTGATTCAGTTCTTTTCAATCACTACTATGCATCTGAGTGTTGGACAATGAACAGAGAGGACAGAAGAATCTATGCTTTTGAATTAGGGTATAGGAGAGTAGTCCTGAATATCCCATAGACTGCCAAAAGAACAAACAGACATGTCTTGGGGAAAGTGCAGTCAGAGTGCTTCTTAGAGGCAAAGATGGCAAAACTTTGGGCATGTTGTTAGGAGGGGCTATTTCTTGGAAAGGGATATCATGTTTGGAAAGGTAGAGAGCAAGTTAAAGAAAGGAAGATTCAATGAGATGGATTGACATATTGCCAGAAGCCGTGGGTCTGAATGTGTCAGAGACGACGAGGATGCCAAGGATAGAGCAAGGTTCAGGTCTGTTCTTCATTGGGTCACAATGACTTGTACTTTACTCAAGAGCATGTAACAACAACAATATGCAGGCAGAATGTTCTTTAGAAGTGAAGATGGAAAGACTTCACCTCAATACACTGGGAATGTTATCATGAAGGGCCTGACCATTTGTTTAAACCCAACAGACATTGTGCAATTGGTGCAGGATCAACCAGTGTTTCATTGCTTTGCACATAGAATCTTACGGTCTCAGGTGACTGGACAGTTCCTAACAAGAACACAGTCATATGGTGAGAGGCACAAAGACAGAGACTTAGAAGAGTCACATAAAGCCACAGTATTCCAGAAGCGTAAGGTAATTGTTGGGATTTTTAAAAGTACACAGGTACAAAGCTATTTTGCCTAAAAATCTGTTAATTTTTAGCAAATATTTAGATACTTATTATCTAACATTTGGTATTAGAGATATCATATTATTTGTTTAATAATATCTCAGTGTCCAGTTAGGAGAAACACCATTAGTTATCTCAACTGGAAATGTTTTCTGCAGTTGACTAGTTTTATTCATGATCATTACTTTCTGTAATTTGTGGCAAATACTAACTAAATCAGCAAATTACCAAACCAGTTTCATGTGACATCACCTGCATAGCAGGTAGCTCAAGTTGTTTTTCTGTTCTACACAAACACATCTACAAACTAACAGAAATTTGGCACAAGGCTGGATTTGTGGGGTTAGAAATATATTTTGGTGAATAGGTGAACTAAAAATTATGAGTTGTTAATAATGAAACTTGACTCTCTTATTATCAAAGAATTATTAACCAAAAACGGAAATGAAAAATCTAAAGAATATTATTCCCATGCACGTCCAAAAACGTCTCCAACAGGGTAAAAAGGGAAGCCACAGACTGGGAAAAAACATTTGGGAATGACATGTCATGCAAGGGACTTATATCTAGAATTTATAAATTACTTGAGTATCACAACCTGACAAAGGTTTCAGTTCAATTTAAAAATGGGCACAGGATATGAACAGACACTTCACCAAAGAAGATATTTAGATGCCCGACAAAGCACATGAAGAAATATTAAAAATTCCTAGCTCTAAGGGAGATGCAAATCAAAACAACTATATCATCTCACCTCAGTAACAATAGCAAAATTTAACGGAACTGCAAACATCAATTGCTGGTGAGGTTGCAGAGAAACTGGAACCCTTATTCATTGTTGGTGGGAGTGTAAAATGGTGCAACCACTATGGAAGGCTATGTGGTTCCTTCTCAAAAAGTTGGAAATAGAAATATCATTCGACCCAGCAATTCCACTACTGGGAATTTTCCCTAATGAAACCATAACCGCCACCCAAGCAGATATATATGCACACCCATGAAATAACCCAAGTGCCCATGAACTAATGAATGGATAGAGAAGCTGTGGTATATTCACACAATGGAATACTGTGCAGCATTGAAAAACAAGGAACTCATATAATATTATGCAAAATGGATCACCCTGGAGGACATTATGCTGAGTGAAACAACTCAGTCACGAAAGGGCCACTGTTGTAAAACAGAACTGACATGGGAGTTAAGGGAAGGAAGAGAAGGAGTAGAGAAATGTTGTATACTGCATTGAAACAGATGAGGGAGAGAACTGTTTAAAAGGGTTATATGATTGGGCATTATTGTCATGACAGAAGTCCGGAATGAAGAATGCACAGTGGAGTGGACTTGGGAGGAGGGACTGCATAACAATGAAAGAGTTTTTCTTTTACTTTTCAATGAGAAGAGTGAATTTAGGGAGAGGGTGTGGGTAGGGAGAAAAGTGCAACAATGAAGGACCGGAAACACTCTCTGTAAGATTTCATTAAAATTAATAAAATTTTAAAAAGTCGGTTGGTAAAAAAAAATTAAAAAAAATACTATTCCCAGTTTTCTTCAAGTCAGCTCCAACTCTTGGTCACACTATGTGTGTCAGAGTAGATAGAGAGGTATGTTAGCCATCCTAACTTGTTGCTGCCTGGTGTTTCAGAAGTAAGTCTTTCTTTTGAGGCACTTCTGGGTGGATTTGAACTTCCAAACTTTCAATTAACAGTCTAGCACATTAACCATTTGTACCACCCAGGAACTCAAGACTATTTAGGGTGGACTCACTTGCCTGAGACATGGTGTCCATATAAGGAGGGTCACTTACTGACTGTGGCCAGGGCTGCATGCTCTAGGAATACACAGATAACATGGCTGCAGAAACAGCTAAAAGAGCAGCATGTCACAACCAAGGCCAGCACCAGCCCTCTAGTATAACACATTAATGCACAGAGGACCTGAGGTTTTCAGTTAGATGCTCAAACGGGAGTCAAACAAAGGAATTAACCTTCTCTGCCATCTACTGGGCACAATCACAGCTTCTTCAACAAGCCCTGGACCCTCTTGCCAAGTTAATCCCTTAGGAGAGTCTCCTTCAGCTCAGTAATCTCAGTTATCATTCTATCTCCATCTTTATTCTAATTATCTTAATATAACCGAATAATTTCATACATAACTCCTACCATTAAAATTACTTACAGGAGTTCTATTTTCCGATAGGCCTCTGGCTAAAGGAGAGAAAGAGAGTTGTGCTGTTCACACCTTTATTGTTGCTGAGTTTTTGAAAAATGTTGAATATTTGAGAGAAAGCTTGCAAATTATATTGATCTTTTACTTATTCATATACATTTTGTTTTATAATACTGTAATTTTAATTCCATTTATTCACACATAAACATTCTATAATACTAATTAAAGTACATTAATAAAATTCATTGCAATATCATAAACAATCCTTTCACACAATTTATCAACTATTTTAATTTTTTATTTCAAGAAAGGCTTGCAAATCATACTGGTTTTAATATACTTATTATTAGAACCTTTGTTTTGAGTGTCTTTTTATCTTCGTAAACTAAGACTTTTTATTTTACTGAATTCCAAATTTTATTCTTATTTTCTCATGATGAGAAAAAACATACCATAATCTTTTAAGAACCTAAGATTTTATTTTCCCCTCCAACACAAGACAAATTATATTACAACCATCATGGTGCAATCCATAAGGAGCTGTGTTGCTGACCCTGATGGTGGCATCTCTGTGGAGGTTTAAATCCAACACTGGCTCCACAGAAGAATGGTAGGCATTCTCCTCCCTTGCAATTGGAGCCTCCGAAAACCTGATTGAGGTTGAGTATGAATCAGTTCCCACACAGCAGCAATGCATCTGTTTGCTGAAATGCTTCCATTGTTGTTCTGTGAATTCCTGGAGCCTTATTTTTTTGCCAGTACTTTTAGTGCAGCTCTGGTTGTGCTCTCAAGCCAAGACAACTCGTTTAACTCGGCCTGCTGCTCCCAAGAAGGGAGATGAGCAGTTTCTTCTCATGTGCAATCTCTTCTCGTCTGAAAACCTGCTGGTAAATCAGCTATGCGTTGGTGCTGATGTGAGAACAGTGAATTTGGGGTTTTTCATGTCTGTTTGGACTTCTTACTTTGGTGCCATTGATTCTTGACCATATGCTACTTGCTGAGGTGGTTCAATAGTAACCAATTAATTTTGGTACAGTTGCTGTGTGTTCTTTCAATCTTTGAATATTTCCTGCACCATTTAATATTTTGCCCATATAATCCGCCAAGGTACTCTATAGGCTTAGTAGTGAGGAGTTGTGCTGCCAGGCCAGAGTCACTTGCTTTGTATCCAACAGGTGCTCCACAAGAGCTAGATGAGCAATCTCCTTCTGAATTGCCTTTGAACACCTGCTAGCAGGTTAATTATGGGTCAGCTCAGTCTCAATAGTACATAAAAATAAAATAATAATTCAGTATTGCAACGTGTTGTTGTTATTGGATGGTGCTGGGTACAAATCGCAGCAACCCTATGCACCTTTGAACTGAACCTTTCCCTGTCCTGTGCCATCCTCATCTGTTGATTGTTGTTCCAGGCAAGATGAAATCATTAACAGCTTCCATCCTTTCGCCATCTGTCATAATGTTGACTGTTGGTTCTGTAGTGAGGATCTGTTTTCTTTTTTAATTTATTATGA
>NW_006400072.1:50584-54705 GCF_000299155.1 Elephantulus edwardii | reverse complement strand
ACATTATTGAACCCATCTTTCTCAGTCTCCCCTCAACCCCAAGTTCAGTCCTGTTTCACAACAGTAGTACCATGCAATATTTTTCCTTTTGTGACTGAGATACTTCACTCAGCATAATGTCTTCCAGGGTCACCATTTTGAATAATACTGCATGAGTTCCTTATTTTTCAATGCAGCGTAGTATTCCATTATATGATTATAGAGCTTCTCTATCCATTCGTTTGTTGGTGGGCACTTAGGTTGTTTCCAACTCCTGGCTATTGTGAACAAAGCCACAATAAACATGAGTGTGCATATATCTGCTTGGATGTTAGTTATGGTCTCTTTGGGGTATATTCCCAGTAGTGGAATTGCTTGGTCAAGTGATATCTCCATTTGCAACTTTTTGAGAAAGCATCACATCGCCTTCCATAGTGGTTGCAACATTTTACACTCCCAGCAACAGTGAATAAGGGTAACAAGTTTCTCCACAACATTGCCAGCATTTTTTGCTTGCTATTCTGTTAAATGTTGCTATTTTGACTGGGTTGAGATGATATCTCATAGCTGTTTTGATTTGTATCTCTCTTAGAGCTAGGGATTTTGAACATTTCTTCATATGCTTGTTAGCCGTCTGAATGTCTTCATTGGTGAAGTGTCTGTTCATATTCTGTGCCCATTTTTCGATTGGATTATTTACCTTTATCTTGTTGTGGTGCTTAAGTATTTTATAAATTCTGGATATAAGTCATTTATCTGATATGTCATTACCAAATACTTTTTCCCAGTCTGTGGCTTCCCGTTTTACCCTGTTGGAGAAGTTTTTGGATGTGCATAGGAATTTGAATCTTAGAAGGTCCAATTCATGTATTTTATCTTCTGGTTGTAGGTTTTTCAGGATACTTGGAAGACTGTTTCTGTTGGTGATTAGGACTTCTAGCGTTATTCCAAGCTTTTCTTTAATGAAGATTATAGTCCTTGGTTTTAGTCCTAGGTCCATGATCCACTTTGAATTGGTTTTTGTATATGGAGTGAGCTGTGGATCTTGCTTGAGTCTTTTGTGGATACTTTTCCAATTTTGCCAACACCATTTTTTTAAAAGCCTGTCATTGCCCCACTTAACTCATTTCATCTCCTTGTCAAAAATCAGTTGACCATAGATAGAAGGGCTGATCTCCGGGTTCTCAATTCTATTCCATTGATCTGTATGTCTGTCATTGTACCCGTACCACGCTGTCTTAACCACCACGGCAGAGTAGTAGGATTTGAAATCATGGAGTGAGGTACTTCCTACCTTTCTTCTGTTTTTAAGGATTGCTTTGCTTATTCGGGGCTTCTTTCCATTCCAAATGAAACTGGATATAACCTTTTCCATCTCGTTGAAGAATCAGATTGGTATTTCTATTGGGATTGCATTAAATGTGTAAATTGCCTTTGGTAGTATTGCCATTTTCACAATATTGAGTCTTCTATTCATGAGCAAGGGATATCCTTCCACTTCTCCAGGTGTCTTTTTGTTTCTTGTAGCAATGTTTTGTCATTTTCTTTGAACTGATTCTTTGTGCTTCTGGATAAATTTACTCCCAAGTACTTAATCTTGTAATTAGCTATTGTGAATGGTATTGTTTTTTCTTAGTTGCAACTCTGTATTCTCTTTGTCATTGTAGAGAAATCCAACTGATTTTTGTATGTTGATCTTCTATCATGCTACTTTGCTGAATTGGTCCACTGTATCCAACAGTTTTCGTGCTAAGTCTTTAGGGTTTTCTATGTATACTCTCATATAATCTGCATAGAGAGATAATTTTACCTCCTCTTTGCCAATTTGGATACCTTCTATTCCTTTCTCTTGTTTTATTGCTATCACTAAGACTTCCAATACAGTATTGAATAAGAGAGGTGATAGTGGGCATCCTTGACTAGTTCCTGTTCTTAAAGGGAATGACTTTAACCTCTCTCCATGAAGAACAATGTTTGCTCTCGGGTTTACGTAAGTACTTTTTACTATGTTGAAGAAATTCCCCTCCAATCCCATTTTGTTGTGTGACAAATCAGGAAACGGTGTTGGATTTTGTCAAAGTCCTTTTCTGCATCAATTGATAGGCTCATGTGGTTCTTGTTCTTTGCTTTGTTAATGTGATGAATTACATTAATTGTTTTCCTTATGTTGAACTATCCTTGCATATCTATTATGAATCCCACTTTGTCATGGTGAATTATTTCTTTCATGTGTCGTTGGATTCTATTGACCAGTATTATATTCAGGATTTTTGCATCTGTGTTCATGAGAGATATTGTCCTATAGTTTTCTTTTTTGGTGGTGTCCTTTCCCAACTTTGGTATCAAGGGTATGTTTGCTTCATAGATTGAGTCTGGGAGAATTCCATCTTTTTATATTTTCAGAGATATTTAATGTAGAATTGGTGACAGTTCTTCTCTGAATGTCTGACAAAATTCATTTGTAAAACCATCTGCTCCAGGGCTTTTTTTGGTTGGAAGTTGTATTAACCTTTTCAGTTTCTTCTTTTGTAATGGGTCTGTTCAGATGTTTAATTTCAGTTTGTGTCAGTTTAGGTAGGTTGTGCATTTCTAAGTATTTGTCCATTTCCTCTAGGTTTTCATATTTACTTGAGTATAGTTTTTTCAAGATACTCTAATGTTAGCTTTTTTAATTTTAATTGGTTCTGTTGTGATGTTGCCTGATTCATCTCTAATTCGGATCATTTGTGTCTTCTCCTTCTTTTCTTTTGTGAGTTTTGCTAGTGGTTTGTCGATTGTATTGACCTTTTCAAAGAACGAACTCCTAGTTTTGTTGATAGTTTCAGTTGTTTTTTGGTTTTCTATTTCATTTATTTCTGCTCTGATTTTTATAATATTAGTTTTTGTGCAGGGTGTCTGGTTTTCTTGCTGATCTTTTTCAATTTGCTGCATATGTTGGGTTAGAGAGTCAATGGTCAGTTTTTCCTCCTTTTGATGTGTTTGCTTACTGTTACAAATTGACCTCTGATTACTGCTCTAGCTGTTTCCCAGAGGTTTTCGTAAGTGGTGTTTTCATTGTCATTTGTTTCAAGAAACTTTTTCATTTCGTTTTTTATTTCTTCTAGTACCTAGTTCTTTTCAAGCAAGGTGTTGTTCAGCTTCCAAATGTGTGGTTTTTTCTCCTTTATCTTATTATTAATTTCTAATTTTTGTAGCATTATGGTCTGAAAAAATGCTTTGTATTATTTCTATGTTTTTTAGTTTACTGATGGTTGCCTTGTGACCTAGAATGTGATCTATTCTGGGGAATGTTCCATGCACATTGGAGAAGAAGGTATACTGTGCTCTTTGGGGGGTTGCATTAGCCTATAAATATCTATGAGGTCAAGTTGGTTTATTATGTGGTTTAATTCTCCAGTATCTCTGTTGAGTTTTTTCTGGTAGTTCTGTCTTTTCTTGAGAGGGATGTATTGAAGCCTCAGAGTACAATGGTAGTGTTGTCTATTTCCTTTTTCAGTTTTTTTAGTGTTTTATGTGGTTTGCAGGTCTTTTATTTGGTGCATAGATGTTTATTATTGTTATGCCCTCTTGTTCTATTGACCCCTTTCAGCATTATGTAGTGACCTTCCTTGTCCTTTATGAAGGTCTTCACATTGACATTTATTTCATCAGGGATTAGTATCACTACTCCTGCTTTTTTTCTGGTTGCCATTTGCTTGGTATATTTTCCCCCACCCTTTTACTTTTAGTCTTTTTTATCTTCATTTTCAGGTGTGTCTCTTGTAGACAACATATTGATGGATTTTGGGTTTTTATCCATTCTGATACTCTTTTTCTCTTCAGCGGTGCATTTGAACCATTCACGTTCAGTGTGATTATTGAGACGCAAGGTTTTATTGCTATCATAGTGTTGAGTTCTTTTTTGTGTTGTTGTTAGTTACTTTGGACCATGCAGTTTTCTGTGGTATGTCTATAAAAAGGCCATCTGTGAGTCTTTCCTGCAATGCTGGTCTTCTTTATACAAACTCTCTTTGATTCTGCTTTTCTGGGAATATCTTGATCTCGCCTTCATATTTGATGGATAGTTTTGCTGGGTACAGTATTCTTGGTTGACAGTTGTGTTCTTTGAGTGTTTGATATATGTCCTTCCACTCTCTTCTTGC
>NW_006400072.1:35728-50289 GCF_000299155.1 Elephantulus edwardii | reverse complement strand
ACAGAGATTTAGGGTTTTCATAAATTCATTGTTGCATTATTTTCTCTACCCTCCTCCCCAGTTCGTTCTTCCCCCCCCCTTGAAAGTCTGTTTTAATTGTCCAATTGCCACAGTGCTTGTCAAAGCCAGTTCTGATTAATCTCCTTTGTCAGTGTGTCCTTTGCCATTCCCTATCACTTCTCCTTCTTCCACAGCTTTTTCAGTGCCTTTACAGGCTTCTTCCTTTTCTGGGATTCCAGTGATACACATGTTATTTTTCTTGATGGTGTCCCACATTATTCTTGGTTTTCTTCCTTTTTTGAGTCTGCTTTTTGCTCTAGCAGATCAGTGGTGACAATTCTGTCTTCAGTTTTACTGGTTCTGTGTTCCATCTCTTCAACTCTGCTCATGTGTCCCTCCATCATGCTGACAGCCTCTGAAACATTGGACCTTATATTTTGGATACTGGTTTCTTGTTTTTTCAGTACCTCAAATGCCTCATTTGATTTCTCTGCATTGTTTCGCATTGGTTTTTTTGAGCTCCTCCTGGTTTTTGCTTGTAGCAAAAAAAAAAATCTTCAAGTTTGTCTTTTATCCATTGAATGTATTCAATCATTCTTCTTTTAAATTCTGTGTCAGAAAGTTCCATCAGACCTTCTGACTTCAGGAAATCCACTGATAGTGTGTCACCCTTTGGGAGTGACATCTTGCTTTGCTCTTGTGTATTGTGTGGGATAGCTTGCTTTCTTCAAGACATTGATATGTTCTTGATGTGAAGACAATGCTCTAGAGATCAGTTGGGCAGCTACTCCACTTGTGTGTTTCTCTGAACTTCTGACTTCAGGGAAATGTCAGTTCAGAGTCTGTGAGAGCAACCTCTTGTTAAAACAGGTCAAGGTACTTCGATTAAAGGCAGGTTTATTGACCAGACATATAGGCACTAGCATTGAACCAAATGGGGCGAGGCAGGCACAGGGTTTGGGTGATCACAAGGGCATGCCAAACACTTGGGCAACCTCACTCAGACACGTTACTGGGCCGTAGCTTCTCTGGGGTCACACGGTGGCCTGAGGAGCTTGCTCCTGGGGGGGGGTGTTCTCGTGGTGGTGGGCAATTGCTCTCTGAGTTAATGGGTCCCTTGTGGTTCAAGCTAGACAGCCGTTATCTCCCTAAATAAGGCTGGGAGCAGCTGGGAGCAGCTGGGAGAGCAGCTGGGAGCAGTGCAGACAATGCTGTCAGCTGACATTCCCACCCTCCTGCCATCAGTGGAGCCCTCCTGCCCTCAGGATAGCCATCTTACCCTCAGGCTAGGCCTCCTGCCATCAGTTTGCAAGCCCTCCTGCCCTCAGCTGCACACCCTCCTGCCTGAATCTATTTTCTTGATGTTAATATGAAGTCTATAATGAAGGCTGTAGTCCTTGGTCTTCTGCAACAACCATTTCATATCATCTTCACTTTCAACTAGAGGTTAGAATTTGTTCCTAAATACTTATAGTTTGAGAAATTTCAAGTGCATTTTGGCTCTACAATGCCAGGTGTTGGCACAGTTCATTGTACTACTGTACTTTGGCTTCTCAAGACAACCTTTGAAATCTGTTTGACACTTAATTCATCATTTCTTTCATTCACATTGTAATGGAGTGAGTCCCCAAAAAGATCACTGAGCCAATTTGCCGAATTAACAGTTTATTTCAAGTTCAAACCCGGCCTCCAGCGTGCTGACACAGCAGCATCCACCAAGAGCCCCGAACTGACGCATGCCCCTCCCTTTATACCTCTGCTACTCCCCTGTCTAACCATACATGCCATGATTGGCCATCCACAGTAGTTTGGGTACTAGTCCACCTTCAGTTGGCTAGCCATAGCTCAGGGAAACAGTTTGGAAACCTATTTGAATCTTATCAGTTACTTCAGATACAGGAATGTGGAAAAATCCCTTGTGCCCTTACAAAGAAGAATTATTCCACTTTATGGCAGTTGACTAATCAGGGTGTGATTTACCACAGGTGGGGGTTGTTTGTTTGCTAAAAACCACTCAAGCGGGTGGGGTGGGGTTAGCTACAGTTTACCAGAAACTGAGTTTCTGATACCTGGTTCTTAACACACATAAGCTTCCGTTTAGTGAAGAGCAACTTTCAGAGACTTCCCTGGCATCTAATTTGGTCATTTCTTTCTTGTCTTTATAATCTCTTTCTGCATTCTTCTTGTATGATGTCCTTGAGAAGGTCTCACATTAGTCTGGTTTTGATCGCTAACATTCAGCTTCAAATCTCTTGTTGAGATGGGTTTTAAGTTCAAGTGGGTCCAACTTCAGGTAGTATTGTGTATCTCATCGATCTGATTTCATTTTTCTTCAGCTTAATTTTTTTGTATTGTAAAGAAAGTAGATGTTGAGTTGTTGCTGTTGTTACGTACTGTCAAGTTGGAACTGATTCATATCAGACCCTCCAATGAGTATTTTTAATTTACTTTTAAAAATTAATTCATTGTTGCACATTTTTCTACCTCCCAACTCCTTGATACACTCTTATTCCAGAGTGCTGTCATACATATAATACGTAACCATGTATTTCTTTCAGACAGTTCTTTCCCTCATATGTTCCAGTGCTGTACTTATTATCTGTCCACTCTTTTTCTATCCTTCCCTTAACACCCTATGTCAGTCCTATTTTATAACAGTGCTATTTTGCAGTATTTATCCTTTTGTGACTGAGATATTTCACTCAGCACAACGTCATCCAGGCTCATCCATACTGTGTAACATTTTTGATTATAATTTTTCTTATTAATATTAATGAACATTTACAGAGATTTTGGATTTTCACTCATTCATTGTTGCATTTTTCTCTCTGCCCCACTCCTGCCCCCAGGTCACTGTTCTCTTTGAATAGTAAAAGAAAAAACCTTCATTAATATAAAATGACCCCCACTGTGTAACATTTTAGAAGTTCATTTTTCTCAATGCTACATAATATTCCATTATGTGAATGTACCATAGTTTTTTGACCCATTCTTTTACTCAGATAAATAGGAATAGAAGGGAATGTCCTCAACACTACAAAAAACAAATATGCAAAACCAAGAGCCAACATCGTTCCAATAGAGATTAAAGGCATTTCCTTTGAGAAAAGGAATTGACAAAGTTGTCCAGTTACCTCTCATATTCAATATTGTATTGGAAGTCTTAGCAAGAGCAATAAAGCAGTAGAAGGAAATAAAGAGGTATCCAAATTGGCAAAGAGGAAGTACATTACCTAAATATGCAGATGATATAATAATATACAAAACTTTAAGAATTCAGCAAGAAAACCTATTGGACATAGTCAACTTATCCAATGCAAAGGGAGCCAATTGCATAAGAGGAGACTGCTCGTCTTTCTCCCCTGGACAATTTGAACCATGTCTTTTTGGTTTGGCAGCACAACCCACTAAGCCATCAGAGCTCCTTCTTCAACTTCAATTTGTGTTAGTATATGAGCACTGATGGTCTGTTCCACAGTCAGTTCCTGGCCTTGTCCAACTGATAATATTGAGCTTTTCCACCACTTCTTTCCACATTGGAGTCAGTTTGATTTCTGTGTGCTCCATCACACATATTTCAGGTGTTTAGTTGCCAATTCTGTTTTTTAAGTGATGCTTTCAAATGATCAATTACTAACTGTACAAAATTCTATCTTGCAATTTCCAGTGGCATCCACTTACGTAATAGCTTGCCTCCAGACACCCTATGAACCTGGACAGAGGATGAAAGACACACAATCGTTGAGGACTCTCCTTCATAGGGTCGCTATGAGTCACCTGCGACTTGATGGCACTTAACAACAATAACATCAAGATAGAGATCCCTTGGTCCAGTGGACAGAAAGCGATGCTACCAAGCCAAAGGTGGTTGACTTTTAATCCATGGTCCTCAGGCCTGTCTTTCCTTGTTTTTGTTCAAATATTCCTCTAGGTCATATAGCTCTGTGTGTCTACTTGCTGTACAGCAGTAGCTTGTGCTTGTTGTGAGGCTGCACTGTGACACTGATGTGTCAAATGCGTTAATGGTTGGTTACCCAATGCGGACAATGTGGGTTGGAGCTCCCCAATTAAAACAAGCTTGGAAGGAGGAGTGGCATCCACTTTTGTAATAGTTTGCCTCTGGAAACCCTATGAACCTGGAGAGAGGATGAAATACACACAAGTGTTGAGGGCTCTCCTTTCATAGGGTCACTATAAGTCACCTGTGACTTGTTGGCACTTAACAACAAGTTGCCAATTCTGTTTTTTAAGTGATGCTTTCAAATAATAAATTACTAACTGTACAAAATTCTATCTTGCAATTTCCAGCATTATTTCCAAGGCCATAGCTTCTAACTACCCTTGCTTATTCTCTGCTTCCAATTTTTGCATTCTAGTCCACAGGAACTACTAATGTATCTGAAAATTTGCATGTTTCATATATTCAGACTGCATAAGCTGCAGAAACTGGTAGAAATCCTCAATTCCCTCATCTTTGTGTTAGTGATTGGTTCAAAGCATGATAATAATACTATTAACTGTTGTTATGATCAGAGTGCTCTGGTGCCTTAGTGTTATGGAGGTGCACTGCCAACCAAAAGGCACACGTTTCAAATCCACGAGCTACTTTGTGGCAGAAAGATGAGCAATCTTCTCTGCAGTTTTACTGCCTTTGAAAATCCTCTGGGGGTTCAGCTTTGAGTTGGTTCTAATTTGATGGTATCTAACAACAAGAACAGATCATCCTTGCATTTGTATAATTCTATTATTGACAGCGTATTGTTTCAGGAAAGGTTTTTTTAACATTTGAGGGTATGTACCTACTAAGAACAACCATAGAATTGTGGAGTTGTAATAGCTAAAAAAAAAGGAATTTCAACTGAAAGAAGACCACTGTGACTTATTGATTTCATTTAATGGCAGAAAGTCATTGTGCATAAAGATTCATCAGGGGCCCAACAATGTACTCAGTATCACCTTTCTCTGACATATACAATGTCCCTAAATGACCACTTGTAAGCATGTATTTTTATGAACATGTAAGAAGATAGTCAAGTGGGGAAACTCAATTACCAATGTCTAGCCTAGGTGGCATGGAAGAGAGTGAGTCAGTGGTTTGGTATTGTTTATGCCTTTGAGTAGTGATCCTGAGCCATCTTCACAACTGCTGCTGCGATTTCCCCCATTATGGTAGTAGCTGTGTCAGTCCAACTCAGGTAAGGCCTTCTTCTTTCACACTGACTCTGCTTTACCAAGGCAAAAAACGTTGTGCCAGCCACATATCGCAGCATACAAATTTAATAGGAGAGTGGATACAGTATTTTGCTTGCAGATGATATTAATTATATTGTTCAATAATTTCCACATTCTGTTGGATAACCTTTCTTGAGAATGGGAATAAACATGGATCTCTTCAACTCTATGAGGCAGACAACTGTCTTCCAAAATTCCTCACATAGACTGGTGAGCACATCCGGGGCTGCATATGTCAGTTGAAACATGTGAATTGGTAGGCCATTGATTCTCAGAGCTTTATTATTTGCGAACGCCCTTTAGCTTCAAGTACATTCTTCATTACCATTGGTTCCTGCCCATATGGTACTTCCTGAAATTTTTCAATGTGAGTGCCTTGCTTGCTATCAGTGAGGAAAACTTGAAACACTTGTTGCAGAAGATCAAAGAAAATAACTTTCAATATAGTTCCATCTCAATGTCAAGAAAAAACAAAAATTTTTACCACTGAACTGCTAGGCAACATCATGAAGATAAAGATCGAAGTTGTCAACAATTTCATCTTAGTTGGATTCACAATCCACACCCTTTGTACCAGCAGTCAGGAAATCAGGAAATGTGTTGCACTTGGAAAGTCTGCAGTCAGAGACCTCTCCAAGTTTTTGAGGAGCAGTGATGTCAGTTTGAGAACTAAGGTGCATCTCATTCAGGCTAGGGTCTTTCCAATCACTTGCTATATATCTGAGAACTGGACAATGAATAAGAATGACAGAAAAAGAATTGATACCTCTGAGGTATGGTGTTGGAGGTGAGTACTGAATTGTATATGGATTGTCCAAACAACAGGACTCCTTGGAGGCCAAGATGATAAAGTTTCTTTCTCACATACTAGGAGAGGCTATTCATTGGAGGCAATTAATCGCATGGGAGGAGATTCCCCATCCTTCTCCTGTGTAGCAGCTGGTGGCCTCAAACTGCGTGCCTTTGGAATTGCAGCGCCGCTACTTGCCACTCAGCTACCAGAGCTCCCTGAGGCTGGCTACTCATTGGCAAAGGGGCATTATGCTTGGGAAGGTGGAGGGACAGTAACAAAAAGACAGACCTTCAACCATGTAGAATGACAGTCACTGCTGCAGTAGGCTCTAGTCAGGAAATGTGAGGATGGCACAGGGTAGGACAGAGTTCAGATCTGTTGTTCATAGTGTCACTATGGGTCGTACTTGACTCAAAGGCACCAACTAACTACTTTACCACAGGAGGTGTAGTGCATAGAGTTTCACTGCTTACCTGAAAACTGAGGTTCTCTGGTGGTTTGAATCCATCACCCATTCTTAGGGAGAAAGATGAGCAATCTCTTACCATGTAGTTTTTAGCCTCAGAAACTTGGAGGGTCAGCTATGAGTCAGTTCTGTTTCAAAGGCAATGAGAGAGTCCACTTTGCCAAACATGATATTCTCCGGGAAATGACTCCTCCTTATAGCATGCCATATGTCACACAAAACTTTTTTTCTAGTCAGTGTATTGGTGAAATTACTTCCTTCATGTGGCCTTTTGTACTGGTTCTTTGGAAAAATAATTTGAAGGATTTCCCCCTCACCCTCTAAGCCCTGAGGAGTTCTACCTGTGTCTTAGTTTTTCTCTTCCAGATGGTTTGTTACATTATTTAAGAGTGTTGTAAAACAAAATCATTTGATACTTTTTCTGTCCTTGTACTGCAGCCTGCCTTGTGATTACTCCATATGTACTTTACAGGAATTGATAAAAAAAAAGAGAGATTGAGATAAGGAAAAAAAGTGACTATGCAAATGAGATGACTAGTGTACTATGCAAATGAAGTTTCTAGGGCTTACCAAAAGGGAACTGTCAGTCTGTGGCCTGAGATGGAAGGAACTTTGCCTTGAAGTTAGACAACACCAGGCGTTTTTCAGATATAAAGCAGCAAGAATCAAAGGAAAATAAGAAGGAACAGACTTAAGGCAATGAAATTACTGGAAGAACTGTAATACAGGTCAAAGGCAGTTAAGAATGAAGATGGGAGACCCAGAAATGGCCTATTGACAAAAGGCCCAAAAATGGTCCTTCAACAGAGTTGGCGACAGGTGGTAGGGTCAGGAAGAGCCTATTCAGAGGAGACTGAAGGGAGCCTACACTGCCAAGCATGGAGACAGCTGTCTTACAATGAAGAGAAACAGCCTGTGTGCTTCCAGATCCCTACTGGTGTTCTACTTTTTACCTTTTTAAACCACTTAAATTGAAGCATGGTCTATGATTTTTGTGTCCCCATTGTATGGCCAGAAGAGTGTGATGGAGAGTACTGCTCATATCAAAATTGACAAAAAGTTTAGATGATAGAAATTATGTCTGACTTCTGTCTTCCCTGGGAGATCTTCATCCACAAAATGAAGTTAGACGCGTTCAGCTACACTATTACCACTACCACCACTGTTTTACATTGTGCAGGGCATTATTATTTTGTAGTTTTAAAGGTGAATGCTGTTTGACCTTGAAACAAAAATATTCTACAAGCACTCAGGTGAGAGACTCTCCCCAGGTTGTCCATGAGTAGAGGAATGGAGAGAGAATTCATTGAGCCTCCTTAAGAAGAATCTGCATCAGCTGGGGAAGCTGGCCACAGGCTATACCTCCAACCACTGAGAATAACAATAGACCTTCAGAAGAGGCAGTTTGCACTTTGGAGGAAGCTGCTTGTGCCTCCCTGAAGACAACAAACTGCATCAGTTGGGTTAGCTGGTCACAGGTTGCACTTCCAACCACCAATGGGAATAAGACACTTTAAGAGAAGCAGGCTGCTCACAGGCCCCAAGACAGGAAGCCAAGAGTAATACATCTATGTGGAGTTATATACACAGCTACTGAAGAAGGTACAAATAATGGAAGAAAGAACTGAAACCATAAAGAATGTGAATACTTCAGAGACAGGAACAAGAAGAAATGTGTATGAGGACTGAAGGGAGGACGTGTGCAGGGGTGGGGGTGGGGGGGTGCAGGGCTAGGCTGAGAAGGGAACCAATCTAAGGGTGGCCCAGAAGTTAGCACATTGGAGATAACAATAAAAATATATTAAGTTCAACAGCTTTGTGAAACTTCAGGAAATTGAATACTTCAGAGACACAGCCAGAAGAAATGTATAAACACAGAGAAACAAAGGCAACTACTGAGGAAACGGCAAAAGATGGAAGAAACCATTTAACAGGTAAAAGAATTTAAAAAACATCATCAGAAGACCAAGAGGGTACAGCCAGTACAACACTAAAAAGAACATAAATATATGCAAAAGCAATTCCAGAACAACAGGATCAAATGGCAGAAATTTCCACCATGCTTGTTGTTAGATGCCATCAAATCGAGTATGACTCACAGCAACCCTTTAAATGAAAGATCTGAACCCTGTCCCCATCCTGTGTCATCCTCACATTTCTTGACACACAAGAACCCATTGCAGTAGTCACCGTGTCAATCCATCTGGTTGAGGGTCTTCTCCTTTGCTAGCCCTCCAACCTTTCCAGCATCATGTCCTTCTCCAAGGAATAGCCCCTCCTAGTAACATGCCCTAAGTATATGAGGCAAAGCCTCATCATTCTTTCCTTCAATGATCACCCGGGCTGCACTGTCTCAAAGATCTATCTATTGGTTCTTTGGACCGTCCATAGGATGCTCAGTATACTCTACTGCAACACGACAACTCAAGGGCATTAATTCCTCTTCTTTCATCCTTATTCATTATGCAGCTCTCAGATGCACAGCAAGTGATTTGAAAGACTATGGTCTGAATCAGATGCACCTTAGTCCTCAAATTGACATCAATACTCCTCAGTAACTTAGATCCCTAACCACTGATTTTCCAACTGCAATGTGTCTCCCTATTTCATGACTGCTCATATCAAGGGTGTTAATTGTTGATCCAAGCAAGGTAAAGTTGTTGATAGTTTCAATCGCCTTTCCATCCGTCACAGCACTGCCTGTCGGTCCAGTGGTAAAAATCTTTGTTTCCTTGACATTGAGATGTAATCCATACCAAAGGCTGTATTCCTTGATCTTCTGCAACAAGTGCTTCAAGTCATCCTCACTTTCAGCAAGCAAGGTCATGCCATCTGCACAATGCAGGTTATTGATGAGTCTCCCTCCAATCCTGATGCCATACGCCTCTTGATAGAGTCCAGATGTTCGAATACTTGGCTCAGCATGCAGATTGAATAGGTATGGAGAAGAATAAAACCCTGACACACTTCCTTCTCAAGTTTAAACCATGCAGGGTTCCCCTGTGTTTAATAGTGGGCTGGTGCTGGCCTTGGTTTAACTTGCTGCTCTTTTAGCTGCTTCTGCAGCCATGCTAGCTGTGCATTCCTAGAGCATGCAGCCCTGACTTCAGTCAGTGACCCTCCTAATATGGACAGCAGGCATCTAACAAGTGAGTCCACCCTAAGTAATCTTGAGTTCCTGGGTGGTAAAAATGATAAATGTGCTATACTGCTAAATGAATGTGTGGAAGTTCATATCCACCCACAAGTGCCTCAGAAGAAAGAAAAACTTGGTGATTTACTTCTAAAACATCAGTCAGCAACGAGTTAGGATAGCTAAGATACCACTCTATCTGCTCTGACAGACATGGTGTGACCAAGAGTTGGAGCTGACTTGAAGACAACTGGAAATAGTATTCTTTAAATTTTTTAATTTCACCTTTTGATAATATCAGAGTCAAGTTTCATTATTAACAAACTCCATAATTATTAGTTCACCTATTCATGAAAATATATTTCTAACACCACAAATTAATCTTGGTGCAGAATTTGTGTTAGTTTGCACATGTGTTTCTGTAGAACAGGGGAAAAAAATTGAGTTACCTGCTATTCAGGTGATATAAAATGAACCTGGTTTAGTTTTTGCTGATTTAGGCAGTATTTGCCACAAATTACAGAAAGTAATGATCATGATCGGATCTAACTGGTACAGGAGGAGATTGTCCCTTCTTCTCCAGCACAGAATCTGGTGGATTTGAACCATGCACCTCTGGGATTGCAGTGCATCTTGCTATCACTAGGCCACCAGAGAACTGCCAGATATGCACCCTGGATTTAGAAGAGGTCATAGTACAAGGGATATTATAGCTAAAGTTAGATGGATCTTGGCAGAAAGCAGAGAATACCAGAGGAATGTCTCTGTGCTTCATTGACTCTGCAAAGGCTTTTGACTGTGTGGATCACAAGCTATGGCTGACTCTGAGAATGGGAATCCCAAACCTATCCTTGGACCAAGGGGCAGTCATCAGAACAGAGAAGGAGACACTACATGTTTCAATATCAAGAAGGGAGTCCGTCAGGGATGTATTTTGTCTCCATACCTTTTCAGTCTGTATGCAGAACAGATCATCCAAGACGCTGGGCTGTACGAGGAGGAATATGGCATCAGGCTTGGTGGAAGAATCATCAACAAACTGCTTTATGTGGATGACCCAACCCGGCTTGCTAAAACTGAGGAGGACCTGAAGCACTTGCTGCAGAAGGTCAAGAACTGCAGCCTTCAATATGGATTGAAGTTCAACATCAAGAAAACAAAGATTCTCACCACTGGGCCAGTTGGCAGCATCAGAATGGAGGGTTATGAGATTGAGATAGTTAACAGTTTTAGTTTACTTGGTTCCACAGTCAACACTCTTGGTGACAGCAACCAGGAAATCAAGAGATTGAATTGCATTGGGAAAGTCGGCTGTGAGGGACCTCTCAAGAGCACGAAAGAGCAACGACGTCAGGCTGGAGACTAAGGTGCGCCTGATCCAGGCTATAGTCTTTGCAATTATGTGCTATGCATCAGAGAATTGGACAGTGACTAGGAATGATAGAAAGAGAATTGATGCCTTTGGGCTGTGGTGCTGGAGAAGAGTGTTAAATATACTTTGAGCATGTTGCAAGGAGGGACTGGTCCTTGGAGAGGGACATGATGTTTGGGAGAGTGGAGGGATGGCGCAGGAGAGGAAGACCCTCAATGAAATGGATCAATTCTGTGAGTAGAGTGGTGGGAATGAGTGTGTTTGAGACGGCGAGGTTGGCACAGGATAGAATCCCGTTTAGGGCTCTTGTACATAGGGTCACTATGAGTTGTAAACAACTTAATGGCACATAATAACAACAAACAACAGTGATCATGAATAAAACTACTCAACTGTAGAAAACATTTCCAGTTGAGATAACTAAATGTTTTTTCTCTTAATTGGACTCTGAGACATTATTAAACAAATAATTTGACACTTCTAATACCAAATATTAGATATTAAATATCTAAATATTTGCTACAGAAATAACCGATTTTGAGGCAAAATAGCTTTGTAATTGTGTACTTTAAAAATCCCATTAATTACCTTACCCTTCTGGAATGCAGTGGCTTTATGGGACTCTTCTAAGCCTTTGTCTTTGTGCCTTTCACCATATGACTGTGTTCTTGTTAGGAGCTGTCCAGTCACCTGAGACCATAAGATTCTGTGTGCAAAGGAATGAAACACTGGTTGATCCTGCACCAACTGCCCAATGTCTGCTGGGTTTAAACAAATGGTCAGGCCCTTCATGATAACATTCCCAGTGTATTGAGGTGAAGTCTTTCCATCCTTGCTTCTAAAGAACATTGTGCCTGCATATTGTTGTTACATGCTCTTGAGTAAAGTACAAGTCATTGTGACCCAATGAACATCAGACCTGAACCTTGTTCTATCCTTGGCATCCTTGTCGTCTCTGACACATTCAGACCCACGGCTCCTGGCAATATGTCAATCCATCTCATTGAGAGACTCACCCTCCACCTTTCCAAGCATAATATCCCTTTCTGAGAAACAGGAGCTCCTAACAACATGCCCAAAGTATGTGAAATAAAGCTTTGCCATCCTTGAGTTTAAGAAGCACTCTGACTGCACTTTTCCCAAGACAGTTCTGTTTGTTCTTTTGGCGGTCTATGGGATATTCAGGATTCGTCTCCTATACCCTAATTCAAAAGCATGGATTCTCCTGTCCTCTCTATTCATTGTCCAACACTCAGATGCATAGTAGTGATTGAAAAGAACTGAGTCAGGCACTTCTTAGTCTTCAAGTTGAAATCATTGCTCCTCGGTAGTTTGGAGGGTCCGTAAAGGCAGACTTTCCCATTGCAGCATGTCTTTTGATTTCTTGGCTGTGGGTCCCTAGCGTGTTGATTGTGGATCCCAGCAGGACAAAATCATTATGGAAATATGAGAGATTAGTGGCCCATCTAGCTTACCGTATATCTTCCTAATAAAGTCAATAAATTCATTACATGAATTTTTCCTTGAGATCATGTCATTAGGATACAGAGAACACTACTGTGGGTCTTACCAAGTGTTGCCATCTTGCCGGTTAATTTGAGGCCTGAGAGGAAGAACATGGAGATCTTGCTACGATTAAGGAAGAAGAGCAGAGAGTTGTTGTTAGATGTGCTCAAGGGCACAATTACAACACTGTCAGCTTCTTACAAGGAGAAGCCTGAATCACAGGCCTTTTGGAGAGATTCATGGTATATTTATAAAGGGGGCGGGAAGGGAAGCACAAAACCTTAAACATGAATGTTGTTGTTGTTGTTATGTGCCGTCGAGTCGCCTGCGACTCATAGCGACCCTATGTACAACAGCCCTAAACTCCGCTCTGTCCTGTGCCAATCGCACTGTCTCTGACACTCCCATTGTGACAAAAATGCTAGTATATTTTAAATGTGATTTCACAAACTCTTTTTACCCACACAGCACAAATGGATTTTTAAAAAATATGTGTGTTGGTGTGCAGTTGAATGGGAACTTATTCCTAGTTAACCCAACTCTAGCAGTTTTTCAGAGACTATAACTACAAAAGGGAAGTTTTTCCATCTTTAGAAAAAGCTTGCTTTGTGTTGACAACACACTAGGCCACCAGGGCTCCCTCACTTTTGATAGGTCACCAGTATTTCAGGTGCCTCCCTCTGTTGTGCATAGCCACAGTGAGCACCCTTGGCCCCCATCTCCAGAGATGCCTGTCAGGGGTCTGATGTCCTTTATGATACAATAACCTTTCCTAACATTGTTGTGTGACAGTTTACTCAGGCTGCTGGGACCTAACTGGTTAGTTTCCTAGTTGGGACATTCCAGCCCACCTTTGAATTGGACTACATTTGTAGAGAGGAGTTTCTTTAATTCTTTAAATTTTAACTGTTTTAACTTTACCTAGTTTACTTTAATTATTGCCAATTCAAGGGGGAAAACCCCGTAAAACTAAACCTGCAAATTCCTTATTTATTTCCACACCACAATGAAATTGAGAGATTCCCAAGGAACACCTAACAACACAGGAAAGACAGGAGGGGACAGTGAACATGTTTCCCCGGATTATTTCTATGAGATTAACTTTGAACAACTTGGCAAGATCCATGAAGCTGCAGTGAGGGGAAACCTACAGGAAGTGCAGCAGGCTATTTTCTCCAGTGCCAACCACACTAACGAACCTGACAAGGAAAACAGGTAACAGGACTGGGTGGCAAGCAGGCAGTGGCAGGGAGGCCAGCACTTTACTGTGGAGGGATGTGCATTGCAGATTTTAAGATGGGTGAGAACAAAGTGATTTGTCTTTAAAATGGTTGTGTACTTTTTAGTGGAAGTCAGTGATTTTTTTAAAATAAACAGTATCTTTGCAGTTACTACAAGAGAAATCTTTTCTCGTGATCCCGGCTCCATGGAGTTTACATGTATACCTATGAGTCTAAAACTCTATGCCGATTTACACTTTTGACCCTTCTTCTGTAAAAGGAGCTCTGGTGGAGTTGTGATGCCACTCCAGAGGCTGGTTTGTCTGAGCTGTTCCTAGTGAGAAAGAGAGTCTTCTCGGTGTGTTATTTACAGCCGTGAAGGGTCACTAATCAGAAGTGAGTCTCTGACAATAAGCTTGAATTAGAATGGAGACTAGTCAGGGAGGTCATGATTATTCAAGAATAATGACTCTTGGAGCTATAAGCCTGAAGCCTTTCTTGCTACTCTCTTAAGGATAGATTGCATAAACAGTGCTAAGAACTATTTCACTTCCTTCAGAAGGAATTATTTGTTCTGAAGTGATAGCAGTAACATGCTATTTAATGGTTTTCTTTCCATGGTTAACTGAATATTTTAAATTAGTACACTGTAATTTTCTCTTTTCATGTTGTTGTTGTTGTTGTTATGTGCCATAGAGTCGTTTCCGACTCATAGCGACCCTATGCACAACAGCTCTAAACCCTGCTCTATCCTGCGCCAACCACACCGCCTCTGACACACCCATCCCGATTACCCCAGTCACCGAATCAATCCATCTCATAGAGGGTCTTCCCCTCCT
>NW_006400072.1:16052-34928 GCF_000299155.1 Elephantulus edwardii | reverse complement strand
CAAGTATAGGTTTCGTATTAGCACAATTAAATGTTCTGGGATTCCCATTCTTCTCAGAGTCAGCCACAGTTTGTTATGATCCACACAGTCAAATACCTTTGCATAATCAATGAAACACAGATAGACATTCTTCTGGTATTCCCTGCTTTCAGCCAAGAGTAATTAAATATTCTAAATTAGGGACAGTGCAGAGAGGAATAGCCCGAATGAAATGGATTTGATACAGTAACTGGGGTAATTGGGGTACCTGTGTGGGTCAGTGAGATTGGCTCAGGTCAGTGAAGGCTTCAGAGCTTTTGTCCAGGTCACCACGGGCCGCAGGAGACTCTTGGCACATAGCAATAAGAACAACAAATTAGTAGACTATAATTTTTTAAAATGTCTCTTCTTGTTTTCCTAGAATGGCTCTGCATTTGGCATCTGCATTTGGACATCAGGCAGTGGTTGCTTTTTTAGTAGAGCAGAGGTGTTATCTTAATATCCATGATAGAGAAATGAGGACACCTCTTATTAAAGGATGTAGTAGCCAGCTATTTCTGTAAGCAATAGATTTGACTGAAATACAGAATAAAAATTAACAATAATCTGAACATAACTAATTGCTACCATCCATCTTTGACATATTTACCTTAAAACTTTCACTCTAGTAAAATACATAGACAATAAAATTTGCTATGTTAATTAAGTGCACAGTTCAGAGACAATAATGTTCTTTGTCTATGAATGTACTTATTCTCAATGTTTCACATAAATGGAACCATGCATAATTTGCCCTTTTGTGTCTGGCTTATTTCATAAAACTAAGTGCTTGTAGTATAACACACTGTAGTAGCTATCACGATTTGACTTTGTGTCTGGATAATAGTCTGCTGGGTGATTCCAAAACATGTTATTTATCCATTCTTTTCTTGTTGGTCACTTTGGTCCTTATCACCTTGTAGCTACTATGAATAGTAATAATATTATGAATAGCTAACTGATGGGCAAACATTTGCATTCCTTTTTAGTCTTTGAGTATATAGCTGAGTAAAATATCTAGGTCATAGGTAGTTTTTCTTAATTTTTTTAATATCTGTCAAACTTTTTACAGAGACACCACCATTTTATGTGCTCGCCAGCAGTATAAGAGAGTTTCTGTTTTCTATATTCTCGCCAATACTCTTGTCTTTGTCTAAAATGGTAGCTTTTAGGAGGTTACATGGGATGTTGACTTTGAATTCCTAAAATTTACACTGGATTTCTTCTTTTCCTACCGACAGGCAGTCCAATGTCAGCACCAGGAGTGCGTCGATATACTTCTCCAACATGGGACTAACCCAAATTTGAAATATAACATGGGCAATACAGCCCTTCATTATGCTGCTTGTAGCAGTAATTTTCCTATTGTAGAAAGTCTAATGAACCACAATGCCAACATGGAGATAAGAAATAAGGTATTGGCAAAACAACTGCATTTACAAAATATTTGAAATACATTTTAAAGTATTGTTGTAAAGATACATGAATCAAAAGATTTTTAAATAATTATTTAAGATTTCATTTTAATGCTTCTAAATGAAATGTTACAGTGGGCTAATGTCTTTTATGTAATTATAACATGTACTTATCAAAACATGAAATGTAATACTTATTTTCAAATAAAACCCAGGACCCTTAAGTTCATTCTGATTAATAGTGACTCAGCAACAGATTTCTAAGGGAGCAGATTCTTCTGTGAATTGGCTAGTGGATCCAAACGGCTCCACTACTGGGTAGCAGCCCCACACATATCACCAGGACTCCATATTTACTTTGGTTTGTTGATTTAGTCCTACTACAATAGAAATACAGCAGTGAATGACTTTCATAGGTGAATCTATTATCCCTCCGTTTTAGAAGCTAGAAGTCTGAATTAGGAGTACCAGCTCTAGGTGAAGGCTTTCTTCTATCTGTCAGCTCTCAGTTTAGAAGGAAAGCCCGTGCCTCATTTCAGCATCTCTGGACTTAGAGTTCCGTGGAGATCTCCATGTGTCCTGGCATCAGTCCTCCCCTAGGTCTACGAGATACTCAGCACAGGGATCTTAGTCCAAAGAATCTGCTTTGTTCTTAGCTTTTCTTTCGTGGTGGTTGTTAGATGAGTCCTTCACTGCTCACTTTTTTCTCCTTTTATCTTTTGCACATGCCACACCCCAGGGAAATTCTCCTAACATCAAACCAGCAATGGTATTTGAGGAATGTTATTTTCTCCAACATTAATAATCTATAACTCATTGATTGTTCACGTCAGATCAGACCATGAGACTGATTAAGTCATAATACCACTGCCACATTAATTTTTACATAATTACAAAACCACTGAGAATTAATAGTCCAGCTGAGTTGATACGTATTTTTGAACCCATGATGCTGCTTAGTCTATGACACTATGCTTATCTGCTATTTTCCCCACCTCAGTTCCTTGTGCACAAAACAGCACAGGAAATCCGAATTTACTTTGAACATGATTTATTAAAAATTAAGCCAAATACAAGTATTTTATAATAGAGTTTGTTCTTCTGCTGAGGTCTTATTTTATAAAAAAATTGAATCATATGAAAGTGATTTTTTAAGAGTTTAAGACTTTAAATTGAAAAGATGAGAGATAAAAAGATTGAGCAATCAGAAATATGCAACCCCGTTTCAAATTTAATAATTGATGAGAAATATGAAGATTCTTTCCTCCTCCAATTTGTATGTTAAGAATAAGCTTGTTTCAGCAGAGTTAACCTACCTAGAAATCAAGTTAAGGAGGACTCAGATGGAAATAGATCAGAAATGGATAGTAGCGATTAAGTGAGAAACACGAGGAAACAACAGAAAATGAACTGATCTATTAACCTATGCTGGTAAAAACAAATCACTCTGAAAAGAATCTAAAGTCTGTTCTTAAAATGAAAATATTTTTATGGGAAGTTGTGAGATAAGGAGCTCATGAATAATGAAAAGTTGTGGCTTGTGTTTTCTAGTCCTTTTGAGTCTCTGCAGCAAAATGAAATACATTTGCCAGTGAGTAACTCTGTCTCCTCCTTTGGGCCAGTTTCCTAAATTATGTGTGATTATTGTCTACCATATTAGCTCAACTAGATTTGTGCGTATGCACAGTCACCAGGGGACTTTTTAAAAAAAATTGACAAACATACTTTCCAAACCTTAAGATTTTGATTAAGTAAATTAAAAGCTGAGTAAACTCTTCTGATTCAAATTCTAGTTGAACTCATCCTGACTCATTGTGGCCTAATCAGTTCTGACTCATTTGCTAACCTTTAATTGGGTTTCCAAGACTGTAAACTGAACAGCAGAAGACTGCTAATCTTTCTCCCTCTCAGTGGTTGTGGAATTCAAGTCATCTTTGAAAAGCAGGACCTTTGGGTTAGCAGCACGACTCCCAGTGGACTACGCCAGCACAGTGGAATGCTTAGGGAGTTAGGAAGCACTTAAATATGATATAAATTTCCAGATCTCAAAAGCTTAACAAGTCTCTAGAAGAATTACTGTATAATAGGAATGAGTTCTTCATTTTTTTGCTTTTTTGAATAATCTTTGTGTGTCTTGTAGTAAAATCTACTAGTTGTATCAGTGCCTAATTTCAGGGAGCATGATAATTAGGATCAGTCTAAAGCTAATGCCCCTGGGTGGAAAGTCACATATGCTTCTTGCCTTTGATCTTTTTACCATTTTGGATGCCATACTCCCTCCCAGAGCATTCAGCTTTTCTTCTGGGCTTGATAATCCATTGCAATGACCACATATAATTCACAGTCTGTATTTCCTGGATCAGGAAGTAAGTAGACATAATCTCTTTTCTTCAGTAAGGATTAACTCAGCAGCTATTCATCATGCAGGCCTTTTCTGAGGTCCCTCAATCTGCTTCAAGCAGGCTCCTTTTGTCTCTGCCATTTGTCACCATCACTTCTGCCAGAGGTGCCTACCTGGGCCTATCACTGTACCCTTTCTGGCTGGTCTCATCTAGTCAGTGTTATAGGTCTTGGCTTGTATTACTCTCTTTGTCACCATTCCTTCACTACATGTCTTCCTTCTCCTCTTTCTGTCTAAAACTTGATGAGTCTGACTCCATATATACACAATTTGGTATAAATTTCTTGTGACTCAGACTGACAGACTGATGAATGTATTCTGTCTTGGAAAGCCATGCGAATTTTATTTGCATATTAAGTTATTGTTACCTCATTTACATAGTTCGTAGATCAGTCTCTACTGTATGACTACCAGTCATATGATATGTTACAATTTAGGATCAGACAAAAGAAGTAAATCATCATAGCTTTACTCCTTACCCAGGAAATGTCACTCAGCCTGTACGAGTATAACAAACCCTGTTTTAGTAGATAACTTGGGCCAAGGTTATCTACTCCTCAGGTATGAGAGAAAATATCCATAGGACTAAGGAACTCATTTCATGCCATCTCTTTTTCTTTAGCTTAGTGACTGAGAAGTAAAATGTCTGGCAGCAATATCTATTGGCTTATAGAATGACATTTTTTTTTACCTTTTCATCATTCAGTCATAGTTTATAAATTTGCATATGGATAATCTTTAGATAAGAGGCTGACCATGTAAAGATTTTTCATCTTTAAGGTTAAAGCATATTCCATAAGGTTAATTCATATTCCATATGTTGCTGTTTTTTTTTAAATGAAATTGTTATTTTATACTGGTTTACTCACAAAGTATGCATTGTTTTCCACACCGGATCTTTTCCATTTCTTTTACCCACTCCTCTCTCAGGAGTTGTGTCCACTTCCTAAGTAACATGCTTCTGGGAACTCTATGAACTTTGATAAATGTCGATGGTTGTAGAGGGCTTTCAGGCCTTTTGTTAATGGGGTTGCTGTGAGTCGTGCTTGACTCAAAGGCAGTCAACAACAAGAATGATTAACTACGACCTCCATCTACCCCACTCTGCACTACCTCACCACTTGGCTCCACCCCCATTGGATCCTCATTCATGTTCTACAAGAATGGTCTTATACAGTATTGGTCTTTATGGGATTGAGTTGGTTCACTTAGCTTAGTGCTCTCCAGTCCCTCCCAAGTGGGTAGTGATTTACAAAATCATTACTCCCACATACTGCATAGTATTCTTAATGTGAATATTCCATAATTCCTCAATCCATTCAATTGAGTTTGGACATTTGGGCTGTTTCCATGTTCTCGTGATGGTGAATAATGCTGTGTTCTTCATGTGTTCACAGAGTAGAGAGAAGACCAGCAAGAAGAAATGTGGGTTTTCAGGGGGTCATCACTCTCTCAGGCAAATGACTTTGAGAGATTGTGAAGCCCCTCCTTTTATTCGCAGAAACTCAAAGCTTACAGTAAAACATGATCTCATAGGGTGGGTAAATGTTTAAGCATATGGAAGAAAGCATAGGTGATATGAAACAAAGCATAGGTAGTCATGAACCGTTTTCAAGGAAACATCTTTATACTCATGAACAGTTTCTTACTGCACTCTTAACAACCATATTAAGAACTTTAGAAAATAGTCTTTGTTTAACAGAGAACCTTCAGATCTCTTTTATGTTGGTACATGCTCCAGGGAGTATGAGACTGCTTTCATTCCCATCCATTCTTGGTATTATTTGCCTGCTTTCAGGCGTTGTAGCTATGTCCTTTTGCATGTATTCCATAGCAACTAGTAAACCAAGTGCACCAGAATGACCCTACAATGCTGTTATGAACATTAGCACAAGTCTTCATTTGTGCCTCAATTCTCCTTTTCTCATGGAAAGAGAAAGCAGTGGCATAGATGGATCATAGGGAATTTCTCAGTTCAGCTTTCTAAGGAAATGCCAAACTGCCTTCCAGAATGGTTGTACTATTTGACAATCCCACCAACAGTGTATAAGTGTTCCTCTCTTGCCAAATCCTCTCCAACATTTCTTACTTGCTGTCCTGTTAAACTTTGCCACTGCTACTGGAATGAGATGGTAACTCACTGTGGTTTTGATTTGCGGCTCTCTAACTGCCAATGATTTTGAGCATCTCTTTATGTGTCTGTTGGCCACCTGAATATCTCTCTCTGTGAAAGAACTTTCCATATCTTTTGCCCATTTATAATTATGTTATCATTTTCTTGTGGAGGCCCTGTAGGATTCTATAAACCTTTGCTATGAGACCCTTGTCTGAAATAGTCTTGCCAAATGTATTTTCCCCGGCACTAGGTTTTCTTTTCACTCTCTTGGCAAAAGTTTCTGATGTGCACAGACATATAATCTTTAAAAGGTCCTGTTCATCTATTTATTCTCTCCAGATGGGCATTTCTGGGTGTTTCTGACAATCTATGCGACAGACAAGCCATCGAAGCCTGATCCCAGTTTGTCTCTGATGAACTTCATGGCTTTGTGCTTTTACTTCCAGATCTCTGACCACCTTGAGTTTATTTTTGTGTGCGGTGTGAGATGTGGATCTGGTTTCAGCTTTCTACAGGAAGCAGTCCAGTTTTGCCAGCACCATTTGTAGAAGAGGTTGCCATTTCCCCATTTGATAGATTTTATTACCTTATCGAATATCAGTTGACCCTAGATAGCTAGGTCCATCTGTAGGATCTCAGTTTTGTTCCATTGGTCTATGTGCCTGTCACTGTATCAGTACCAGGCTGAATTGGTTTCTATTGCTGTGTAGTAAGTTTTGAGGTCAGGGAGTACTATGCTTTCCACTTCATTTTTAATATTCAGCAATGCTTTTCTTATTCTGGGTCTCTTTCCTCTCTAAAAACTTGACAGTTTCCCTTGTGATTTCCTTGAAAAAGACATTTGGTATCTGTATTGTGACTGTCTTGATTAGGTACATTGCTTTTGGTAGGATTGTCATTTTGACAATGTTGAGTCTTCTAATCCATGAACAGGGCACCTTTTTCCATTTATTTAGGTATTTTATTGTGTCTCATTTTCTGTATTTCTCAGTGTTCTGCAGTTTTCTTTGTTGAGACCGTTCGTGTCTCTAGTTAGATTCACTCCCAGGGATCTCAGTTTTTGGTTGGCTTTTGTAAATGGTATTGTCTTCTTGGTTTCCTTCTCTGACTTCTCTTTATCACTGTAGAGAAATCCTAATGATTTTTGGTTATTGACCTTACATCTTACCACTCTACTAAATTGGTCTACTTGTTCTAACAGGGTTTTAAAAATTTTTTTTAGTCCTTGGAGTATTCTGTGTACACTATCAACCATCTACATATAGGGATAGTTGAACCATATCTTTGCAAATCAGGATGCTTTTTATTTCCTTCTCTTCTCAAATTACCCTCGTAAGTACTTCCAATACAATGTTGAGTAGAAGTGCTGACAGTGGACATCCTTTTGTGGTCCTGGTTTGCAAAGACAATGCTTTTAGTCTTTATTCATTGAGAATAATATTGGCTCTTGGTTTTGCATATATACTTTTCACTATGTTGAGGAAATTCCCTTTTCTTCAAACTTTGTTGAGTGTCTTTATCACGAAGGGGCGTTGTAGTTTTCAAATTCTTTTTCTGCATTAATTGATAAGATCATATGGTTCTTGTTATTTGCTTGTTAATGTGGTGAATCACATTGATTGTTTTTCTTAGGTTGAACCATACCTGCATACATTTTATGAATCCCACTTGGTCATGATGATTTTTTATATGTGTTTTTGGATTCTATTGGCTAGGATTTGTCAAGGATTTTTGCCACTATGTTCAAGAGAGATATTGGTCAGTAGTTTTCTTTCTTGGTAAAATCTTTATCTGATTTTAGGTTTATGCTTGCTTCGTAGAATGACTCTGGGAGTGTGCCTTCTTTATTTGTTGTTTTGGGGTTTTTTTGTTTAAATACTTTAAGTAGGATTGGTAATAGATTTCTTAATGTCTGGTAGAATTCAACTGTGAAGCCATCTGATCCAGGACTTTTCTTATGGTGAACTCTTTTTTATGTCCTGGTCAGTTTCTTCTTTTGTGATGAGTCTGTTCAAGTGTTCTACATCTGTCCTTGATAATCTGGGTAGGGCATGAATATCAAGGAATTTGTCCATTGCCTCTAGTTTTTTAAAATTTATTAGAGTATAATTTTTAATAGTATTCTGATATTATCAATATAATTTCATCTGATTCTCTTGTGATGCTACTTTATAATTTCTTAATCAAGTTAGCTGTGTCTTGTCTTATTTTTCTTTTGTTAAGTTTACCAGCAGTTTATCAATTTTATTGACCCTTTCAAAAAACCACCTCCAGGTCTTAGTGATGGTTTCCATTGTTTTTCTGTTTTTTTTATCTCGTATGATATCCTTTCTTCTAAAGGCTCTCAGGATTAGATTGTTTTTGTTTTTCTGTTTGATGAAGGTATTGAGTTAGATCATTGTTATTTATTCTCTCTTCCTTTTTTATATGTTTGCGTATTGCTATGACCTGCCCCCTAAGGACTGCCTCAGCTGTATCCCAGAAGTTTTGGTATGTTGTATTTTCATTTTAATTTGTATCAAGGATTTTTTTTTTATTTCATTCTTTATTTCTTTTATAACCCAGTCATTTTCTAGCATAGAGTTATTCAGTTTCCGCTTGGGTGGTTTTATAGACCCTCCTGTGCTAATTTTTATGACATTGTGGTTAGTATATTCATATTAATGTTTTTCACTTTGTTGAGGCTTGCTTTTTGTCCTAGTATATGACTGATTAATTCTGAAGAACGGATCATATGTACTTGAGGAAAATGTGATTGGCTAATTGTATAATTTAGTTCTTCTATATCTTTGTCAATTTTTTTTTTAGTTGACCTATCCATTGATGATAGAGATGTGGAGGTTTTCAAACCAGTATTTTAGTGCTGTCTATTGCTTCCCTCAATTCTGTTAAATGTTGTTTTATGTTATTTTGCAGATCTGTGATTTGATGTGTAACTGTTGAGCAAGGTTATGTCTTTTTGATTGATTGATTGTGTCTTTAATCAGTATGTGATGCCCTTCATTTTCTTATTGTGGTTTTCATTCTGGAGTCTATTTTCAGAGGTTAGTATTGCCATTCCTGCTTTTTTTGTGGTTGCCATTTGCTTCGTATAATTTTTCCCAGCCTTTGACTTTTGAGTCTGTCTAGATCTCTCTTTTATTAGGCGTGTCTCTTGTAGGCAACATGCTGATAAATTTTTATTTTTAATCTACTCTGATACTCTTTTTTTCTTAATTAGTGCCATTTAGCCCATTCATTAAGTGTGATTACTGACAAGAAGTGTTTTACTATTGCCATTTTGATGTATTTCTTTTTATGTTCTTTCTAATTACTATGGTCCTTTCACTTTTATCTGGCATCTCTCTGTGAAGAGCTTAAATTTCTTGTAGTTCCTTCTTTTCCATGAAGGATCTGATTTCTCCTTGATATTTAATGGAGAGCTTTACTAGGTATGGGATCCTTGGTTGGTAATTTTTTTCTTCCAACTTTTTATATATGCCATCCCATTGTGTTCTAGCTCACATGGTTTCTGTGGAGAAATCAGGACTTAATCTAATTGCTTCCCCTTTGTAGGTGTTTCTTTGGTTTTTATTACATGGCTTTAAGTATTCTAATTTTATCTTTTTATTTGGAGAATTTGATTATGATCTGTCTTGATGTTTTCTTTTTGGTTCTAGTCTGTTTGATGTTTTCTGTAATTCTGGAGTGGGGATTTCCTCAATCTTCAGAGTACCAGGAAAGTTTTCTCTATGACTTATTCCACAATGTTCTCAGTGATTTCCTTGGCACTCCCATGTCCTGGAATTCTAACCATATGTATATTGTTATTTTTTATGTCATCCCACATGATTTTAATGTTTTATCCATTTTATTTATGTCTCCTCTCTGATTTTTCTTCTAGTATGCTTCCAGAGAATCTCTTGTGTTTCACCTCACTGACTCTTCTCTTCCATCTCTTCATCTCTACATTTTTATCTCACCAGCATGTTGAACACTTTTGCCATTTCTGTCTTAATCTTCTGGATTGCATTTCTATGCTTTTCTGTTATTCCCAGTATTGTGTTGCTGTACCCTCTCTACCTTGTGATTCTTTTTTTAAGTTCTTGTACCTCTTTATCTTTACTATCAATTCTTTCTTCCATTTTTTCATTTTCTTCCATAGCTGTTCATGTTGCTTCTCATCAACATTTTTTTTTTATGGATTGTTGTCTTGGATATTTGCTCTCTTAACAACTTCTATTATTTCTTCCATAATTTGTAACTTCTTCTGTAGCTGTTCAAATATCTCCACATCAACATATTTCTTCTGAATCTATCCTGAGTATTCCTTGGGTATGCTTGTTAAGAAGAAGGGTTATTTTGTTTTTCTATAATGACTGTTGGAGAATGCCTTCTTCACAATATGTGAGTGTTCCTTTAAATTATGTGTTTCTTGATATTATGCGAGTCTTTATGGACATTATGTGAGTCTTTCCTTAGTAGATGTTAGGTTGTTGTGATTCTGTAACGACACAGTGTATGACAATGTTTTGTGGAGGACCTGTATACTATGCTCCCCTCTTGAGAACAAAAGTCAACCCAGAGCTGGATGACCATTGTCCTCCTGAAACCTCATGTCCATGCAGCCTCTTCTGCTTGAGCTTTAGAAATTCCACGTGATGCAGCTAGACAGCAACGTTTAAAGTCAAATGACTGTGACAGTGTTGCTCGTGGTGCTGGACAGCAGGTATGGCAGCTCGGCAGTCTGCAGGTGGTGGGCAGCAGGATCTCCTGGTGACATGGTAGTGGGGTCTCCAGGCAGTGGTTTAGTGCTCTGGGTGGGATTGTGGTCTAAAACTACAGCCCCTCTACCTGGCAGGCAGAGATTCTGTCACTGGCCAGGGTGAGAGTGCACCTGGACTGGGCCTGAAATGGTGGCCGGAAGAAGCTTCCAGGCTGCCCATGCCTCCTAAGCCTTGATGTCTTGCAGCTGAGTGAAGGTAAGGCCCCCTAGGGAGCAGGTCTGCAAGAGGAGCGGGTCTTGTGAGAGGAGCAGGTATCGCTAGAGACTTAAATATTTTGATACTTAACAAGAAAAATTTACAGTAAAACATGTAAATCCTGGGACCTATGGAAGGCAGAACTCTTTCAGAGTTGAAAAACCAAAGTGTTTTCGATGAATAGAAAATAATAGAAACGTGATAAACTGCATCATATCACAAACAAAAAAGTGGGTGGTCCTATCGAAGTCTAGTTCTAACATGATGTCACTGTGTATTCCAGTGTATGAGAAGAGTTTGGTTGGAGAATAAAATAATTACAATATACTATGAAAATTGTGTGATAGAAGTAAACATTCTCGGTACTAATAAATATTTAAACTGACTTTTAAAGAATGAATGCTGAGAAACTTTTGTAAAGACTAAGCTGCTTTGGACAAAGAATAGTGCTTGGAAAAACACTGAATATTGAGTAAGAGACTATTTTTATTTTAGTTTATTGGTTTGCTTACAAAGTTTGTATACACTGTGTTTCATACAATCATTCTCATACATTATGTTTTATAAATTAATCACCTTTCAATCTTGCCCATCATTACCCTGTCTTTTTGTCTGGATCCTTCTCATGCTCTTCCCCTCCCCTCCACCCAAATAAATGTGCAAACTTGTGATTTCACCTGGCCAAGCCTTACCTCTCAGCTCCTTCTCTTCTCCCCTTGAATTCCAATAAATGTTTTAATAGTTATCCTTCTATTTTTACAATATTGGTTTTATGCAATATTTGTCCTTACGAGTCTGTGTTAGTTCACTCAGCATAATCTCTCAGGTCCCTCCGAAGTTACATGGTATTTTTCGAAATCATTGCTCCTGAGAGCGACAAAATGTTCCATTGTGTGAATGTACCACAATTCCTCAATCCGTTTGGTTGTAGTTGGACATTTGGGCTGTTGTCATGTTCTTGTGATAGTGAATAACGATGCTATGAAAATCTTTTTTATATGTTGGGTTTTTATTCACTCATTTCCCCCTTCTTCACTCACCCGTAATTCCTGAATGCATGTCCTTTTTCCAGCTTGCTAGTTCCATTACTCATATGTCTTCTTGTCCATTCCTTGCAGAATGACCTTTCTTTCATATAATATGCTTCAGTTTATGGCATAATTTTAAAGATTTTTAATTCCATTGAGAAATATAAAATTTTTTAATTATAAATTGGTTTTGCTATTTTTCAGCATGATTACACTCCCATTCTGTCTGCCTTCAGTAAGAACAACTCATTGGTGGGCGAGTACTTATTACACAAAAGTCTGAATGCATATGCTGTATACAAGAATACAAGGTATAGTAGGGTTGTTGGTGTTTTTTTTTTAATTCTTAGTGTTATTCTGTTGATGTTGTTCTGTCCCTTCAAGTCAGAACCCACTCACAGGTGATCATCCAGGGAAATTTAGAGGCAATAAATCACATGGGAGGATCATCTTTCTCCCTCAAAGAAACTAGTGTGTTTGAACTGTGTATCTTTGGGGTAACAGCACAACACATCTCTTTGCCACTAAGCCACCAAAGAGATTGAAAATCAAGTGAAGAATTTTAAATTAAGAGAGAAAAATTCATTTGAATTTTTGAATATAGTGATATAAAACGAAATAATATTTTAGGTGACAATCAATCCTGATTGTACAACATGAAGAACAGGATATAAAGGGCTTCTTATTTATCATATTGATTGATATGTTTGATTATCTGTTCTTTTATTAGCTTAAAGAGTTTCAAGTTAGTTTTTTAAATCTAGACTCTAAGTTTTAGTTTACTTTACTTACAATACTTAACTCTTATGCATTATTTCTTTAACCTTTGGTGCTTATGCACTTTTTTTAAAAAGCTGGTATATTAGACATAAATAGGAGTTGACTATCATTTGTCTTTTAGGTGACTCTGTACTTTAAATTGCTTACTCTGAATCCCATACACATTACCTTATTCATATTTATGTGACTATTACTATTATTACCATGTGCCTTTGGGGTGGCAGCAGCACCAGGGAGCTTTAGTGGCCTTGTGGGAAGAAGTTGTGCTGCAATCCCAAAGGCATGTGGTTCTAATTCATCACTGCTCCATAGGAGAAGGATGGTCTCTCTTTCCATGAGTTTAAACTGCCTCTGAAGATCTTCTTGTGAGCCAGCTTGACTTGGTTCTAACTCAGTGGCCCACAATGATTATTCCTTGGAGAGAGACTACATACTTGGGGAGGTGGAGACGTGGTGAAAAAGAAGAATGCCCTAGACCAGGTGGTTGACACGGTAACTGCAACAATGGGTTTGAGTGTGTTAGAGTTTCGAAGGATGGCATAGGATACAACAGTGTTCAGACTGGTTATTCCCACGGTAAGTATGAGTCATAATTGACTCTGTGGAACCTAGCAAGAACAAAAATAAAAAACATGGACTTGTCAGTTTCTATCCATTTTTATCCCTAGTATATTTTAGTTTACTTGGTGTGAGAAAAAGGATAAAACTTTAAGAAAACATTTGTAGATAGGTAATAAAAAATATAGTCTTTATAATTTTTGTTGCTGCTCTATACCGTCAAGTTGGAATTAACACATAGTTGACCTTCCAGTGGGTTTACAGAGATAGTTAATAACAAGGGAAAAGATTGCCTATCTTTCTCCCACAGAGCAGCTGGTGGGTTTGAACCATGTGCCTTTGGGTTGCCAGTTCACTTCTTTGGAATCTACCAATTTAAATCAATTCACAGCTTTCACATTTGATAGGTGTATGATCTTGGGAATATTACTATCATACAGTCTAAAGGTGGACAATCATATATCCTTCAAAGGTAATTGGACACCACAGCCTTCTGTAGTCTTTTAGATATAAAGAACTACATGGTGCCCAGTTGCTACTACTGCCCATCCTCACCAAGACTCACCCAATAGTGGACTCTCAACAAACAAGAAAAAACAGGGACAGGACCTAAATTCCTGGAAAGTTTACACTTACTGGACCAGTTGAGATTAGACATCTTCCTGAAACTGTTGCTCAGACCTGCTCTTTAAATTTTCAACTGAAACTATCCCGAGAGTACCTTTTAGCAAAACAGTATATTGACTCACAAAATAAAAGATATTCCTGTGAAAGCAAAGGAAAATCATCACTGCAAGTGAAGATGAAACGATAAGAGGGCCAGGGAAATATAAGTTCAGGGAGCAGAACAGCCAGAAGGGAGTTAAAAGAATGTTGGAGAGAAGCTCATCACCTGGGTCCTTTACTTGCTGATAAGAGAGTAAAGATTGATAAGGAACCTAGGTTGCCTTTGGGGAAAGAGTGAAAGTTTGTATTTTTCATATTGAATTAGATTATCTACTTGGTCATGGTGATTTTTCATTTTCTATATAATATTTTATTCTATTGGAAAGGATTTTATTCTGGATTTTTGCATCTATTGCCACATTGAAACAGATGAGGAACAGAACAGTTTAAAGGGGTCGCCTATTTTGTATAATGTTGTATGAGTCCCTTGTTTCTCAATACTGCGAAGGATTCAATTGTGTGAATATGCCACAGCTTCTGTAACCATTCATTTGTTGATGGGCACTTGAGTTGCTTCCATCTCTTTGCTACTTTGAATAATGCACTTGAGTTGCTTCCATCTCTTTGCTACTTTGAATAATGCAGTAGTAAACATAGGTGTGCACATATCTGTTTGGGTGGAAGCTCTGGTTTCTTTAGGGTATATTCCTGGTCGTGGAATTGCTGAGTCAAATGGTATTTCTATTTCCAACTTTTTGAGAAAGCACCATACTGCCTTCCAGAGTGGTTCCACCATTTTATTTTACACTCCCAGCAACAGTGAATAAGAGTTCCAGTTTCTCCACAATCTCGCCAGCATTTGTTGTTTGCTATTCTGTTGAACTTTGCTATTGTATTGTTACTGAGGTGAGATGATATCTTAGTGTTGTGTTTTTTTTTTAATTTGCATCTCTCTTTGAGCTAGGAATTTTGAACATTTTTTCATGTGTTTGTACACATCCAGTGCCCAATTTATGATTGGGTTGTTTACCTATATCTTGTTGATACTCAGTTACTTTTTTTTCTTTTTTCAAGGAACTCCCAATAACTTTTGGAATCAATAAATCTAAAAAAAAAGAAATCTTATTTCATCTCTGTCTTGAGTAGTTGGTTCATAAATGTAAATAATACTCACAATAATGGATCTGCCTTGTATGTGAATGGATCTTATTCTGTCTCTGACAGCATTGTACTTCATATCATAAATCTATAACTTGCTGCTTTTATCTAAAACATATAAATTTCTGTGAAAAGTTTGATTCAGTGTTTAAATGCACATACACACACATATATGCATTCAGTGTTTAAATGCATAAATGCATGTATGTGTTGTGTACATTCTACATTTTTCCCTACTATGAAAGACAGACCTGAGCCTTGCCATATCCTGTGGTTATTACCATCTCTTCTCTCTCGAGTCCGTTGTTGTAGTCACTGTACCAGTCCATCTTCTTAGGGTCGTTCTCTCTCACTCCACTTTCCCAGCATCATGTCTTTTTTCAAAGACTGGCCCCTCCTGACAACATGCCTGTAGGATGTGAGACAACGTTTCATCATCCTTGGCTCTGTTACACCCTGTTGCATCTCGTCCAAGAGAGACTTTGTTCTTTTGGCAATCCATGGAATATTCATGATTCTTTTGACTGCTTCCTGTACCAGGTGAATATCTTTAGGTGCAGCATACTTGCAAAATTACCTAAAGTGGGAAGAGGATAGTTATTGAGATAATAAAAATAACAAATATGCGGTATTTATGTAAGAAATACATTAATGAGAACTGATATTTCACAAATTATTACATTTTTTAAAAGAAATGCACTAACTTATTTTTGTTGTATTTATTTCTTCTAAAGGCCTTGTGGTAAAGATGGTCTTGATTCAAATGACTACCCTTTCATTGTCAAGGTAAAATACTGTACTATGATATTAGTGTTATTGCTTTGAATTTAATATTAAATGCATTTATTTAGTCTTAAGTTTATCTATCGGCTCCTTGATAATTTATATTTGTAATGAAACGTTGATGAGTCATCCACTTTTGGCTTGGGAGCATGGCTTTCTTGTCCTCTAGGCCAACTGCTCGCGGTCTCTCTCTCTCTCGCTCTCTCTCTCTCTCAATGCTGTTGTTGGTGTTGTTGGTGTTAAGTGCCGTGGAGTCACAGGGGACTCGTAGCGACACTATGAACTAACATCCTGGACACCTCCTGCATGACTTTAGTCCTTTCTCCAGGTTCATAGGATTTCCAGAGGCAAGGGATTATGGAATTGGAGGCCACTCCTGTTTCCAAGCTTGTTTTAATCAGGGAGTTCCACCAAACACTGTCCACCAGGGGTAACCGTTCTAGCATTTGACTCATCAAAGGTGGGTGAGTCTACTCCATGGTCCTCAGGCCTGACTTTAATTGTTTTTGGTGAAACATTCTTTTAGCTTGTGTAATCCTGGTATGTCCAGTTGCTGTACAGAGGTAACTCGTGGTTGTTGGGAAGCTGAACAATGTGACACGGATGAGTCAAATGCTAGAATGGTTACCCATGGTGGATGGTGTTTGGTGAAGCTCCCTGATTAAAACAAGCTTGGAAGCAGCAGTGGCATCCACTTCCATAATCCCTTGCCTCTGGAAACCCTATGAACTTAGAGAAAGGGTGAAAGTTATGCAGGAGGTGTACAGGCCTTTCATTCATAGGGTCTGTATGAGTCACCTGCGACTCGACAGCTCTTAACAACAACAACAACATAACAACAATGGAATGTTGTTCCAAGGAAATAATTTGATTGAAAAATTACTAGCTGAATTTTTAAATAGTTTTAAATTTTTATTTTTGTCAAAACTGAACGGATACTGAGAAATTAATACGGGCAAAAAGTATATAATGATAGGACACTCTGGTGGCCAAGCAATAAGGAGTTGTGTTGCCCATCCAGAAATACAGTTTAGACCTACCAGAGGCTCCACTGGAGTAAGATGAGCACTCCCTCCTGAGTGATTTATGATCTCTGAAAATCTGCTTGAGATAAGACTCTCTTCTGTCTCAATAGCATCTAACAACAACAGCATAGATGTTCCTGTTGCTGCTGTTGTTAGATGCCTTTCAGTTGACTACAACTTATAGGAGCCCTGTGACACCAGATCTCAACCTTGTTCTATCTTGCACCATCCTCATGATCTCTCAATGGGTCATACTCAAACACGTTGTGGTAGTCACTGTGTCAATCCAGCTCATGGATGGCCCTCTCTTTTGCTGACCCTTTATCTTTCCTAGCTGATATCACTTTCCAAGGAGTGGTTCCTCTGAAAATATACCCTAAGTAAGTGAGACAAAGTTTCACTGTCCTTGCCTCTAAGAAGTATTGTGGTTGTTTGTTCTGTGGACAGTCCCGAGTATATAAAAAATTCTTCACCACTAACACAATTCAAAGGCATTGATTCTTCTATCATCTTTACTCATTGTCCACCTTTCACATGCATGTGTTGCAGGTGAAAATCCCCAGCTTGGATTAAGCATACGTTCTTCTTTCAACAATCTTCCTTTCTCTTTAGCACTTTGAAGAGGTCCTTCATTGCATGTCTCTTGATTTGTTGCTTGCTTCTAACATGAAGATGACTGTGGATCCAAGTAAAATTAAATTGTTGAAAACTTCAATCTTTTCTGTCTCTATCATGACCTTGTGTATTGGTTCTATTGGTCCAGCAGTGAAGGGTTTTTTGTTTTTGGATATTGAGTTGGCACCCATGTTGAAGACTCAAGTCTTTGATCTTCTGCACCAAGAGTTTCCAGTCTTCACTTTCTGCAGGCAAAATTGTGTCATCTGCAATATGTGGATTGTTGATAGGTCTTCCTCTAATCCTCAATATTTGTTCTCTTTTATATAGCCCAGCTTTTCTTACAGTTTGCTCACATACAGATTGGACAAGTTTGGAGAAGGACTACAGCCCTGATGTTTAGCTTTAATCATTTTAAAATATGAAGTATTCTTGTGTTGTCTTCAGACAGTTCTTGGTTTATGCTTATAAGGTTTAATGCTCATAACATAAGCACAGTTTAAGTGTTCTGGGATTCCCCTTTCTCTCAATGTTAGCGATTATTTATTTTTAACCACACAATCAAATGCCATTGGGAAACCGATAAAAGTAAACATCATTGGTGTGTTCTTTGCTTTCAGCTAAAGTACACCTGATGGTGACGATGATATCTCTTGGGCCATGACCTCTTCTAAATCCAGCTTGAAATCCAGGCAGTTTCTGCTAATATTGTAGCCATTTTTTATTGTAGTTCATTCACAAAATTTGAATACATTGTTTTCCAGAACATATTCCTCAAATTTCTAGGCATTTAAAATATAATCTTGTGAAAGATTTTACTTTTATGTAATATAAGTGACATTGATTTCTGAAAACTGTCCACCATGAGTGACCCTGCTGGCATTTGAAACAACTGCATAAAAGCTGTCTGTCTGTCTATCTATCTATCTATCTATCTATCTATCTATCTATCTCTGTGTATAATTATATGTGTATATATATGTGTATATATACACACACTTATATATGACTTAAATATGACTTTGAGTCTATCCCACCTGAATTTCAGAACCATCTCAAGAACAGGTTTAAGGCCTTGAACACTAATGAGCGAAGACCAGATGAGTTGTGGGAGGATATCAAGGGTATCATCCAGGAAGAGTGCATATGGTCATTGCAAAGAGAGAAGAGGAAGCGAAGACCAAAATGGATGTCAGAAGAGACTCTGAAAATTGCACTGGAGTGCAGGGAAGCCAAAGCACAAGGAAGAATTCAAGATACTAAAGAGTGGAATAGAAGATTTCGAAAGGCAGCACGGGATGACAAAGCAAAATATTACAATGAAATGTGCAAGGGAAAAAAAAAAAGAAATG
>NW_006400072.1:4169-14486 GCF_000299155.1 Elephantulus edwardii | reverse complement strand
CAGGAGGGGAAGGCCCTCTATGAGGTGGATTGATTCAGTGACTGGGATAATCGGCATGAGAGTGTTAGAGACAGTGCAATTGGTACAGGACAGAGCAGAGTTTAGGGCTGTTGTACATAGGGTCGCTATGAGTTGCACGCGACTCAACGGCACATAACAACAACAACAACAACATATATAGACACTCACACATAAATAATACAGGCATTTCAAATATATGTATTATATTGGGCTTTGTTTGTTTTTTAAATTTTAATGAAGCTTTACAGAGACTTTGGATTTCCATTCATACAATGTTGCACACTTTCCTCCCTACCCACACCTCCTCTCAGTTCACTCTTTTCCTTGAAGAGAAAAGATAAAGTCTTACATTGTTATACAATCCTCCCCCTCCCCACGTTCACTTTATTAAGTAGCTCTTATTCTGGACTCTAGTCATGAAAAAAATACCTAGTTCTGTGTATGTATGTGTATATATATAATTGTTACACAAGAGCAAGTTATTTGTGGCTCATAGTGACCCTATGGACAATAGCTCTGAACCCTGTTCTATACTGAGTCAATCTCACTGTCTCTGACGCATCAACCCTAATTACTCTTTTACTGTGTCAATCCGTCTCCTACAGTCTTCTTCTCTTGCACAGTCCTTCTAACAGTCTAAGCATAATGTTCTTCTCCAAGGACTGGTCCCTCCTGGCAACATGCCCAAATTATGTCAGATAAAGCTTCAAAATCATTGTCTCCAAGGAGCAGCTTGGTTTTACCATAAGATATACCTGGTTGTTCTCTTGACAGTCCACGGTATGTTCAATTCTCTTCTTCGGCATCAAAGGCATCAGTTCTTCTTCTGTCACCCTTATTTATTCTCCAGCTCTATGAAACATAGGAAATACTTTCAAAAACGATTGCAGTGACACGAAAGAAGCAGATTACTTAATCCTACAGAAAACCAAAACAAGATGTAACCAAAGAAAAACCGAATTAAAACACTGAATCAGTGGAGCTAGAAGGTTTGATAGAACTTTCTGATACAGAATTCAAAAGACCAATTAATATTTTCAATGGTTTTGTAAAAGACAAACTTAAAAAATTACAGGACTCAGCAAGCAAAAGCCAAGAGGAATGAAAAACACCATCCAATACATTGCAGATAAAGCAAACGATGCATTAGAGGCTCTAGAAAAAACAAAAAAACTGCACTCCAAACTATTCCAGGTGCTGTCAACATGTTGGAAGGACATATGAGCAGAGTTGAAGAGATGGAACACAGAACCAGCAAAAGAGAAGATAGAATTCTCAGTGCTGATATGAAAAGTAGAATAAAAAATGAGGGAGCAAGAAGAAAGCCTAGGAATAATGTGGGAAACCATCAAGAGGAATGACATGCACATAAATGGAATCCCATAACAGGAGGAAGCAAGTAAAGACATCTAGAAAGCTGTAGAAACATTACTAGAAGAAAGCTTTCCAGGCATAATGAAGAATTTATTTATAGTTACAGTTATAGAACATGGAGAGAACTCCATGTAGAATAGACCCGAAAAGAAAAACAGCAAGATATATCATAGTCAAATTTACCAGAACAAAAGCTAAGGAGAGAATTCTGAAAGCAGCTAGAGAGAAAAGAGTAACTTGTAAGGGAATGCAAATAAGATTAAGTGTTGTTTTCTCATCAGAAACCATGTGAGCAAGAAGGCAATGGAATGACATATATCAAACCCTCAAAGAATACAATTGCCAACCAAGAATAGTGTACCAAACAAAACTGTTCATCAGATATGACAGAAAGATCAAGATATTCTCAGAAAAGCAGAACCTAAGGGAATTTGTAAAAACAACACCAATGTTGCAGGAAATTCTAAGGGAAGTTCTTCTTATGGAGGTGCCATAGAAAACAGGGTGGACCAAAGCAACCAGCAACAACACTAGAAAGAACTCAAGAAAATGATAGCAAACTACCTTACCTCTCAATAATTACACCCAACATAAATGGTTTAAATGCACCAGTGAAAAGAAAGAGTAGCAGATTGGATAAAAAACAAAAGCCATTAATATGCTACTATAAAAGATACACCTGAAAAATGAAGATAATGGAAGACTAAAGATAAGAGGGTGGAAAAAAATATACCAAGCAATGGCAATCAGAAAAAAAAAAACAGGAGTAGTGATATTAATCTCTGATAAAAATATATTTCAGCATAAAAATCATCACAAAGGATAAGGAAGGTCAATATATAATGTTTCAAAAGTCACGAGAACAAGAGAACATAAGCATGGTAACTATACCTCAAATGATAGGGCTGGAAAATATACATAGCAAACATTAACAAAATTGAAAAGAGAAATAGACATCACCAAAATAGTAGTAGACCACTTAAGTGCACCACTCTCAAGAAAAGATAGAACCAGCAGAAAGAAACAAAGTTGCTGAAGACTTAAACTATACAATAAACGAATTTGATCTCATAGATATTCTCAAGCTAATGCACCTCCAAAAAGCACAGTAAACCCTCTCCAGTTCACATGGAACATCCTCTAGAATAGGTCATGTTTTAGGTCATAAAGCAAGCATCAATAAATTTAAAACAAACAAACAAAAAAAAAGAAAAAACTCAGAGAAATAATACAAAGCATCTTCTCAGACCACAGTGCTACAAATGTAAGAAATGAATAACAAGAGGAAAAAGGAGGAAAGAAACCATACATTTGGAAGCTGAACAACACTTTGCTTGAACATGAGTGGGTAATACAATAAATAAAAAATGAAATAAAAATGTTTACTGAAAAAATTACAATGAAAACACAACTTTTCAGAACCTCTGGAAAACAGCCAAAACTGTAATTAGAGATCAGTTTATAGTAGTAAGCAAGCACATTATATAGCAAGAAAGAAATGGTAGTTAACTCTTTAACCCAACGTCTCCAACAAGGTGAATAAGAAATTGCTGCTGCTGAAACTATTCTATTTAAACTTGGTGAAATGATGATGGCAAACCTAGCCTATCCCTTTGTGGATAGACTAACATAGCCTATTTGTATGATCACACCCATCTATGTTACAATATCAAAGGCACTCAATGGCTAGGAAAGGTATTTTGAACAACAATCTGTTGACACCACAACCTAGATAATAATGATCTCAAAGTACAGACAAGCGTCAACTGAATATATTCTGTTCTTGCTGTGCTTTGCAACCTTACGCTGGATTTCCAATTTCAGAAACTGTTTGTACTGTAGTTTTAAAAAAATACCTTCTTAATGCTTAAACCTTCCAAAATGACCTAAAATTTTCAATTTGAAAGATTTTGTTTTATAATTCCACTTGATATAATTCACAGTGAATGTAAATACTCGTTTTAAATTTTTACATTTAGAAACCTTGCATATGGTATTCGAGGTTAGAAAACATAGGGTTTATTTTCACTTTTTTTTTTTAATATCCTAAAGCACCTAGAAGAAGATTTTACATGGTACAAGCTTTTAACATATCCTGAATATGAATAAGTGAATCTACAAATGCACTTCTACATACTGGACCGTTAAAAGTTGTTGTTGCTGCTGAATGGAAATCCAAAGTCTCTGTAAATTTTTCATTAAAATTAATAAAAAAATGATTAAATAAAAAAATGCTTAAAAAGTTGTTGTGGTGGTGTTGTTGTTATGTGCCATCAAGTCACCTATGATTCAAAGCTACCCTATATGTACTTTAGGTCTGAAACCTGAACCAATCTCATCATCACCAACAAACCTAATCCCATTTCTCCAGTCACTGTGTCAATCCTTCTCATCCTGGGTCTTCCTCTCCTGCTCTGTTCTTACACTCTTCCAACCGTGATGTTCTTCTCCATGGACTGGCCCCTCCTGGCCACGTGCCCAAGGTATATGAGACAGAGCCTCAAAATCCTTGCCTCCAGAAAGCAGCCTGGTTTCACGCTCTTCAACACAGACCTGTGTGTTCTCCTGGCAGTCCACGGTATACTCAATACTCTTCTCCAGTACTATAACTCAAACGCATCAATCTTTTGTCTATCATCCCTAGTTATTGTTCAGCTTTCAGATGCATAACAAGTCATTGCAAAGGTCATGGCCTGGTTCATGCTCACCTTAGTCTCTATTCTGACATGTTGCTCTTCAGTACTCTAGAGATGTCCCTGACAACATCTTTTCCAATGCAGTTCGTCTTTTGATTTTCTAACTGCTGGTGCCAAGAGGGTTGATTGTGGAACTAAGCAAGCTTAAGATATAAGCAATAACAATCTCCTCTCTGTCAGTCATGAAGCTGCTAATTGCCCAGTGGTGAGAATCTTTTCTTTCTTGATGTTGCGCTTCAATCCATATTGAAGACTACAGTCCTTGACCTTTTGCAGCAACTGCTTCATGTCCTTTCCAATTTCAGCAAGCAAAGTTGTGTCATCTGCATATTGTAAGTGGTTGATGAGTCTTCCTCCAATTCTGATGCCACATTCTTCCTCATAAAATCCAGGCTCTCAAATTATCTTTTCTGCGTATAGATTTAAAAGATGTGGAGATAGGGGGCATCCCTGACGCACGTCTTTCTTGATCCTGAACCATGCCTTGTTCCCTTCTCTTTTCTGACTACTACTTGTTGGTTCAAGCATAGGTTTCACATGAACACTATTAAGTGTTCTAGAATCCCCATTCTTGTCAAGGTTAGCCACAATTTATTATGATCTACATGGCAACATGCATAAATATTTAAGAAGTTTTGGATTTCTAAAAATAACACAAGTTAATAACACTTATGTTTTGGTAAAACATAGGTTCAACTTAATTATACTGAAAATACATGTTATAAATAAGAAGTTATTTTATATTTGGATCTTATTCCATGGGTTTAATCTAACAATTGATTAAATAATGAAGATACATTGTTATATGTGAAAGATGATTATGTAACAGTAATGTGAAAAGAATGGAGAAGAAGGGGCATAAAGATATATTATTTGGTTTATGTTGTTGTTTTCGGTACACTATTACTGGAAATATCCAATAGCCATATAGTGATTTGAAAATTTAGACCTTTGTGATGTCATTTTAAATGTCTTCACCTTATATAAATTTCATTTATTAAATGTCAACTGTGTGCCAGACACTTAAATACTGAATCTACACATAAAAGCTTATTCTGCAGAATAAGGACGAGAAAAACAAGTCAACAAGCAACAATGACATGTCACTCTAAGGGAAATAGAGAAAGTAACATTAGAGAATATTTGGAGGATTTGAAAGTTCATATGGGAATTACAGTGGGAGTGTAATTTAGTTAGTTAGAGCAGATTGGGTGAAACACTTAAGTTGCCAGCTGATGCTTGGAAAGAAGGCAGTTGTGTGAAAGTTTGGGAACAAGACATAGTTTAAGCAGAAAGACAATGGATCATATCAGCCATGTCTATCATTTTACTTTTAACATTTGAATGAAAAAGCAGAAGGAAGTGGGGTAGCCATCATCATAACCATTCTTGTGACTGTCGGATACATGCAGGAAAGAAAATGTACTTGTAAGTGCTGGACACCTACTAGCATATTATTCATAACAAATTAGAGGTAAAGTTATAACATTTCAGGGATGTCTATGTGAATCCTCATAATCCTTAGCCATGAGATGTAAGCTTGTAAATGGCAACACTACAGTGTCAATCTACATATGAATGGCTTGAAAATGCTCTGTTAGATCACATAATCATGGTGAAAATTATCATTATTTTATCATTTTAATACTTACAAGTTTTAAAATTTTCCCCCTACAGCCTCCATTAAGGAAAGAAGGGCTAACCACTTATCAGGAACACAGGAAAATTCGTAAGCTATTTGAAGACTTGGTATTCTTTCATTATTCACTAATTTAAAATTGTAGACATTTTCAAGTGCACTTTATTTTGCTTTTCATACAGTGTTGAAAGAATTTTCAGTTGTTCAAGAAAAAGTGCAAACAATACATGGAGATCAAATTTCTTATGAAAACGATAATCACTTTCCTTTAATACCTGCCTTGAATTTTTCATCATATGTAAGTGCTGTGTGTATATGTTTATTGTTTTGTCTTAACCTTTTTCATGTGCTTTTATACATACTGTCTCTTGAATCTTCATAAATATACAGCAGCTTAACTATAACAAGGACCTTAAAGATTTTAATGTCTTGAAGACCATAATAAAAAACAAATGTATTAAAAGAGTCGTGTACCGTTGAGTCAGACCGACCTATAGCTGACCTTCCAGCAGTTTTCAGAGGCAGTTGATAGCATGGAAGAAGATTATCCAGTCTAACCCATGGAGCAGTGGGTGGTCTTGACCTACATGCCTTTGGAAGTGCAGAGCATAACTTCTTGCCACTAGGCCACCAGAGAGAGAGAAAGATGGTAGAGATTCATAAAAATTACTGGTGCTTAAATAATTCTCAACTATGTTGTTTTTGAGAGAAAGAATGGAAAAGCACCCCATCCCCGCAAAAAAAATCTCTGTGAAAATCATGTGAAGAGAAAACGTCATTCAAGAAAAACAGGATGATGATGATGAGAGTTGAATAAGAGAAACAAGATGAGTGTGAAAAGAGTGTAGGCAACATGGCAATGGCTGTATCAAACTTCTGCTAACTCTACAAGGTTGAATTGTCTCCTATCAACAACATCAACATACAAAAATAATTCATCTAAGGTCAGATGGAATCCAGTTTGGGAAGTTGTCTGGAGCTGCTGGATTCTACAGAGGTTTGTTTTCTGATCTGGTGAGTCTCGGATGTGAAATGTTTACTCACCATTGGGTGTGAGCTGATTGGATTGGGCCTCCCATTTAAAAAGGCATGCAGCACTTAACAACAACAATATAGAAAGCATTCTGTTTCCCTAGTGCATAGAAACTTATGCTACCAAGCCAAAGATGGGTGATTTGAATCTGCAGCCCTCAGGCCTAGTTTTAATTGTTTTTGGAAAAAAACATTCTTCTAAGTGGTATGGCTCTGCTCTGTCCATTTCCTGTACAAAGGTAACCTGTGGTTGCTATGATGCTAAATACTGTTACACTGATGTGTTAAATGGTTACCCATGGTGGACAGTGTTTGGTGGAGCTCCCCAATTAAAACAAGCTTCGAAGCAGGAGTGGCATCCACTTTCGAATAGCTTCCCTCTGGAAACTCTTTGAACTTGGAGAAACGATGAAAGTTATACAAGTGTTCAGTGTTTCATTCATGAGTCATCTAAAATGGACTGCTAGGAAAACAAACAGATTCGTCCTGGAAAGGGTTAAATCGGGTGGCTCCTTGGAGGCAAGGATTCTGAGGCTCCGTCTAACATACTTTGGACATGTTGTGAGGAGAGACCGGTCCTTGGAGAAGGACATCATGCTTGGGAGGGTGGAGAGACGGCACAGGAAGGGAAGGCCCTCTATGAGTTGGATTGATTCAGTGACTGGAATAATTGGGATGGGAGTGTCGGAGACAGTGCAATTGGCACAGGACAGAGCAGAGTTTAGGGCTGTTGTACATAGGGTCGCTATGAGTCGCAAGCGACTCGACGGCACATAACAACAACAACATGGTCAGATATGATCTCCTGTTGCTACTAATTGACACAAAATCTTATTGCTCTACTGTGTCCAAATCCATTTCAATAACCACATGGATCTCAGAATCATATTCACTATTATGAGGTTTAATTGATGTTGTTCTTGTTGTTTTTATTGTTATGTGCTGTTGAACCACCTGCCACCAATAGTGACCCCTCTATACAGTAACTCTGAAGCCTGCCCTGTCCTGAGCCAGTCTCACTGATTCCATCCAACACACCAGTCCCCATTGCTCCAGTTATTGTTTCAATACATCTCATCTTGGGTCTTCTCTCTTGTGCCATCCCTCTATCCTTCTGAGCATGATGCCCTTCTCCAAATACTGATCCTTCCTCATCATGTGTCCAAAGTGTGTGAGACAGAGTTTTAAAATCTTAGTTTTCAGGGAGCACCCCAGTTTCACCCTCTTTAAGATAGACCTATTTGTTTTTGTGGCAGTCCATGATATATTCAAGACTTCTCTAGCACCACAGCTCAAAGGCATTGATCCTTCTTTTGTCATCTTCAGTCATTGTCCAGCTCTCTGATACATAGAAAGTAATTGTGAAGACCATGGCCTGGATTAGGCTCACCTTAGTCTCTAGACTTCCATCATTACCTTTCAGTACACTGGAGAGGTCCCTGACAGCATATTTTCCCAGTGCAATTCATCTTTTGATTTCCTGCCTGCTGGTGCCAAGAGTGTTGATTCTTTTAATATGGCAAAAAACCTGTGTTTATAGAATGTGGAAAATGAGCTCTATTTTAGACCTTATTGGAGTTCATACACTTGTGAATATCTAGTCCTTTTTTATAATTTCTAACTTAACTGTTTAATTGCTTGTTAACTGTTTCAAATTTTATGAAAATAAAAAGAAATGTGTCCCCTTGAATCTTTTCACTATTAAGTCTTAAATAAAATTAAAATATCTAGTTATCTTAGGACACTTAAGTTGATTTATATTTTTAAAATAATTGCTATTTTAGATTGGAAACAGTTCATTAAACTTACAAATACACATTACAAGAAAAAGATTATTTGCACATGTCCCTAAGAGCATATATTATACCCTTGACTAAAATTTTAAAATATATACACTAAAAATAGCATCCCATTTTTTAGACCTGTTCTTCTTTTCATTGTCTCACATATTTGGGGCATGTTGCCAAGAGAAATCACTGTGGGAATGTGGAATAGATAAAGTTACACTGGGCCTTGAAGAAAATTATCATGATTTTCCATTTAATGGGAATAAGGTAGGAAGCCCTGGGAAGGATTTGACAATCACTGCATATGTGAAAATAAATTAATTTGAATTTCCAAATTCAGTGTACCACCTCAGACCTCCCGGGATTTTGACTCAAATAGAGCCATCAATTATCTTGTTATTAAACCTTTCAAATTTTTCCAGAGTATGGCAACTGGGCTTGAATTTGATGTAATAAATACACTGCTTTTTACTCAAGGTAGTAACACCATCAACATCCTAACCTGATCTGACTGATCTGGCAACATTGTATGAGAAAAAGAGATCAAATGATAGATCTATAATGACTTTTGTCCAAGTATGTATCTGTCTGGAAAAATGATGGCATTCTAGTAATTTAATAATGAAGTGATTACAAAGTAATCTGTAACACAACTTCCTTGTTAAGTGCTGTGAGAGTACTGATATCATTTCATCTCCATGTGTGGAACTTGAGATACAGATGTATGTGCAAAAAAACTTTACAGCTAGTAATGAGTGTCTTAGTTGGTCTTCTGTTTCCTCTGTGGTTTGTTGTTTTTGTTGTTAAGTCCCAAGGAGTAAGACACAGTCCAGCGGGTTTTCTGAGGCAGTAAATTACATAGAAGATTGCCCATCTTTCACCCACGAAGTGGCTGCTAGATTTGAACATATCTTGTGTTGGTAACGTAGCTTGTTACCTCCACCCTACCAGAACGCCCTTTAATGGCAACTTCTCAAAATCATTTAGTAATGGTGCTCTGGTGGCTTAGGGCCAAGAAACTGTGCTGCAATACAAAAGGCAGGTCGTTCGAATCTGCCGCATTCCTCACTGGATAAGCGGAGGGGCAATCTCCTCCTATTCCAGTCGGATCTGACTCGATGGTACACAACAACAATAAGAACAACAAAAATCATTTAATAGATTGCTTGTCACCTATAGCAATGTGTTAACTATAATAAAAGGAATCAGAACCTTGGTCTGTAATTCATGCAAAAACTTGAAATTAGGGTAGATGGAGCGAGCTTAGAAAGAAACAAGGATCTAAACACTAGCAAAAGTCCTCTCCCAAATTGCTGATTCATGAAAAAATTCATCAGATACAATATAAGTCAAAAGTTGGATTAAATGTTGAGTTTTTGACAAGAGCACAGAGAGTGAACTTTTTGGAAGGGCCAAGTAGTTAATGTGTCTATTATATCTTAGGGTATATACACCTAAGAAATTCCACCTACCGTGAATGAAAGTATTCGTGAAACTATATAATCGAATGAGCAGTACTGTGTGCCAATAAAATTGCATTTACACCCATAGAGGATGAAATGATTTGTTTTAAATGATAAATGTTCTTCTTTGTGCTTGGTTTTAGTGGGACAATGCCAGAAAACCCTCTCTGGATGAGGAACGTCGAGCTGAACACCAGGATCGAGGCTTACAAATGTAAATTCTAATGTTGCATAGAAAGCAAATTCTGTATGTATACAAGTAGGCTCTTGTTCATATGTTACTTCTTTAAATTCCTCTGTATCTG
>NW_006400072.1:0-1113 GCF_000299155.1 Elephantulus edwardii | reverse complement strand
CTTTAAACTAGGTTTAAATTCATCACCTTCACACTTTTGTTTATGACACAAAATCCATCTAATGAAGAAGCACAAGCAATCACACAACTCTCTCATTTTCAGAATATGTGGAAGTGGATAGCCTGTCTCAATAAATTTTCTTTTCTTTAATTGAGATTTTAATAAAAGTTAATAGAGAACTTGCATTTCCATTCATTCATTGTTGAACATTTGCCTCCCTGCCCACCCCTACCCACACAGTTAGCTTTTTTCTTTGAAAAATAAAAGGAAATTCTTTTATTGTTATACAATCACACCCCCCCCCCCGAGTTTACTTTAGTACACCATTCTTATTTTGGACTCTTGTTATACAAATGATACCTAATCATATAATTCCTTTTGATCAGCTCCCTGCCTCATCTATTTCAATGCAGTGTACATTATTTATCAGTGTTTTTCTTAGTGTCCCCTCAACCCCAATGTCAGTTCTATTTTATAACAGTAGCATTATGCAGTTTTCATCCTTTAGTGACAGAGATATTTCATTAAGCATAATGTCCTAAAGGACATAGTCAACGATTTTGTATAATATTAGTTCCTTCTTTTTTAATGCTACATAGTATTCCATTGTGTGACTATATCACAGCTTCTCTGTCCGTTTGTGTGTTGATGGGCACTTACTTGGGTTGTTTCCAACTCTTTTCTATTGTGAACAAAGCAGCAATAAACATGGGTCTGCATATATCGGTTGGGTGACAATTCTGGTTTCTTTATGGTATATACCCATATATGGTATATACCCATATATGTCAAATGGTATTTCTATTTCCAGCTTTTTGAGAAAGGGCAATATTGTCTTCTATGTTATACTCCCACCAACAGTGAATAAAAGTTCCAGTTTCTCCACAATCTCGCCAGCGTTTGTTTTCTGTTGTGTTAAATTTTGCTATTGTTACTAGGGTAAGATGTTATCTCAGCGTTGTTTTGATTTGCAACTCTCTTAGAGCTAGGGATTTTAAACATTTCTTCATGTTTTCTTTCCCATCTGAATGTCTTCTTTGGTTAAGTGTCTGTTCATATCCTGTGTCCATTTTGTAATTGGGCTGTTTATTTTCTTGTGGTGCTCAAGTATTC
>NW_006400071.1:2398993-2406872 GCF_000299155.1 Elephantulus edwardii | reverse complement strand
GTGTGTCTTTGTGTGTGTGTCTGTGTCTGTGGGTGCCTGCGTCTGTCTGTGTGTGTCTGTCTGTTGTCTCTCTGTGTCTGTGTGTGTCTCTGCGTGTGTCTGTGTCTGTGTGTGTGTGTGTCTCTCCGACTTGTTTTCATTTTCTTCAGCCTCAATTGGAACTTGTACATAAATAGTTGATGATGTTTTCCGCAGTTGACACCCGACCTGGTTTTGACTGCTGACTGCTGATACTGAATTTCTTCAATGATTTCTGCCATAGACTTAGTCAATCTGACTCCTATGAAGTCCATTTGGTGACGTCCATGTGTAAAATTACTGCCTGTATTTTTTTTCCAAAAGGTATTTTCAGTGAAAAAAAAAAATCAGTGAGTATATAATATTCCATCATTGTATTTCCAACCTCGTTGATGTCACCAAGTCCTTACTTTCTGACAACCCTTCCTTCTTCGTTGTTTCCAATGTCTGCATTCCAGTTATCAATTATCATAGTGCACCTTGATTGCAAATTTGGTCAATTTTGGACTGTAAATTTAAATAATAATCTTCGATTTCCTTCTCTTTGACCCTACCTGTTGGTGCACATATTTGAATCATAATAATAGTCATATTAACAGATGGGCAGTATCCTATAGCTCACAATACTGTCCCTAGGGATTGGGAAAATCTGCTGTGAAGGATCTCTTTAAACTGTTAAAAAAGTTGTTGTAGATGATTGTTTTCAAGTTGAGCATGACTCATAGCAGCCCTATGAACAAAAAGCCCGAGGCCCCTCTATAACTAACAACATTTGTCAAAGTTCATAGTTTCAGGAGGTATATTACTTACGAAGTGGATGCCTGCTTCCAAACCTGTCATAGTATGTTATCGTTGTTATGTGCCATTGGGTCGCCTGCAAAAATCTGCTGTCAAAGATCTCTTTAAACTGCTAAAAAAGCAAGGATGTCAAATTAAAGTTAAAGGTGTGCTTAATCCAAGCAGTGATATTTTTAATTGTTTCATATGCATGTGAAAGTTGGACTATGAACAAGAAGAAATAATGTGCTTGAATGTGGTATTACCAAAGAGTGCTGAGTATGCCGTGGACTGCTAAAAGAGCAAACAACTCTGTCTTGAAGAATTCCAACTAGAGAGCTTATGAGAGACACAGATGGCGAAACTTCATTTTTAATTTCTTGGGCATGCTGTTAGGAGCTACCAGTCCTTAGAAAAAGACTGGCTAGGTAAAGGAATGAGTCAGGAAAGGAGAAGACCCTCAAGGAGATGGATTAGCACAGTGACCGCAACAATGTGCTTGAGCAAACTGGAAATTATGACAATGATGCAGGTTTAGGCAAGGTTTCAATCAGTTGTTCACGGGGTCACTATGAGTCATCATTGATTCGGCAGCATCTAAGAACAGCACGTTAGAGGTTAGAACATAGTGAAGGAGATATGGATCAACCAAACATACACAAACACATGCATACAAATAAACAATTATGACCTTTGACAAGTGGTTTCACATAGGATTTCAGATTGCAAGCAGGATATACATATATATAAGGAGAGAGAGAGAAAGATGGAAAAGGAGAGTGAGAGCAGAGAGAGGGAGAGGGAGGCGGGGGAGACAGATGGAGATGGAGATGGGGGGGAAGAGAGAGAGAGGAAGAAGAAGAAGAAGAAGAAGAAGAAGAAGAAGAAGAAGAAGAAGAAGAAGAAGAAGAAGAAGAAGAGAGGGAGAGAGAAAGGAAGGAAAGGAGAGGGAGAGGGAGAAGGAGAGAGAGTTCAGTGTGTGTCTTGAGGTTAGGATATTTTTTCATAAGTTGCTTTCTTCGGAGCTGGCTAGAAAATACTTTTCTTAACTAATATATACTCACAGAAAGTTACAAAGTATGCTCTAGGTGGAGAAATGATCAGATAAAAAAGTGATTACAGAAGGAAGAATGTGACCAAGAAAGGTGGAAGAAGAGTGATAAAGTAAAGGCAGTGAGAGCCTCGGGTATGATTTCTTATTAGGTGCTGGCAAGGTGGTCACAAACTCAAGAGCAACCACTGTAGTTCAGAACAAAATGCTTCCTGGTCCAGCACCACCATCACGACTGTTGCTTTGTTTGAGTCCATTGTGGTGTCCGCCATGACAGACCACCTCACTAAGTACGGAGAAGGAAGATGTGGTGGCAATTGGTGCTGGTTCTTAACAGAAACCATACCTTGCAGGGCTTGGTTGGCTGGTCTTATTAGGGTGAAGAGCAGTGGACAACTCATGCCTTTGTCTGGGTTAGATTCTCCTTTGATCTTTCTCACTGCTCTGTGATCATGGAATTGCTTTCTTTCAGGATGCAGAGGATTATTTTTGTTTTCCTAATGAACAGCATTCATTGAATGTTCCATGGACTGCCAAGAAAACAAACAGATCTATCCTAGAGAGGGTTAAACCAGGCTGCTCCTTGGAGGCAAGGATTCTGGGGCTTCGTCTGACATACTTTGGACATGTTGTAAGGAGAGACAGGTCCTTGGAGAGGGACATCATACTTGGTAGGGTAGAGGGACAGCGCAGGAAGGGAAGACCCTCTATGAGGTGGATTGATTCAGTGACTGGGGGAATCGGGATGGGTGTGTCAGAGGCCATGTGATTGGCACAGGATAGAGCAGGGTTTAGGGCTGTTGTACTTAGGGTCGCTATGGGTCGCAAACAACTCGACGGCACATAACAACAACAACAACAACAACAATGAACAGCTGCTCTTCTCAGCCTGGCTGAAGTGATGTCTCTCGTGAAACTCATCGCCAATCCAAGCTTCCTTCCCTCAACTTCGAATGGATTAAAACTTGTATGCTATTCCTTGCCAATACATGTCTTCCATATGACTCAGAAGAACTCAAGGTTTCTTCCATCCAATGTCTAGCACACCGACTAAAATGGATAGATTACTTGTATCTTCATCTACTAGAGTGTGAGCTACCAAAAGTTTGGAAGTATATATATATATATATTGAGTAAATGAATGAATTTTATTGGTTTTGAGTTAGACTCATAACATTTTTATGCACAACTGAGCAATATTTTTCTTCTTTTCTTCTACATCTTCATGTTCGATTTGCCTGGGTCCATGGCGCCAGTCAAGCTCACTGGGAATTGATTTCCTTTGCTTTCATCGGGTGTCTAATGTCCTTTCAAAAGACTGGTCTTTCCTATTATGTGTCCAAAGTAAGCGAATTGAAATCTTATCGTCTTTGCTTCTAAGGAAGACTCTGGCTTCTAAGATGGAAGGAATTGGAAAAGACAAGCCCATCTCTGACCCTGATGTAAGGACAATCCTTGCCAATGCAGAAAATGGCAAAGACACCTTACAGTTGTGTTAATGTGGGTCTTTGTAGGCCTTTTTCTGCTATGATTCAGGGGGAAAAATAACATACAAAAAAAAAATCCAAACCCCAGCTGTGGCGGGAATGGCCCTTCACCTCCATGCTGGGCTATCCCTCAGGTGCTGGTCAGCAGCCTCCACGTGTGTGGCGTGAAAAATAAAGGAAGAAGGTGACTTCTGATGGGGCCACTTAGTGCAGTTTGCATTCTAATAGACGCATAATGCAGCTTGGGAGGTGGAGAAGAGTTCATTACTTTCCAAATTAGAAGTTGAAAGTGAATTGTGTTACCACTGACTGCTTCCTCATTTTCAGTCATAGATTTGCTGAAGATTTTTTCCTCCTTTCTTTCGTTTCATCTCTCTATGAGCCAGAGTCTACAAATTGGAGTATATAGATGTACAAAGTCACTGCATCCTTTTCCAGAACATTCCTTTGCATCTTCTCTTTAGCACCCACCTTCTGTCCCAGCAGGCTAGAAGTGGTGTTTATTTTCATCCTGTCTGCAAGACAACTACAAGGAAATAGATGTGGTGCCCTTCTGTTGTGTTCAATGAGCACAGGGTGGAGGCTGGGGGTTAGGGGCGTGGCATTGGGTTTGTGGGTATGTAGGGAGGCAAAAGGCTGGGAATTAAGAATTATGAGTTACAAAAGCTTTAACTCAGTGAAAGTACTTTTGAAGATGGAGACACAGAAAATGTCAGAGTTTTAACAGAGAGACACTCTGGCATCTTGTGAATGTGAATTCAGTAAAAATATTTTCTATTATCCAAGAATCTTGAAGGTGATTCCACCTTAATGAGTACAGTTTGTCTCACACCTCCCTCAGAAATTCCCAGCAAGCTTTCAACATCAGAAGAGGTAGCCAGGATTGCCTAAACATTGAGGCTCCAAGAGGCAAAGAGGCAAAGAACCGGAACAAAGGCATTCACTTCTTTTACAAGGACAGGCGTTACTTCTACGCCAGGGTAGGCCTGGGGGATGCAGGAACTAAAAAGTCACCACACAAAATATTTGCCACCAAAAATGGTAGTGTCACTAGAGGATGTAGAGGTAGGTGGTACCAAATTTAGTCCCTGACACTTGTCAGAATGCGTGGCACCAAGGTGGCTGCAGTAGTGAGCCAATAGGAAGAGTAGGACTTACCAGGGCAAGGGTGTCACTGGGGCTGGCGACCCCCATATTCAGGGTGATAATTTCTCACTACCCTTTCCCCTAATTTCAGGCCACTTAGGGTTCAAGGAGGTGCATCACTAGGCTTCCCAGCATGACATTTGGCCTTCTGCAGTACAGTGGAATGGTGTGTGTGACACAATGAATCCGTGCACTGGTTAGCATCAACCCCTTGTGACACCATTGAGAAAGAAGCAAGAAAAGAAACAAAAACAATGCAATTGCCTGCTGACTGGATGCTTAAGAGTTCAGAAAGCTAAAGCGCAGATGCTTTCAAAGGAGTCTCTAGTTCAGGTGATGTTGGAGAGGGTGCCCAGTAATGACCTACTTCCCATCAATGGCCATAAAGTCTGTCCATCTCTGATAGCTTCTCTGGACCGCAGTTTGTCAGAGTTACCTAAGTCCAAGCTATTTCTAGCTGATGCTCATTGGCCAGAAGCTCTGGCTGTGAGCTTACTGACATGCACAGGAACACAGAGGCCCTTTTGAATATGACCAGGTAAAGGTGCCTTTCTAGACTCTTCCAGAGTCAGGAGCCAAATCTCAGGGCATACATATGCAGCTGCACATCTTTGGAATGGGAGATGGACCAAATAAGCCATGTGGCAGAGGATGAGGGAGTTTGCTGGAGGCCAGGAGACCAGAAGCTGTTTCTAGAAGGCTATGTGGAAGGCCACATCTTTGGAAGGAATTCTGACTAAATTCTTGGCAATGTAATTGAAAAAAAATTGCAATTAGAATCCTGGATGAAGAATTTGGAGACCTGAGTATTTACATGGTTTCTGTTGATAATTTACTGTGTGATCTTGAACAAGTTGCATTCTTTCTCTCCTCTGATAGATGAAGGCCTTGACATGAGTAAACTCTAAAACTCTAGGCAGATGGTTTGCTTCTGGGACTAAAACATCCAACATAGGAGCTGTAGCCGTGAATTTATTTTCCAAATAATTCATTGTTTCAATAGCTCTATTTTCAATAGACTTAAGTTTCCAACATGGCATCAGGATCAGGATTTTGTGGCGCTTCTTAAGTTTAATTTTGAGATTTGAATTATGGTGTTGACAAAGAATATTGAATATATCATGGAACACATCTGTCTTGGAAAAAAATGCAAGGATGATTCTTGGAAGAGAGACAGGTGATATTTTTGTCCCCTGCATTTTGACATGTTATCAAGAAAGAAAGATCAGTGTCTGAGGAGGGACAGACATCATGGTTGGTAAAGCATTGGGTCAGTGGAACAGGTAAGAACTTCAATTAGATGGGTTGACACACACACACTGGCTTCAACAATGGGCAACAACTTACCAACTATTGTGGGGACAGCACAGAACTGATCAACAGTCTCCTCTACCCGGGGTTGCTATGACTTGGAACCAGCTTGATGGCAACTAACAACATGTTTTGTTGAAGATCAAAAGTCCATAGGATGGCTTGTTGTTGTTGTTGGTAAGTGATGGATGAACAACGGATCTGAACCCTGCCCTTTCTCGCGCCATCCTCATCGTCTCTGCTACAGTGGAGCCCCCTGGTGCAGTCACCGTGTCAGTCCACTTTGCTGAAGGCCGTCCACTCTTTATCTGACCCTCCACCTTTCCCACTGTGATATTCTTTTCCAAGGATTGGCCGCTCCTGAAAACATGTCCAAAGTGTGGGAGATGGATTTGTACCATCTTTGCCTCTAAGGAGCACCCTTGGCTGTACTTTCCCTAAGACATATATGCTTGTCCTTTGGATAATCTTCAGGATATTCAGTACTCTGCTCCTATACCACAACTCAAACCATTCATTCTTCTTCTGTCATCCTTATTCATTGTGTAACCTTCAGATGCAGGGCAAATAATTGAGAAGAACACTGCTTGGGTCAGATACAGGAATACCTAGGGAATACCAACACCTTATAGCTCTAAACGTTCCTGCAGGAGCCAACCTGTGACTTCAGCTTTTCCTTTCACCCACACCTAGATTTCCTATTTGCCTGCCCAATCCCCTTCTCCCCATTGGAAACTCATGCTTCTGACAAAAGGTTTAAAAATCGTGGTACTTCAGGATGGTACCCAGGTGAAACCTCTTCCCTGGAAGAATTCCCATCAAAGTTTTGCTTTGTTTTCTTTCTGAAGCCAGATTCTGCATTCAAGACTCAGAGCTAAGCTTGGAGAATGAAATCACAGAGTGCCAACACACTGCTTCCCAGGGGACATGACAGTAGATGTTTCTACACATCTGCAGTGTTGACAGCTTTTGTTGCTCCAATGTATGGGCCCCTTTATCAGTCCTGTTACAACTAATGCAAGTCTTTAATTACTGGGGCTGATGGCCAATTGGCCACTTGGTTAATTGACTTTATACGAAGCAGACAGAAAGAGGGGTCAGTGGGTATAGTCAGCTGGTGTGCCCATTCTCAGTGCATCATTTCTTAGGGAAATGAAAATGGCTCTTTCAAATGAGAAACTGCTTCTCTGAATAGGGTGATTTGCTCTTTCAGTGCCTTCCCTTTATTTTCGGAGACATTCAGAGTCATTTATTTCTACCAGAAGAATAGGGGCATGTTGCCACCAAGTAGGGCCACAACAGACCAAGCCAGAGAGTATTATGCACAGTCCTCATTCAGTGCCAATCACGCTATTGAATCTCTGCTCACGGGCACCCATCCAGGTCTCCTTCCTTCTAGAAACTTACAGACAATATAAGCTTACCTTGAAGGCAGTAAATGAAGCTGGAGACTAAGAACCTTCCCTACCACCTACATTAGACTATTAGAAGCACTAGGAAAAGCTCAACATTGCATTCATATGAGCACGTGCTTTTGTAATATTGGCAAAAGTCGTTAGTTACTGCATACTGGATGCTATTCATGATGACCTGAGATAGAACAAAATATTGCCTACTTCTGTGCCTTCTTCATAGTAATTTGAGCTATAACTTCATAATAATTTGCGTTAGACTAGTTCTGTGCCTTCTTCATGATAAGAGTGTATTTACAAAATTAAGATGTATTAAGAACAATCCGTTAAGAATTCTAGGTTGTTACTGAGTTTGAATGGCCGAGGGTTTCTTTGGCAACAGGAGAGTCAGATTGAATGAGGAGCATATTTGGTTGGAGATTGGTGCTATTTTTGCGGTTCTCAGGAGGAGCTAGTCTCTGAAGAAGAACATCATGCTTCACAGAACACAGTACGCTGTTGTTAGGTATGGGTGAGTTGGTCTTTACTCATGGAGACTGTCTATCCAACAGAACAAAATCATCTCCTCCCCTGTTCCACCTTTACAGTCTCCTCCCTGCCAAAGCTCATTGTTGTAGTCACTGAGTAAGTCCATCTCCATGAGCATCTTCCTGTCTTTCCCTGAGTCTCAATTTTTC